>NC_143054.1:183751250-184060500 GCF_052426305.1 Pelodiscus sinensis | reverse complement strand
AGGGCAAGGCTTTGAGGATATGGGGGAGGGCAGAACAGGAGGCTGGGGGTATGGGAGTTCCAGGAGTCAGTGTGGGGGGTTGAGGAGGGGTTAGGGCAGAGAGCTGGGGATGTGAGAGTGAGGGTTGGAGGGTGAGGAGTGTCTCAGAGCAGGTGTCCCAGCTGACAGGGGCCTTTTCTCTCCCCCCAGCTCTGGCCCTGGCTGGCAGGGGCCTTCCCCCACTATCTGGCAGTGTTTTCTCTCTCCCTCCCCCCACTTTTTGTTGTGATGGTACACACTGGTACGGTGTACGGTCACCTTTTTTTGGGAGCACTCACTGCTTTCCCCTGGCATAGCCCCCAGCTGGCCCTGGGAGCACTCATGCAGTGCCGGATGGAAGCCGGAAGGGGCCATGACCACATTTTGTACCGGCACCTTTTTTTTTAAAAAAACAAAAAAAGGGCTATATATATATATGTAAAATTATCAAACACCGAGACAGACTCACTGGAGAAAGCATTCTGTTAACAAGTTCATTAGTGGAAGGGGTTTTGCATGGAATTTCTATATTTTGACTGAGATCCAGCAAAACAATCAGTATATGCATATGTGCCTTATTGTATCCAGGCTTTTTTTTTTTTTTTTTAAAGAACCATTTTTCTCTTTTTAAAGAAAGAGAAACAGTCACCAGTGTATCTTATAAATTCCATTAGCAGGGTTCTTTGGTTGTATGCTTTACAAACCTGAAACCTCTTTCTTATGACCCAGGCTGTCAATAATAGAGATTCAGCCATTTCCAACTTGGAGACCATTTCCAAATTAAGACCATCATAAAGCAATCTAAAAATTTTGGACTCTCAGAATTTCAGACATTTCTGCAGTAGAAAAGTTCCCTCCTGTGAAAGACACCACCTCTGCAATGCACTGAGGCAATGTAAATCTAGCTCTGAGAATATCTATACTTCAGTGAAAACCCATGGCTTGCTCATGCCAGCTGACTCAGGCTTACAGGGATTTGGCAAAAGGGTTGTTTAATTGCACTGTAGACATTTGGATTTGTGTCAGAGCTCATTCTCTAAGACCATGTGAGATCAGAGGGTTATTTAGGCTGCAGACTGACCCCTAACATCTACACTGCAGTTAAAGGGCCCCTTAGCCTGAACCCCACAAACCTGAGCCAGATGGCATGTGCCAGCCAGAGTGGAGGGGGTCAAATTGTGGTAAAGACATTCTTTCTGTGACTTTAAAGCAGCTGAAAAATAATCATTCAGTGCATCTCAAAATTAAAAGTAGAAATACATTCTCTATTGAAAACTTTCCAAATACAAGCACATAATTTTCAGCACTGATATCCTTCTAAAAATATCAGGGATGGTGCTAATGTAGCTCCATTTAGCAAAGCATGTAAGCAGAACACAGTTTTTATCCTGTGGTTACTTTTATAGTCTGTCGTGGGTTTTGTAGCTAAAGGGAGCCTACTCTACAGACAAGCACTATCCAACATTAAAATCTCATCTAAAAATACCAGATTTTTATTATGAGTTGTATAAGCACAATATTTTTCAAAAGCTTCTACAAACATTGATCTTCTGTAATGTCTTTCTTCTCTCCCCCTTCCTCGGGGGATCTTAGAGCACTCTTAAAGCATTAATGAATTCAGCTTCACTACATCCCTTTCAGGTTGGGAAATACCAATCCTCATTTTACAGATGGTGGCGGTCAGGTAATATAAGTTACATGATTTGCCCAGGGGATATAAAAAAATCCGTATTAGAGCTGACAATAGAACCCAAATCGCTTCACTCCCAACCCTGTACTTCATTGACAAGATCACATCTTGTGTAGATTCACAGTCAGCTCCAGTAAATGAAAGCAGATGTAAGGAAAAGTATTACCAAACCCCAAAGTTAAACAATTCATAAATCAGACTCAAAATACCATAAGAGTGGTCCCAAAATTATGACTGTTAGAGGAGCATTTAAATTGTCTTTGAATTTTTAAACTCCCTGTCACCATATGGAAGCATTTGACAATTGCAGTCTTGTTGACTCCTGTAAATCTATATCAAGGTGATTTTGGCCCCAATTGCAGAAGCTCTTGTAAGAGGACCCTGCTGAGATGAAGACTCCATTGTGCTAGTCACTGTACAAAACATGTGAATAAGAGACACTCTCAGCCCCAAAGAGCTTCTAATCTAGTGCAGTTGTGAATGTGTGATGTGGGAGCTAGAAATGGAACTCACTTGCTTCATCTCATGCATGTTTGATAGCTTCCATATTAAATAGGAACAATTTGTAATCCCTGCTAAGATGAACAGGATAAACACTGATCATCAGGAATCAAAGCATGCAACAGAATCAGTCTCCAGGAAACCTAACCAGCACAGCTGGCTCACAGAAGGCTACCTAACTGGCCATGCTGCCTGATTGGCTGGAGGACATACCTGACAGGCTCTTAACCCCAGCAGCAGATCAGCAACTACTTAAACTTTAGTGATGCCTTACTTTAGGTAACTTATCTTATGATCCTCGGCACTGAAACTTAATCCAATCAGTGGACATGACTGCCCATATCCCTGTTACTGATGAGCTGTAGTTTGAAGTCTCTATAGCTCATTTTAGCAATATGCTGAAGCATTTACTCCTATAAATATGGTAAAACTGTGACAGACTGCTCGCTAAGCCAGACTTCTGCCATTACAGCCTGGCTGAAAAGGCCAATTACAGCCAGCTGAGCAAGCCCAGGCCTGAAGAGCTAATGGAAGCAGCTGTAGGGCTCATTAGCCAGAGGGCTATATAAGGCAACCAGAGGCAAAATGATAGGGAAGAAGCAAGGTGCCTGAGTGTGTGCTGCATGGTGACCTTACCTCCCCCCTCAAAAAAGAAAAGGAAAAAAAAAGAGCAAGCTAGAAGAAGAGGCTAATGAAAGGTCTGTAAATAGAAGATGGTGGGAAATTGGCACTGACAATAAAAGGCTGGTGACTGAACCAGAAAGGGTCTCTGGATGATTTGTGGACAAAGAAGGTGTCCCAGGGCGAGGGGCCTGAGTGAGGATCTTGCCATGCTCCTTTGAGAATGTGGCTTGGCTTCTGGAAAGACAAGTTTATTAAATCAAATTAGATAGTTTGGAACTTAAGTGGCAGGTTTTCTCTGCTGGAAACATGCAAAATCTCTTCCTCATTGGTCTCAAATTCAAACACTTTGGCTACGTCTACACTGCAGGCTTTTTGTGCATAAACAACTGTTCTTGTGCAAAAACTTGCAGAGTGTCTACATTGCACATGCATTCTTGTGCAAGTAAATTTACAGTACAGTGTCAGAAAACAGGGCTTCTTCTGGAAAGGTTATTCCTCTCCCCACGAGGAATAAGCCCTCTTGCGCAAGAGCTCTTCCATAAGAAGGTAGTGTACATGAATTTATTGTGCAAGAAACCCCTATGGCTAAAATGGCCAGTTTTTTCTTGCGCAAGAGGGCGTCTACACTGCCAAGGATGCTCTTGCGCAAAAGCACATGGCAGTGTGGATGTGCTCTTGTGGAAGACCTTTTGTGCAAGAACTCTTCCGCAAAACAGTTCTCGTGCAAGAAGCCTGTAGTGTAGACATAGCACTTCAGTCTGTGACTGCCTGGTTTTAGAGGTACAGCTCTCAGTTATCAAAATGTGAACTTTAACAATGCAAAAATAAGGCAGATATTAACAGAGTTCTCAAATTCACTTCTAAATATAATGTTTTGCAATATAAACTTTTACAGCAACCACACCAAAGACTGTACACTAGCTTTTATCCATGTATTTGTATTTGGATAAAATACAAATACATGGATTTGACTGGATTAATAGTCAGACTTTAATTGACACCAGTAGATCTAGAACCCAGGTCTCTTCTAACTCAGCTACAGGCAGGGCCGCATTATGACTTTCATGGGCCCTAGCCACTTTTGCCTTCGTGGGCCCCTTCCTCCATAAAAAAATATTAAAAATTATTTTTGATATAACTTTAAATACTTCAACATTTTTTTTCTGTTTTAGGCAAAATTTAATAGATTTTCGTGGGCCCTAAAAGTTTCATTTTTTCTGATGTGAGAAAAAAATTAAAACATTTTCTTCAACCCTAAAATTTCATTTTTTTCTTCTGATTTTAAAAGAAATTAAAACATTTTTGTGGGCCCCTAAAAGTATTGTGGGCCCTAGGCACTGTGCTTAGTGGATAAATTGGCCCTGGCTACCGGAATAAGTAGGAGGGAAGAGGAAAGGATACTGTTTTTTTAATCTCTTTGAATGAACTCCTACAAGCAGACACAACACATGTAGTGTCACTTATTTTACACACGTGACATTTTACATGCACTTGTTCTACAAGTATAGGATTACACAAGTATTTGTGAGATATCAAAGGAATGCTGGGCATTTGAATTCTTGGTTTCTCTTTCTAGCTCTGGGAGTAAAGGGTGGTCTAGGCATATTCAGATATAACAGCACTCAACTTTGGGTCACTGGGCAACTTGGATGTGAGGTCCAAGCCACTGCCAGATTGAGACCCCTACCCATAATACAAATAAAAAATGATGACACTAATCCAGCACCAGCCACTAGTAGTGGTTTGATTATATAATCAGCTGATCTGAGTGCACTTGTTCATCATGGTCTAATCTTGTACCATCAGAACCAATATATTTTAAATAATATTTGTGAACATTTTTAGTGTTTTAATTAACAAGTATCTAAATCTGAGGCTCCCTGTGAGCTTGAGGCCCAGACCAAATGGCCCTTGTGTCCCCCCTCTTCCCCCCACTGATTGGCCCTGCTGGATGTATAAATGTGACCTGCTCTCACTTGAGCAAAGAAGATAAGATCTCTAACAAAACAAAGGCAGAAGTGGAAATTTCTATGGTCTCTCGCTGCTTTAAGGTGACAGAGCCACACTGTTAGCAAGCTCTCACCCAGGGGCGGATATAGGGTAGGGCGAAAGGGGCGGCCGCCCTGGGCCCCGCGCTTCAGAAAGCATGGCGTCACTGCACATGCACCGTGGCAAAGGGGGGGGTGCGGAATTATGCTGCCCGGGGCCCCGCAAAACTGTCATCTGCCCCTGCTCTCACCTATCCATGAAATGGGTGAAAGCAACAGTAAAAATAGAAGTAAAACTTTTAAAAAATTGCCTCACCTAAAATAGCAATATGAAGTCTTGTTTAATAATAAGGTTTATGGAATGGAAGGGAATGGAAATATTAATAGCAGTCTGGGAAGATCTGGGAATAGATGTCTTTGCAGTGTGGTGTATTTACCTTCCACAAGGGATCCCCTGCTCCCCTTTCTCTGAAATCACGTGATAGCTATAACTCTTCATGAGACTGCCTGCAACAGGGACTAAAACCATGAGAGTTGGTAGCCCTGGAGAAAGAGTTCTGTTAAGTTCATTAGTGTATGAATTCTGCATAGGGAGCCTTTCAATCATTAATCCGCAGAAAGTCTACAAGCTGCTTGTGGCCATGGAGCACTCACTGATGGTCTGGGAAGATCTGGCTGGTCACATTGTACTGGCTTGTTCTTCATTCTGGGTGTTGAACTGAATTAAAAGAAACCTACAAAGACATCAAATACTTTCTCAGTGTTACTTTTTCATGAAAGCAATTATTGTATTGTCACAGGGACGTTATGTGAGTATGTGTGGATAGGTGTTGACATCATAACTGGCATGGAAAAAGTGAATAAGGAAAAGTTATTTACTTATTCCCACGATATAAGAACTAGGGGATCACCAAATGAAATTAACAGGCAGCAGGTTTAAAACAAATAAAAAGGAAGTTTTTCTTCACTAAGCACTTAGTCAACTTGTGGAACTCCTTAACAGAGGATGTGGTGAAGGCTAGGACTTTAACTGGGTTCAAAAAAGAGCTAGATAGCTCCATGGAGATTAGTTCCATCAATGGCTATTAGTTAGGATGGGCAGGGATGGTGTCCCTAGCCTCTGTTTCTCTGGAGGTCGGTGTCAGGGGAGGAATCATGTGAGGATTACCTGTTGTGTTCCCCCCCTTTGGGACATCTGGTATCGGCCACTGTCGGCAGACAGGATACTGGGCAGGATGGACTGTTGGTTTGACACAGTATGGCTGTTCTTATGTTCTATTAATACACGGTCCACATTATAAGAAGTTTGAAAACCCCTGGAGTAATGGGTTCCTACAGCCTTAAGATTTCTCTCCTTGTATAAGCTCCACCTAGTGGTGGCCCAGAATAAATTCTGATTATTGTTTTGTATTGTTCCTTAGTACACTTCACATGAGAACTGGGTATAAGCAAAAGCATATTCAGATCTTTCACTTTATTTTCAGAGTACCAACAGCAGCAGGGGCAAGGAAATGGCTGTGGGGTAAAAGGAAATTGCTTCTAGAACATGTGTAGGAAGTTTCATTGCCAGAAAAAGCAAGGTTTTAAAGTTGAGCTAGAGAGAATTGAAACAATAGTGAAAATACAGGGGAATAAAGGGGTGACTGGAGGTGGAAATTAATATTTCAGCTCAGAGATTGGTTAAAAAATATTGACGTTCTCCCAAAGTTTTGGAGGACATCTAGTAGTTTGGGAATTGCTACAGTCTACAGACGATAAATGCACTATCCTCCTTCCTGCACAAAGTGCTCGGACACCTTTACGATAATTATTTTTAAAACAAGAATGACTCTCCTTGCTACATCCAGAACTGTGAGCCACTGTTACTGCTTTGCCTGAGCAAGAGTGAGGTTTCCTGGGATCTACCCTGTGTGTCAGCTGCCTGCCACGTTAACCTGTACACCTCACCAGCAAACTCCATGACTTCCCCCCTCTTAACTTTGCCTTGCAAATAAAAATAATTGAACCACAGCTCGTGAGTTCCCCAGAGACATCTGCAGCATTCAGTCCCACTCATGGGATACTAACAAAAATTATTAAGTTTGCTGCCTCCATAGAGACACACATGAGCCTATTAGGTTAGCTGAAAACTCACTCTAAGTTGAATATACAGCACAGAGAGAGGGGTTTTGTAATAAAGATAAGTTTATTCATGAGGGGCAGAGAGAAATAGGTGCAGTTTTATTGGCTCTGAAAAGATTGTTATAACCAAGATGGTTTCCCACGACAGCGTAGTTTTGCTAACTGTGCTTGCATACCTAGAATTTGCAGGACATGTTGATTGAACTGTAGCAGCACTTTGATTGGATGCAGAGGGAACACATAGCTCTCAATATCATAGAATCATATAACACGAGAATTGAAAGGGACCTCAAGAGGTCATCAAGTCCAGTCCCCTGACCTCATGGCAGGATCAAATACTGTCTAGACCATCCCTGATAGACATTTATCTAACCTACTCTTAAATATCACCACAGATGGGGATTCAACAACCTCCCTGGAGAATTTATTCCAGTGTTTGACTACACTGACAGTTAGGAACTTTTTCCTAATGTCCAACCTAAACCTCCCTTGCTGCAGTTTAAGCCCATTACTTCTTGTTCTATCCTCAGAGGCCAAGATGAACACGTTTTCTCCCTCTTCCTTATGACACTCTTTTAGATACCTGAAAATGGCTATCATTCCCTCCTCGGTCTTCTCTTTTCTAAACTAAACAAACCCAATTCTTTCAGCCTTCCTTCATAGGTCATGTTCTATAGACCTTTAATCATTCTTGTTGCTCTTCTCTGGACCCTCTCCAATTCCTCCACATCTTTCTTGAAATGCGATGCCCAGAACTGGACACAATACTCCAGCTGAGGCCTAATCAACGCAAAGTAGAGTGGAAGAATGACTTCTCGTGTCTTGCTCACAACACGCCCGTTAATGCATCCCAGAATCATGTTTGCTTTTTTTGCAACAGCATCACACTTCTGACTCATATTCAGCTTTTGAATTATGACCCTATACTCCAAAGCAGTTGCAACCCCTCCCAGTTTGGTGTCATCTGCAAATTTAATAAGCTTACTCTCTATGCCAATATCTAAATTGTTGATGAAGATATTGAACAGAACCAGTCCCAGAACAGACCCCTGTGAAACCCCACTTGTTATGCCTTTCCAGCAAGATTGTAAACGGTTAATAACTACTCTCTGGCAATGGTTATCTATCCAGTTAGATAATTTCATGGAGGTTAGGTCCATAAAAGGCTATTAGCCAGGGGATAAAATGGTGTCCTTGGCCTCTGTTTGTCAGAGGCTAGAGAGGGATGGCAGGAGACAAATCGCTTGATCATTGTCTTCGGTCCACCCTCTCTGGGGCACCTGGTGCTGGCCACTGTCGGTAGACAGGATACTGGGCTAGATGGACCTTTGGTCTGACCCAGTACGGCCGTTCTTATGTTCTTATGTTCAGTTATGCACCCACCTTATAATAGCCCCATCTAAGTTGTATTTGCCTAATTTATTGATAAGAAGGTCATGCAAGACCATATCAAATGCCTTACTAAAGTCTAGGTATACCATGTCCACTACTTCTCCCTTATCTACAAGACTTGTTATCCTATCAAAGAAAGCTATCAGATTGGTTTGACATGGTTACCGATCACCTTATTATCTTGCAGGTGTTTGCAGTGAATTTCTTAATTACAGGCAGTCCCCGAAGTTACGCGGATCCGACTTATGTCGGATCCGCAGTTACGAACGGGGTTTGCTGCCCGTCTCCCTGGTCTGCTGAAGACAAGCAGACCAGGGAGACGGGAAGCAAAGCCTCTGAGGACGCCGGCAGCGGGACAGCTGTGGCGCGTCTGGGCTGTCCGCTGCCCGCGTGCTTCGCGGCTTTGCTCCATGTCTCCCCAGACCAGGGAGTTTCAGCAGCGGCTGGTCAGTTTCAGCAGCGGCTGAATCAGGACGCCTGGGGCAGAGCAGCTTGGGTGCTGCTGGGTTGGTCCAGTAGCGCCGAGGAGCAGCGCTACTGGAGCAACCCGGCAGCACCCAAGCTGCTCTGCCCCAGACGTCCCCAAGTCAGCCGCTGCTGAAACTGACCAGCACTGACTACAGGAAGCCCGAGGCAGAGTTGCTCTGCCCCGGGCTTCCTGGAATCAGCTGCTGATCAGTTTCAGCAGCAGCTGACTTGGGGACGCCTGGGGTTCTTAAGTTGAATCTGTATGTAAGAACTGGCGTCCAGATTCAGCCTGTTGAAACTGATCAGCGGCTGATTCCAGGAAGCCCGGGGCAGAGCAACTCTGCCTCGGGCTTCCTGTAGTCAGCCGCTGGTCAGTTTCAGCAGCGGCTGAATCTGGATGCCAGTTCCGATTTACATACAGATTCAACTTAAGAACAAACCTACAGTCCCTATCTTGTACGTAACCTGGGGACTGCCTGTACTTACTCCATTATCTTTCCTGGCACAGAAGTCAAACTGACTGGTCTGTAGTTCCCTCCATTATTCTTAGTTCCCTTTTTATAGATGGGCACTATATTTGCCCTTTTCCAGTCTTCTGGAATCTCTCCCGACTTACATGATTTTTCAAAGATGATAGCTAAAGGCTCAGATACCTCCTCTATCAGCTACTTGAGTATTATAGGATGGATTTCATCAAGCCCAAGTGACTTGCAGACATCAAACTTTTCGAAGTGATTTTTGTCTTGTTCTTTTTTATTTTATCTTCTAAACCTACACCATTCCCATTAGCATTCACTATGTTAGGCATTCCTTCATCAGACTTCTTGGTGTAGACAGAAAACAAAAGAAATAATTAATTAGCACCTCTGACATTTCCAAGTTTCCTGTTATTGTTTCTCCCTCCTCATTGAGCAATGTCCTTGGGTTTCCTCTTGCTTCCTCTTGGGTTTCCCTGTCCTTGGGTTTCCTCTTGCTTCTAATATATTTATAGAAAGTCTTCTTGTTAGTCTTTATGTCTGTAGCTCCTTTGCTTATATTGATCCTTTGTGTTGTTTGCTTATATTGTTCCTTTGTAATTTGTCCTAGTTTCCACTTTTGATATGACTGTTACATGCAATCAGCATGCACCTCACTTCATGAGCCCTTGCTTTAAGTGTGTGTCACTTTTGTAATACTGGTAGAAAAAGAACTACGCAGGCAAAAACCAACCATGTACATGGGCAATGGTCAACAAAATGTCTTGTGGGGCCCAGAATCCTAAGGAGCTGCATGTGGCCTCAGGCTGCAGGTTGTCCACCGAGGCCATAAGCTGTACATAGTATTTCTGCATGGTTGCAGGGATCCAATCACAAAATCTACCCATGAATTTGTAGCTTTCTATGATATCAGGTGTGATATTACAGGTGTAATTTCTGAATTACTGAAATTTTGTTGGCTCAAATTGCACATAGCACTGAAAGAGGACACCCTGACCTGAAATTAGATTTAAATCTAGAGTAATAGCAAAACTCTGAAATATTTCTGAGTTTTATATTCAGGTAACTTATTTTTATGGTTATACATGGATACATTTTAATTTTATTCATTTTTTTCTTGTTCTTATCTATTTAATTGGATGTTTAAAAATTTGAAACTCCTACCTGCTAATTTTGCCAAAAGACCAGCCATTTGGGGTACACTTTGGAGGGGGCTAGATTCAGTTGTTTTTCTCCATTTCAAGAGGAAAAGCAGAAACTACAAAAGGGACTCATGATTCTCTTTCGTGCTTTTTCATGGAAACCAAAGTCTTTGAAAAAGGAAAAGGGATGTTAAACTGGAGGCCTTTGGGGAGATACCAGTTTTACATGGTGTCGAGTATCAGAGGGGTAGCCGTGTTAGTCTGAATCTGCAAAAGCAGCAAGGAGTCCTGTGGCACCTTATAGACTAACCGAAGTGTTGGAGCATACGCTTTCGTGGGCAAAGACCCACTTCGTCAGATATTTATGCTCCAGCACTTTGGTTAGTCTATAAGGTGCCACAGGACTCTTCGCTGCTTTTGCAGTTTTACATGGAGCACCTCCACTGGTGGAGTAGTGTTCCCAATAGTTCTTCCTGCAAACTCTGAGAAATGGGAAAGCTCATGTAATAATGTAAAAACAAGATCATAAATAATATGGTTACTATGACAATTAAAATGTCCTTATGACACTGTGCCCCCATATTTCTATGGAAATGTGTTTTTGTATATGAATATGCATGATTTGAATTTACTTTATGCAAAACGGGCAAGTAACCTATCATTCAAAAGCTTGTAATCTGCTGAATGTGCATATTCTATTTGTGTGCATGTATAATTCTGGTATGTTAAGTTAGAAATATGAAGTGGAAACCTGTTTATTAATCTAGGTCTTTTTGTGAAAGCCATTAGTGGTACTTAAGGAACTTAATGTTGCCTGATCTAAGATTACTTATGAATTTCAAGTTCCTGCTGGAGAACTGCCTGCTAACCAAATTCTCCAAGGCTATGTCTATTAAACCTCATTGCAGGAGGAATAACAGGTAGTTCAAAATAGGGATTTATTTCAAATTCCCGTTTCCCTGCTGCGTGGAGACGCGGGCAGTTAGTCCAGGCTTGTAAATTTCAAAAATGGTGCTCGGCCGGGAACATGCCAATCAAGCACGGGATATTTAAATCCCGAGCTTGATTTGCAATTCAGAATGCCTATATTTGCAGCCCTAGTTCGAATTAGGCTGCAAGTGTAGACATACCCCAAGAGCTCTGCTTAGCCATTAAACACACTATTATTTGACGCAGCAGATATGCAAATGCTAAATGCATAAATTAGATGTCTGGAACACAGCATACAAAATCCTTGGTTAGAACAGAGGGAAAAAAAGTTACAGCACAGTCCATTTCTGGTTGCCCAGAGCACCAGTCAAGCTGTGTTCCATCTTGGCTCTCTGTCCTTCTGTCCTCTCTGTTCATGTTCTCAGGCCAGTCCCACCTCACCTCTTCTCAGTCCTTTGTTGTCCAGCTGGCCAAACACAGCTGGCTTCCTGTGAAGGGGGTGGGCCCACCAGGGTCTGTGATTGCTAAGTAGTAAATATCACTGTGATTGGATTTGCCATTGTCTTTACAGACACTCCATTGACTTGGACAACCAAACTCAAGACAGGCTTTGTCATAGCCCACCTGAGAATAAAGAGCCCACCACCTAGTTAACTATGCAATATATCAAGGAAACTGAGGCACAAACCGACTATTGATATAGAATAAGACAGAAAATTTCCACACTGACAAACTTTGTCTTTGTATATTGATTTGAATTCCGCCTTTATCTTTTCTGGTTAACAGCTTCTGCAGCAGCCGTCCTGTAGTGACAGGATCACAGACTTCCTGGGCTACAATTGAGAGGAGTGGGTGAACCCCCCCTCCCCCGGAGCTCAGCAGATGCATGGGGGGGGGTCTCTTCCAACCTGCCCTGGTGCATACTCCAGGAGGAGCCTTACTGCCTACCTTTTAGGCCATCCTTGAGTTGGAGGATGTTCCCTGCCTGCCCCTCATCCCTGACCCCACCCTTCGCATTACACAAGCCAACCCTGCAGCCCATTTATTTATGAGTCAGACCTGGGAAACAGCTGAACACACTCATGCCCCATACCCTTCACTTCCTCTCCCTTGTGTCTCACTGACATCAATGGGTGGGACTGTATCACCTATGGAGAGAGGAGCTCTGGTGGGCCACTCTATATTCCATCCTGGTCTCACAGCCTACTGGGGATATTAGTTAGTGGCGCCTTCATGGAGCCATGAACAGACCCTTCTTCTCGGGTTCTGGATGCACTTTGCCCCACACCTCCTGATCTTCACTCATCCTATCCGCGGCCCCACAAAGTCATGAGACTTCCTCATTAACGTGCCCCTGGCACTGGCCCGTGTGGCCATGTGTCATACTGGGAGAAGGATGCTGGATGGGAAGGTACTCTATGATTGTGGGTTTCTCTGGGCTACATCCAGTGGTTCTCTGGATACCTTCAAGGACCAGTGGATGCTGTCTGGGATTCTCTGTTGGTGTCCCCTCCCCACTGCTCCGGCTCCCTGCTTTTGATCCTATGATCTCACTCCTGTTCCTGTTTTTCATTAGTTGTTGCCTGTATTCAGTGGAACTCTGGATTTGATAACTCCCCCTGAGGCTGGGGGGAGAGACCTTTAGACATGGGCTGGGGGCAAGCATTCCTGGATGCTCAATAGGTGCCTTCTGAGGCTAACAGGGAGGGACCACTCCCTGCCCTCTGGTGGGTGGAGCCAGGCCAGGCTCCTGCTGGAAGTGGAAGAGCGGAACAGGAAATTTAATAGGTGGAGCCTCCAGGTCTGTCGGATTTGCTGTTGGGCCCCGGAGCAGGGACAGAGCCGTGCCAGCCCCTTCTCCTAGAGGAGCCCCCCGGGGAGGGAAGCTTCTGAGGTGGAATGCCACAGGACTGCCACTAGACAAATACCTCTGAGGGGCTGTTGGGGCTGCTGGGTACCATGAGGAGACTAAGGACCCATGAGCAATAGAGCCCTATGAACAGGTAGGGGTAGGAAGTAGCCACAGGGAACCAGGCATTAGCCCAGCTGTGTTGTCGAAACCAGAATCAGTGGGTTTTGGGAGGAGCACCACTGACATAGTGGCAGGACCACTTGCCGCTTGTGGGGCCCTGGACTGGGAGCCCGTGGAGTAGGCCGGATGCCTGTGTGTATTTGCTATTTGCCCAGCCAGAGAAGCTGGGGAATAGACTGCTTCTGCTTTGCCCTGCCCAGAGGACTGGAGCTTGACTGTGTTTGCTGAGGAGCTGAGTAAAAGACTGCCAACTGACCTGCCCCACACCCCTGGGCTGGGGACGAGATGCTTTGCTGACACTTTGTGCTAATTCCCTGTCAATTGGCTATCAGCCAGTAGGTGGCCATAGAGAGGCAGAGTGACTTCCCTCTGAGGCTGCTGGAGGAGCCACTTCAAGCCATTACATGTCCCTAGCAATAGCCCTGGCAGGGCCCCTGGGCAAGGTGTGGGGAGGGGCAGCTCTATGCTCCTGGAAAGGGCAGGCCCTCAGGCAGAAGGGGTGGAGCCGGGGGCAGCCAGCCCTTCGCGCTGCCTGTAGCATGGTGCGCCCCCCTCGGAGCCATACAAAGAATGTAGCACATCGCTCCAGCATTGATTTAAAATGCCGGGTCTCTGGTTGCCACTACTACTGCAGTACCAGCGGCAGCCGCCAGGGGCCCTAGGCCCCTTTGAATCGCTGGGTTCCTGGGTAATTGCCCCTTTGCCTCCTCTGCCCCCCATTGGTGGGCCTGCCATGCCCTAATGCATTGCTAGCCCTGGGGCAATTGCCCCCATTTCCCTCCCTTACCTCCCCGTTGGTGGGCCTGCTAATTAGCTTTCTTCTAAAAGAACAAAATTTCCTAGATGCCATTTTCCTTTTTCACTATGAAAAAGGGGTCCTCTAACTTTTTGCTTTGGCCCCACAGTGGTTTATCCCCACTTACACCTTGCTTTTTTATAGGGAGTATCCAGGATCCCTCCACCTCCATCGGTTTTCTGAGGAGTAAGATTTCCAGGGACACCACACCAGCCTATGTTATTGCCTGCAGCCCTGTGTTGATTGGAGAGTTCCCAAATTTTTCAAATTGCCTATTAGATAAATTTGCTTCAACATCATATTTTGGCTGACAAGATTAATGCTTTTTCACCTGCAGTATCAGGGAGCATCTGTGACTTCCTCGGAAGAAGCTGAACTGTCATCCTAGGTTGGGATGAGGAATCTTCAGTCACCTCATTTCCTAGAAGTTAACACATCTGTTTCTTTTGAAACATTTTTTTTACTCCCACTAATGAATTTTTTCTTGTTTCCTCTTTCCACATGAACTTCTGCTTCTTAGAGAAAGAGGAAGGAAAGTGGATGAATGTAAATTAGATCTGGCACAAATCAATGTATATTAAACCTTCATGTTAGACACTGGCAACGGTCTAAATAAATAGCTACCAAGTAGATAGTCATGGGGCTCTTCTGTGCCTTGGCTGACTCTGTGCTTTTGCTGGTGAACCCACAATAATAAAAAAAGACTGAATATTGATTTATTCTATATATATATTTCTATTTTAAAAGACACATATCAGTTGCTGAAGCATCTGGGCAGATCTACAACAACCTAAGAATGGCCCATGCCAGATGCTTCAAACGGATTGAACAGAACTGCATAATTTTGCGTGATCCGTTCCCTGTTGGCGAGTCAGCTTCTGGCAGTTGGAAGCATAGGAACACTTGGGCTGTGTCTACACTGCACCCCTTTTCCAGAAAAGGGATGCAGATTAGACAAGTCGGAATTGCAAATGCAGCGGGGATTTAAATTTTCCCCGCTCCATTTTCATGAACATGGCTGCCGCTTTTTTCCGGCTCGGGGCTTTGCCGGAAAAAAGCGCCAGTCTAGACAGGAATCTTTCGGAAAATAAACCCTTTTCTGAAAGGTCCCTTATTCCTGATTTTTAAGAGGGGTTGAGCTATGTTCACCTTTTGGACCAGATCTGGTGCTTTACTTAGGACTAAAACAAGAGTTACGTCTTCCCCTGGGGGGTTCCATGACACACTGCTGCAATCACAGGAGCAATCATGCTAAATCCCTAACTTGCTTTTCGGTGACTGAATTCTTACAAAGGCCAGGACTGATACAGATTTGAAAAACTGGAAGCAAGCAGGGCTGTAGGGCCTATCCTTCTAGGCTCTGTTGTATTAATTCAGATGGACTATATGGGCCCAAAGGATCAAAGGTGTTAACATGACTCTACCACTGTCCAACATCAACCAGTGTTAAACAAGGCTTGGTAGACAGAGACCTCAGCCTACTTATTACCATGGCAAACACTGGTAAAAAGCTTATTAGCCAGCAATATCCTGGCCTTCCTTCTTGCCTCCTCCTCCTCCAGGCTCAGAAGCAGCAGGAGGCAGGAAGAAATAGACATGGAGCGCTGAGCCACAAAGCAAGAGCTGCTCTGCTTACTAGCTGGTAAGTTTCTCTCCTGCAGCTTGCAGTGGGACTGTTATGGGATCGGGGAGGTGCAGGTGGCTCTCCATCTGGCAACAGGAGGGAGATAAAGGTTACTGAGGCCAGGTGAAATGAGTCTTGTGGTTGGGGCGGGGGGAGATGTCTGATTGGGAGGAATATCCTTGGGCATCTCAAGGTGCCAAGGCTCGAATCTGCGATGCTGTGGGTGACAGAGACTTAGAATGAGGGACACACACAGTAGCAGTATTCATGCAGGAGGGATGCTATTCATGCAGACTGAATTATGCATGCATGCTGTGGGATTCATCCCTTTTGCATCGGTAACTCTTTCTGTAGCCTCCATTTCATGATTTTTTATTTCTGAAGCCAATACTTTTCAGCATGAGAAGGGTCCCCAAATTTGGGCAGAGTGTAGAAGATGGATCTCAAAATGAAGGCTGTCTGTCAAAATGAAAGGATGTTTGACATGCACAATCAGTGCAGATTGCTGATCTTCTGTGAGAGAATGGTTAATATACTGCCATAAGCAGCACATTTCTCTACAGGGATTGCATTTATTTTCTTCTTTCCAGATCAGAAAGAAAGGCGTGTGCACACCCGCACACCCCCACCCACCCACACACATAACAGGGGGACTGGGTTATTCCAGGGACTGACAGAGATCCTTGTGCTAATAGGCTACCATTTCAGGTCATGTCAGAAGCAGAAATCACTGCCTGGTGGTTATATTTGCACTGTGCAAAATGAATTGGTGGTTTTTGTGATGAAGATGGTGGATATGTCTACGCTACAATTAAAAACCCGTGGCTGATATGTGCTGGCTGACTCGGACTCAGGGGGATTAGACTAAATTGTGGTATGAAGACTCCAGGCGAAAGGGTCCCAAAGCTTGAGCTCTGGCCTAAGCCCAGATGTCTACACCACAATTAAACAGCCTCTTAGCCTGAGCCAGCCTGATGTCTAATTACAATATCTAAAAAATGAACAAAAACCTCCAAAATACTCTGCCCTTTGTGTTGGGGTGTCTTTCTCTTTCAGGTCCCCAAGCTTGCTGCACCCCACCCTACTGGTGTCCCTAGGAGCAGACCCTGCCATTGACGTGGGACTTCTTAGGTTAACTCACTCTCAGGCACCAGAAGTGTCTTTTGTTGACTCTCAGAATTCAGTAGCTGAACGTACGTAAGCGGCACACTTGAAAGCATGGGTAGATCCTTGCAGAGGAGAGAAGGGACATTGCTGCCTGGCTGCCCATGTAGGGAGTGCTGGGAGATTTAGTCACTCCCCTGTTTGGATTGCATTTTGGATTTTGAGTGGATCGTGCGGAAGCTGCATGGAAGGAACACCGCTCTTTGACAAGTAGTCCTTATTTTTCCACTTTTGCGCATGAGTGTAAGCTTGAACTGTAATTTCCTCTTGGTCTTTCTGCTCTGCTGAGATAGGATGAGAAGCCATTACAACTTTCTTAGTAGGGAAATTAGCACTCAATAACTTATAGCCACTTATTAAGAAAAGGAGGTAAGTGATATGGAAGCTATTTTTGGCTCTGATCTTTGTTTCACAGCCCTATAAACTAAAGGGGACAGAGACCGATTAGGCCACCTAGCTCACCCCCCTGCTGGTGCACCAGTTTCTTTTGTGTTTTCTAGTGTGTGGTGTTTTAAATGCCCTAAGCAATGGTACTTTGATTTCTGCCCTTGGGTCCAATGGAGACAAAAGTCTTTTGTGTTTGTATAGCTTCCAGAATTTTCATAGCTTTTGTCCCTGGATTTTTTTTCCCTCCCAAAGGGATTGTTTCACATCACAGAGCTAATGCTCCTACACTGGCATGTATTGTCCCCAAAAACTGCCCTTTGGCAACAAAACATCGAGAGCATTCACACTGCAATGCAACTATTGTTGGGAAAAGCACCCAGTTTGGGGGACAAAAAATTCCATCCCTGCATGAGACTTTTGTCTTTTCCCCTCCCTTTATTGTCAACAAAGAGCCAGTGTTCCACAATGCCTGCCCTAAGGACAGTATTTTGTGATCTCTGCTGCCCTTCAGGCATGCACCTTTCCCTTTTCAAAGCTCTGGGAAGTATTTGACAGCTAAGTGAAGTTCTCTGTTTGGAGAACAAACAAAGAATAAATGCTTCTGTTCTGCCCTGCACTGGGAACATAGCAGCAGGCAAACTGCTGCTGCAGCAGGATGGCTGGAGAGACCCCTGTGCTACTTTGACATTCCTCAGCACAAAGAGCTCATAGAGCTACAAGGAAATCCTAAGAAATGGAGGGATCAGCTCTGCCTTCCAACAATACTGCACCGTGATGCTTAGCCACATTATTTTGCTCTATTTGTTGACAGGTGCTAGCAATGTGACCATGAAATGCCAACAATGTGAGGCAGAAAAATTGGTTTGACCCGTTTTCACTTTTGGCAACTTTTGCATGTTGACAGAACTTTTATTGCTAAACCTTCCCAGTGCAGATATAGCCCTAGTGTAGACCAGGCCTAAGTTAATGCATGAATATTGTGGGACTTGAGCATGGCAAGAACTCTTATCTGGCATGTTGCATGCGCAAAGGAGCAGAATAAGGCATCTGAGGATCTGGGAGGAAGGCATCTGAAGGTGGCAATTACCCCTTTTCACACCCCACCAGTTGTGTATATGCCTAAAGGCCAAATGTGCACCATTGTTCTTGGTTTATTTTCTTGTTTGCGCACTAGTACCATTGCTGATGGTGTTACCACTCTGGCAGAAAGTGTGTTAGTGAAGCTGGTTGAAAATTTTCAAAGCTTTTAAATAGTCTTTCTTAAATGAAAAAAACAGAACATTTTCTTTATTTTTGTTGAAATTTGTATCTGGCTAGTGAGCATGTTTTTCAGTAAATGAAGAAAAATGGAGACGTTTTGAATAAACGAAATTTTTTAAAAATCCCAAGAAAATAGGCTTGTTCAAAAACCAGAGAAATGTAAAAAACCTTCTAATTAAGAAAAAGCAAACCAGTTATTAATACATTGATGTTACAGTACCAATAGGAGATGCATGAAACACTGTACTTTGTGAGTTCCAGGGAAAAAAATCATAGAACCCTTTTTTTAGAAGGTGGGGAAAGAACTATGGGGAAGTTGTTTGTGATTTATTTTTGGTTTTGTACTTAAAGAAGCCAAAGAGCATTCTTCTGTAGATCCCGTTGCCCTTGTTTTAAAATTGAGTGTACATCAGTGGAGTTTTCTTTCAATAGGGATTCTGATCATTCCCATTTTTGCTATGTTAGGGCAAATTCACCCCTTGGGTAACTCCATTCACTTCGGAAGAATTATGCCAGAGTGAATTTGGCACTTTTTTCTTGGCTTTTCAATCAGATCTCTCAAGAGTAGTGAAACATCATGCTTACTGAAGCTTAAAAGATCAACATACTTTATATAGAACAACTTTCTTGTTCCACCAGAGAAAAAAAATATCTTGAATGCTCTGACGAGTGCCTGAGAATAGGCATCTGAGTCCTGTTAAAAAATGAGCTGATCTGAGGTCTGTCCTATTAATAAAGTGAATTCAAGACTTTTCCATGTAGTCAGTATCAGAGGCAGCAGTGTGGAGGAGAGGGGAGAGGCAGCTCATGAGGGAGGAGGTAACCAGCCCAGGCATACCAGCTCTCATGGAGCCACCTCCCTTTTCACCCCGCCCCCTGCACTGCTGCCTCTGATACAGAGACAGCAGTGTGGGGGCAGAGCAGGGCTTCATGTAACTGTGAAAGTTCATTAATGAGCCCAGGTTCATTGTTTAACTGTTTAATCTATCACACCCCTAATTTTTATCTGTAAATGCTTGTCAGGGTTGATTTCTTCATGCATGCAAACTAACCAAAATATTTCCCTCAATATTAATCAAAAATTACAGAAGGATAAGAAAGAAAAATGTAGCTTGAGAACTTACTAGAACTTGATTTAAGGATATTTTTTACGCTTGCATAATTTGATGTGTGATGCTGGCACTTTGGCTCTGTCTAGACTGGCAAGCTTTTCCGCAAAAGCAGTTGCTTTTGTGGAAAAACTTGCCAGCTGTCTACACTGGCTGCTTGAATTTCCGCAAGAACACTGACTTCCTACTGTCTGAAATCAGTGCTTCTTGTGGAAATACTATGCTGCTCCCGTTCAGGCAAAAGTCCCTTTTGTGCAAAGCTTTTGCGCAAAAGGACCAGTGTAGACAGCTCAGATTTGTTTTGTGCAAAAAAGCCCCGATCATGAAAATGGTGATCGGGGCTTTTTTGCGCAAAACCGCGTCTAGATTGGCACGGACGCTTTTCTGCAAAAAGTGCTTTTGTGGAAAAGCATCCATGCCAATCCAGACGCTCTTTTCCACAAATGCTTTTAATGGAAAACTTTTCCGTTAAAAGCGTTTGCGGAAAATCATGCCAGTCTAGACGTAGCCTTTGTGTTTAAGTCCTAGAAATATAGGACAGGAAGGGACCGTGGTAAGTCACCTAGACCAGTCTCCAGGAGGCAGGATTAAGTATTATCTAGAGTTCTAGACTATCCCTGGCCAGTGTTAGTTTAACCTGCTCTTTAAAACCACCAGAGAAAGAGATTCCACAATCTCCCTAGGTTAGTTAAGCAATGGAGCAAATTACCTATCAGTTAGGAAGTTTTTCCTAATGTGCATTCTAAACCTCCCATGCTGCAATTTAATCCCCATTACTTTCTTGTCCTGTCCATAGTGGTTAAGGAGAACAATTTATCATTGTCGTCTCTTCTAGCATCATTTTGTGCACTTGAAGACTGTTATGTCCCCCGTCAGTTTTCTCTTCTCTAGATTAATCAAAGTATGGATTTTAAAAAAATCTTTCCTTGTACATCATGTTTTTTAGACTTTCTCCAATTTGTCCACAACTTTCCCAAAGTGTGCTAAGTGGAATTAGACACAATACTCCTTTTGAAGCTTATCCATGCTGAGTAGAGTGGAAAAATTACTTCTCGTGTCTTGCTTACAACACTCTTGATAATACCTCCCAGAATGATGTTTGCTTTTTTTGGCAAGAGTATTGCATTTTTAGTTTGTGATCCACTGTAACCCCCCGTTCCTTTTCTGCAATACTTCCTTGGCAGTCATTTCCCATTTTGTATTTGTGCCACTGATTATTCCTTTATAAATGTAGCACTTAGCATTTATCCTTATTGAATTTCATTCTATTTATTGCAGACCATTTTGCCAGTTTGTCAAGATCATTTTGGATGTTAGTCCTGTCTTCTAAAGCACCTGCAATCCCTCCTAGATTGCTATCATCAGCAAATTTTATAAGTGTACTTTCTATGGGTACGCCTACATTGCATGAGGAGTAACAGTTAATTTGAGGGAAGGGTTTTGGATCGGACTACCGCATCTACACGCGGCGAGTTAATTCAGGCGACCGGCATTTTAAAATGGTGACCGGCCACGAATATTCTAATCAAGTGCAGGATATTTAAATCCCGCACTTCATTAGCAACTTCGGTATGCTTCATTTGCCTCCTTAGTTCGAACAAGGGGGCAAGTGTAGACATACCCTATGTTATCATCAAAATAATTTATGAAGATATTGAATAGAACTGGACCCAGGACAGATTCCTGTAGGACTCCACTTGGCATTCTCGTCCAACCTGGCCATGAATTGATAACTATTCTGCCTACTTTTTCCAACCAGTTGTGCGCCCACCTTATAGATGATTTGCCGTGGCTGTATTTCCCTAGTTTGTTTACAAGAAAGGTCATGTGAGACAGTATCAAAAGCCTTTCTGAGCTCAAGATGTATCACATTTACTGCCTTCTCCTATCCACAAGAGTTGTTATTTTCTCAGAGAAGATTATTATTCATCACTATGGTTAATTATCATTAATTGTCTGATCCCCTCTCAGTTTCCCACAAATGAAATTTTAAACTGATAAAATTTAAACTGATAAATATAAAAATGTTTAAAAATCAATATTGTCTGTCAAATATATATAAAAATGGAATTTTATCAAGCTTACTTATAATTTGGCCAGCAAAATGTACAGCTGTGACACGAAGACCACCTCCTCCCAAATTTCAAAACCCCACTGCAAAGCTTAGGGGCACTGCATTATGTGGCTGCCAGAATTTTTTATGTGGATAAAACAACAATGTATCCCTCTATCCTCATTCTTGGAAATGACTGAACTGTTTTGGCTGTCCTTTTCCTAAAAGCCTAAACAAACAGCCTGAGGCACACAGCTAGCATGGAAAATTTCAACCCAAACTATTTAAGTTTGGTGCGTTACAAACAATTGAAAACAGGTTATGATAATGGGATAACATTAGACAGCCTATGCTACCATCTATTACATAATGTAGTTACATAGATTTTTTTTTCCCAGAGGGCAAGTTTTAAGGGACACTCGTGGCTCTGTTTGATTTGGTATATTACTTGTATTTTGTAAAATTAGGACTATCTATTCTTTGCCGTTAACTCAGGCAACAACTCAGAACAAATTGACTCCATTAAAAATTTGGGATGAATCACAATTTTAAATTACACTTTCATTATAGAATGCCAATTGAAATATATTATACATATTTTTGAATGTTTTTCAAATATATTGATTTCAGTTGCAACACAGAATGCCAAGTATACAACGCTCCCTGTATATTTTTCATTATAAATATTTGCATTATAAGAAAGCAAACAAAATAAAATATTTTCATTTCATCTCATGTGAATACTATATTCTAATCTATTGTATTCTTACTTCAAAGTAGGAATAAGAGATCCTCCGGAAAAGGGCTTTTTTCCGGAGGATCGGGGCAAGTCTAGACGCTCTTTTCCAGCTTTTCTAAAAGCCGGAAAAAAAGCGGCGGACATTTTTATATAAATGCCGCGGGGGATATTTAAATCCCCCGCGGATTTCCCTATTACGACCTGTAAAATTAGCATGCCCCTTTCGGAAAAGGGGCCAATGTAGACGTAGCCGGTAATGATAGAAGATATAGGAAACCTGACTTTAAGGAAAAGTTAACACAACTGGGCAGATTTTACTATTGACAAAAGAAGACTCAGGCTACATCTGCACTGCACTGCTCTTCTGGAAAAAAAACTACACAAATTGTGAACGGCAATTTGCATAGCTTTTTCTGATTCTTTTTTCAAAAGAGGCTTTTTCGACGTTTGGCTCGTCTACACTGGGCCAAATGTAAGAAAAAAAAACCCCTTTTTCAGAACATCCCTTCTGCCTTGCAAAATGAAGTTTACAGGGATGCCAAAAAAGCGCGTCTGCTCTTCTGAAAAAAATTCCAGAAGAGCAGATGCATTCCCTGGACACGGCAGAGTTTCTCCAGGATACCTCTGGTATCCCAGAAGAACTCTGCAGTGTAGACTCAGGGGGAACCTGATAAGTTTTCAAATATTTGTAGGGCAATTACAAAGAGAATGGTGATCAGACGTTGTCCAGGTCCACTGAAGATATGAAAAGAAGTAATTAAGCTTAATTTCAGGCAAAGGAGATTTAGGTTCAATAGCAAGAAATCCTAACTATAACTATAAGGATAATTAAATACCAAAATAGGTTACTGAGGGAGATTTTGAAATCCCCATCATTGGAGACACGTAAGAATAGATTAAACAAACACCTGCCAAAGAGGGTCTAAGCAACAGCCTTAGGGTGAGGCAATGAAGTAGATGATTTCTTGAGGTCCCTTTCTGAACCATAGAAATGTAGGGCTATGTGCATAAATATCCACAGCATCAGGCCCAAGATAGGATTCTGAAAGTATTATGCTCATTGAACTCTTTAGTGGGAGACATAAGCATTTACAACACTAATGTTCTTTCCTAGTTACAGTTCTACAGAGATTCTAGAAGATTGCAGTTTTGAATTGTAAACCATAGCAGACATTCCAATGTATTCCACAACAAGCCACTCAAATGCCATTATCCAAATGCAAAAAGCCTCCTTGAGTACGTAAAATTTGAGCCTCATGCGCAGAAAACGTTTTAGTTACCAGTAATACTATAGTGATTCCTCATTTCTATTCATGTCTTTCAAGGGCTCAGTCTTCGTTAGAAAGATGTCTTTCTGCCATTCTTTGGTGTTCCAGCACCTCTCAGCTTTACTTTTATAGCCTATCATTTTAAACATGTATGACTACACATACTTTAGCTAGTGTAAATCAGATTCGTTTCCTTAAGCCAATGAAATCAAGCTAATTTGTACTAGCTGTGGGGTGGAGACTTTACAACTGTTGACTCATCTTATATCTGTGTCACTTCTTTGCTGAGTGGTAAGAGATGTCCATGATTCTGCATGTTGGCTTCCCACTAAAGAAAAATCATTGACAAGTTTACATATATGCACTAGTCCTGAAATGTAATGGTCAGACAGTATGTAGGTCATTCCCTTTCTTCTGGACTCTCAGCTCAACACTAAAGCTTGGCTCTCTGGGAGCAACTCTGCTTCTAGAACGGACTCTAATCAGATCCCATGGCAAAAAGCAAATTTTCCCACTGTGTATATAGCTCCCTCACTCTTGAAGCTTCTTTTACACACAGAACTATGCCTGACCCTTGTAAAATCAATGCCACAGTGTGTCTTCAAGAGTAAAAAACCAGCACCCATGAAGGATCAAGACCCCAACACTGACAACAAGACTTGGCATTTCTGTAGTACATTCTATCCACCAATCTCAAAGGGTACGTCTACACCGCACAGCTATTTTGGGATACCAGAGATATCCCGAAATATCTACCCCATGTCCACACAAGTTACCCATTTTTTCGAAATAACAGGCACGCTATTTTGCCACCCAGTAAGTCTCGTTGCATGATCTCAAAATAGTGCTTTATTTTGAAATTTGGTGCTGTGTAGATGTGCTGAATTTCAAAATAAGCTATTTTGAAAGTTTTTAAATAAGATATGCAATTTACATAGCACAAATTGCAGATCTTATTTTGAGTTTGGGTGCATCTACACAGCACTCTAAAGTGCTTAGTAGTATGATCAGGTCTGGTGAGAAGTCAGAGTATTATCTGAATCCAAAGCTATGGTGACTTTTTCAGGCAGTGTCAGGATATAAATCAATAGGGGACACAGCACTTCCATCTGATAAATGATTCGTATACACAAGAATGCTTCCACCCCAAAATCCTAATTTGTATTGAACAATATAGTAATAGTCTTAGTAATCCAAAGTTTGAGGAGGGGGTGAGAGATTCAGCAGCCTTTCTCCTAGCTCCTGGGGAGTTTGATGCCACTCTCCTAACTCACAGCAAATCCAAACTTCTCCCAAGTGCACTCTTACCTTAGTTATGCTTTGTTTTAAGTAACTAAAGTAACTTCTAAGAGGCTGGGATTTCCCTAGCAACAGCCAAGAACTCATAATTTCTACGCATCAGCCAAGCAGCATCCAGCAAGAAACTTACAAACCCAAGTATTCAGACCAAGGTCAGTTTTCCACACTCTGTCCTTCCCATGAATCTGTGTTGGCTAGTAACTCACTGCAGCTGTTTTTATTCTTAAGCCAATGCCAGATTTTTTTTTGGATTCTGTGATGTCTTTGCTTCCAGTGTATAATGGCTAAGTGCACAAGATGACTGTGGGTTATATCAAATAAGTAAAGGCATAAGTAAGAGTCACCTTGGATTCAGCAAGACAACATCATGTCAAACCAACCAAATAAGTTTCTTTGAGAGGGTAACAAGCCTTATGGATGGGAGAAGCTTTAAATTTGATACTGTCTGATCTGACCCTATAAACAAGCCAGGGAAATACAAACCAGGTGAACCTACTATAAGATAGGTGCATAAGTGTTTGACAATCCATGCCCTGAGAGCAGTTATCAGTGGTTCATAGTCAAGCTAGAAGGCCATAGTGAGTGGGATCCTGCAGGGATCAATTCTGGATCTGTTCAACATCTTTGTCGTCGATTTGTGTATTGTAAAGTTTGCTGAGGATACCAAGCTGGAAAGGGTTTGCAAGTGCGTTAGAGAATACAAATTCAAAATGATCTGGACAAACTGGAGAAACGATCAGAGGTAAATCGCTCCTGGGTGGGCTGCCCAAGCACACAGCTTCCATAGGTCTGCCACAGTGTTACCAAGGAATAGTCTAATTCTGGAAAGCAGCCACAAATCAGTAACTCAGCCAAGTGTCAACAAAATCAAATTGACTTTCACCCACATAAGTAGGCATTCTTTGGCAGGAAAGAGGATGTGGAGGGGAAGCCTATATCTGGGGATATATACTCCTGCACTTCAGCAGGAGATGATTCTGTAAGAACAGAAAGGAAGAGCAGATGCCCCCAACTGTTTCCTCATTTTCTCTCTATTCGTGGCATTGATCACACTTGAAGAGCGAAGGAAGGCAGCATTGAAGGGGGAGGGAGAAGGGATCCTGACAGACATTCAGCCATCATAACTGCTGAAATGCGGCGAGAGAGACTTGTGCTTTGAATTCACTTAGCTTGTTAAGTTAGGCATTAATTCGGTCTTATTTTTATTTTCTTGTAGCCAGTTCTGGCTCTTATGTCTCATTACTTGTAGTCACACAAACTCGGTTTTGCAGCAAGTGGTTTAAATCAAACAAACATCTTTCACGGTGTTTGGACTGAAATGCTTGGAAAACAATTTGGGCTGGCAGGATTTGGGCATATAATGCTTCAGTAATATAAAATCTCATTTATGAGCTTGTATTGTCCTGGGGGGAGGAAGGGGAGGGGAGGTTAGGTATTATAAGGCACACATGGTTGGAAGAAAAATCAGAGACTGGGACATTCCAGAGTGAAATTAATCAGTGGTGGGCTATCACGCTCATACACAACAATAGGCAGCAATTTACATGCTGGAGCCTCTCACAGTGAAGCAGTGGGAAAGGCATCCCAGGGTGGAGGATTAAGGGAACCAAGCTGTTCATCAGGCCAGATATTGCCAGAGTTTGACATTACTTCAGGCACAGACAAAAGTCCGTCTTCTGGTTATATATAAACTATATATAAAATTCAAAATCTGTATCTATGAATACTAGTATGACAATTTTAACTGTTTGGGTTCTAGCATGTGGGGTTGGAATTTCTCAGTAGTGACTGGTGATTTTTGGACACCTTAACTTGAGACTTTCATAAAGTGTTAAAATCAACTCTTTGTCAGGCCCTTTATAAAGATGTTTCAAACTCTTTAGTGCCTAAAATCATTAATGTCTCTTGAAAAGGCTTGCTCTTATATTCCTATTCTCCAATTTAAAGTCAAAAGTAAGAGAAGCCAATTAAATGGCATATGCTCAGAAATACACAGATTGGTTCCAAGTCCTTTATTACAAAGATCAAAAGTTGCAATTACAATTTACAGACATGATTTAAAAGTTATTCACAGAGGGATACAAGAACAACTGATATACCCTAGAGAACCCATCAGAGATGGAAGGTGGGACAGATTAGTAGTTTACAATCTTTCAATAAATAAAGCAGAGATCTGGATCTATGTTTCCCTGTGCCTCTTAGCTGTAAACATTAGACATTACATGCTTAGCACCTTAAGTCATGATCCTGCAATGTGTACGCACACGTGTGCACTTACGCATTTTACTTACAACTTGACTGTTGTTTGCTCTCACATGCATGAGCATTTGCAGCATCTGGGCTTTCTTCATACATGAGGGTTTCTGGCTGCTATGAAAAAAGTCTGGAAGTTTTAGTACAGTGATCACACCTCAACATTTCTTTTGAAGGATTCTACTGATTTGAGCAATATTCCTTGTCTTAAAAAAAATAAATAAAAAAAAATAGAGGCTATCACCGGAATGATTCTCTATCAACTCAGAGAGCGTTAGGTGTGACCATTATATTTTGTTAGAGCAGTATACACACTCAAGATATGTATCAGCAACTTGAATAGATATGTAATTATGTTTAAGACCACAAATTTATTGCTTGTTTGTACATTTTGTTATGCTAATGGTTTTCATGGTAGCTTAGTTTTTTAGAAAAAAATCACTTCAGAAACCAGGGAACATAGCAAAAGAGTGACATTTTACCAAATCTCATTGAAATAGGAAAGCCAGTCACAGCATATTGTACAACATTAACAGAAAGAGAAGACTCAGTATGCCTAAGTCTCCCAATATGAAAATGCAACTTCAACAGTGCAGTAGCCACCATTCACCTAAATTTCCAAACATCCAAAACTTGCACTTCTGCTGTCTACCAAGACAAGACGTAGACAAACTGCACAATGGAGCATGTTTTGAGGACAACACAAATATAAAGACAGAAATCATCACTAATATGAAGTTACAGCTGAATCTTACTAATGCAAGGTATTTCACAAAGGGTATTATATCCAGTGATACTGCTTAGTAGGTATTATCCACATCTAGTTGGCACCAGTGTTTACCTTAACAAGGTGCCTGCAGAAATCACCACTGCAAAGATGAAGAGTACTGCAGATACCGTTGTAAGTTTACATACTGCAAGTAGCAAGTGTCAAGGTTTAATGGCACCTACTGTATTTATAATTTAGCATTTTATTTGGGCCATGTGGGACAAAGCAACTGGATAGTATGCCTTTGTTAAGGCTTTGTGCTGGTTTAAAGGTTGTGGGGTTTGTTTTTTAAATATTGTCCAGCAGTGTCCACTTTGTTCATCTTCAGTGGAACAGTTCTTTGTTGATCCACATAAGACTGCGTGTCTCATTGGGTTTGCATTCATACTCGATGCTACCAAAAGCGTTTCCCCATTGGCAATGATTTCGTTTGTGGTAGTCATAGAATTTGACTTGCCAGACTGTCTCAAAAGTGCCGATGTCACTAAACTGCAAAGAACAGGGAATAAAGTTGTTAGTGGACAGCTCAATTTTTTCCCCTCTCCCATGCAATATGCCCTCCAGCTAATCTGTACATGTGAAACACTAACGTAAGGCCAATTTCCAAAGGAGCTAAATCAAAGATTTTTCTCAAAATTGCCCTTGTATCCTTCTGGCAGTCTTTGGTGCCCACACAATCAATAGTACATTCAGGGCCAGATTCATCACTGTTTTGTTTCTTTGGCAATCATTTATGCTTGTGCAAGGTATGCAAAAATGAAAACCTTCTGACTAGGTACCATTTTATATCCACTTTCCATAGGTGCCAGTAACTGCTGGGGGAAAAAGCAGTGGAGAATCAGATTGGTAAATGCTTTAATTGAAAATCCTGCAACACTCAGTGAGATGATGAAAGCAGATGTTAATGCTATAAACATATTGTAGGAAATCTTTCACCCCTACATACGAAACATGGTTTTCCAGCATTGTGCAATGTGCTGTGTTTGCCTTCGGATCTGAGGTTAGTTGGTTACCAGTGTACTTTGATCTATATATGAAATTAATAGTAATTAACTTCCTCCTTTTTGCTTTGCTTGCTATCTTGAGTGCTACTTTTTTCATCTACGGTGCCATTCAGTCTTTAAATGAATGCATATTACTATGCAAGCTGTGGTTGTACTGTGTACTTCCCTTGGCCTCTATTCCACATTTTTATAACAAAGGAGAGAAGGTCCCAGTTACATTCTTCTACAATAACTGTTCACTGTGAAGTGCTTTTGAATACAGGGACAAGTGACACATTAGGAGATAGCAAAGTATTTTCTGGTGGTGGTTTAGCAGATAGCAAAGTATGAGCGATTTAATTCGTCCATTACAATGAAAGGGAATTACATTTCAATTTGTATTGGACTGACAAAACACTACTTTAAACATTTTACAGGCAGTCCCCGGGTTACGTACAAGATAGGGACTGTAGGTTTGTTCTTAAGTTGAATTTGTATGTAAGTCGGAACTGGCATCCAGATTCAGCCGCTGCTGAAACTGACCAGCGGCTGACTACAGGAAGCCCGAGGCAGAGTTGCTCTGCCCCGGGCTTCCTGGAATCAGGCGCTGATCAGTTTCAACAGCGGCTGAATCTGGATGCCTGGGACAGAGCAGCTGGGGTGCTGCCAGGTAGGTCCCCGCAGCGCTGCACCTCAGCACTGCGGGGACCAACCCGGCAGCACCCCAGCTGCTCTACCCCAGGCGTCGCGAGAAAAGCCTGGTCTGCTGGGGGAGCCCCCCCCCAGCAGACTAGGGAGACGCGGGCGGCGGGATGGCCGAAACGTGCCACGGTCCTGCTGCCCGCGTCCTCTGTGGCTTTGCTCCGCGTCTCCCTGGGTTTTCTCGCCCCCAGACGCGCCGCGGTCCTGCTGCCCGCGTCTTCCGCGGCTTTGCTCCGCGTCTCCCTGGTCTGCAGGGGGGGCTCCCCCAGCATACCAGGGAGACACGAAGCAGTTTCTCGCCCCGGAGGACGCGGGCGGCGGGACCGTGGCGCGTCTGGGCGGTCCCGCCACCCGTGTCCTCCGGGGCGAGAAAAGCCCCGTTCGTAACTACGGATCCGACACAAGTCGGATCCACGTAAGTCGGGGAATGCCTGTATTTAGAAATGAATACTGTAATAACTTGGCATTCCAGTTGTATGACATCTCATGACCCCCCGCTCCCCGAAGTGTTGCAAGACAGCAGTATAACAGCAGAATACACTTGCATGAGACACACCAGGATAGACTATCCTTTTAGTTGCACTGGTGCAAAGGTGGAATTACTTCCCGGACTTCATTCAGCTGCAGTCCCACAGATTTACGCCAGCGCAGATGACATCAGGACTTTGGATAGTGTCTTTAGAAATGCAAGTATGAGGGCTAGTATGCACCACTTGTATGCTCAAAAGCACATTGTGTTGGAGTATGTTATATTAGAAGTGCTGAAGTCAGTGCTACTGCAATGGAATAAGATTTTTTTTTTTAAAAAAAAGATCCTTTTTAAATATCCCTATTGTTCATTTTAATAGTGACTCTTCTCCATGTGACTATTTGCAGTCATACACTCAGAAGCTGACCTTTGATCATCTACATACTATAGTCACCACTGGAAAGTCATCATGTAAGTCCCTTCACAGAATGACTCTTTCAGCCAGCCCAAAGAAGCAGAAGCTCCTGTGTCTATACCTGACCAATTACAGCTTATTTCCAAGTCGGGTGGTTATTTTGCTGCTTCTTGCTGTGCGATTAGTAAGCTGCCACTGCTGAAGGGACATAGTTGTTATCTCACCCAACTTGTTGCTGCGGAAGGGACATCTTTTCAAAAGAGCTCTGCACTTCAATAGAAACAGGGCTGAAGCTCTAAGCCCTGGCAGATGCACCCTGTGAGGTTGAATCCCTGAGATGCCCCCCCCCCCCTTCTTAGTGCACAGAAGTCCCAACCCCACTGCAAGGCAGAGGTCCCAAGCTCCCTACCCTCGTCTAATGGGGAGAATGGGAAAGGCTCTGCAAGCTGCATGTGGCTCATGTGCCACAGTTTGGCCTCCCGAAATCTAGAAGTTAGATATTAAGTTACACAGACTGTAGTTACGGGTAAGTTATTTTACACTGGTGGCACAATTAACTTCATCTTTTTTAGCATGTGGTAAAATAAAAAATAAAAAAAATTAAAATAGAAGTCTACTTAGTTTAGTATAGTGCTCTGATAAGTGATTTCCCTGAATGGGTACCTAGAAGCCTCAGTAGAAAGATTTTACAATTTAGAGGACTACATATATCAAACCAGCATGTGTGTATATCAATATAAATGCCTCTAAACAGACCTGCAAGGTAATCACAAATCAGTATTGAAAATCACTTTGAATACATTTCAATCATTATTGAGATGTATTGACGGGTGTGTAACCCCTGCAGATAGAGATCACCACAATAATGTTAAATGCAACTGAAAATGTAGCCTGAGAATGCATCAGGATAGAGAGACCAGAGCTGCAGCTGGAGGTAAGGAGAAGAGTAGAAATTAACATTCTGGACAAGCTCTTCAACTGGTGTCTATGGAGTATGGGTAATTTATTCCAGCTCAGGATTTTCTCTACCCCCATCTTTATAGAGGTAGACAGTAAACAAGACGACTCCACCACAAACATCTACAAACCATAGACAATTTTTTTTTCCCCAAAGAGACCTGTGGAAATCTACTGCAGCTCTGATCTTCATACATTAAGTTGACAATTCAGCTGCTCCCATCTTTATTGTTTCACATTTAAATAACTGCTAGAGATTTGGTTGTTATACATCTGAGCAAGTAGTTGGAAATTGTACATGCCTTTGTGGTTTTCCTTCAATGCCAGGATAAACTCAAAAAAGTCATGGAGGTGACTTAATAAGCACTCAGTCCGGTTCTTTAGGATGAAAAGCATGTTTTTTATTTATTACCCCACTACTCAGATTCTGAGTTAGCTCAAGCTTGAGGAAACATCTACAGTAAACTTCTGATAATCCAGCACCTTTAGGACCCAGGGGGTGCCAGATTATCAGATTTGCTGGACTATTGGAAGGGGGGGCTATGAGGGGTCTGGGCTGGGGGGATGCCACCCCAGACCCCTCATAGCCCCCCCTTCCGATAGTCCGGCTCTGCCCCAGGCGTCCCTGATTCAGCCGCTGCTGGTCAGTTTCAGCAGCGGCTGAATTAGGGACACCTGCAGCAGAGCAGCTGGAGTGCTGTGGGGTTGGTCTGGTAGCGCCGACCCTTGGCACCGGGAGACCAATCTGGCAGCACCCCAGCTGCTCTTGGGGACGCCTGGGGCAGAGCAGCTGGGGTGCTGCCGGGTTGGTCCTGCAGCGCCGCTCCTCGGCGCTACTGGACCAACCCGGCAGCACCCCAGCTGCTCTGCCCCAGGTATCCCCAAGTCATCCGCTGCTGATACTGATCAACGACTGACTCCAGGAAGCCTGAGGCAGAGCTGCTCTGCCCCGGCTTCCTGGAGTCAGCCGCTGATCAGTTTCAACAGCGGCTGAATCCAGATGCCTGGGACAGAGCAGCTGGGGCGCTGCCGGGTTGGTCTGGTAGCGCCAACCCTTGGTGCTGCGAGACCAACCTGGCAAGCACCCCAGCTGCTCTGTCCCAGGTGTCCCCAAGTCAGCTGCTGCTGAAACTGATCAGGGGCTGATTCCAGGAAGCCCGGGGCAGAGCAGCTCTGCCTCCAGCTTCCTGGAGTCAGCCGCTGATCAGTTTCAGCAGCGGCTGAATCAAGGACAGCTGGGGTGCTGCCGGGTTAGTCCCGCAGCCCCGAGGGGCAGCACTACAGGACCAACCCAGCAGTGCCCCAACTGCTCTGCCCCGGCTTTCCCGATTGAGACGCTGGTCAGTTTTAGCAGCAGCTGAATCAGGGAAGCTGGGGGCAGAGCAGCTCCAATGGTCCGGCTGCCCGGAGCACTTTTGGGTTCCTGATGGTGCCGGACCATCAGGAGTCCTGGACCATCAGATGCCAGACCACTGGAGTTTTACTGTAGTTCACATTGGGTGTCCTAAGAGGCTTAACAAAAATTATTATGCTCCTTCACATACCTATACTTATATTAATGGTAGTACAGATTGAATCTCTCTAGTCCAGCACTCTCTGGTCTGGAAACATCTGTGGTCTAGCATGGATAAGGGGGAAGCAGTAGACGTAGTGTAGCTAGACTTTAGTAAGCATATCTTTGATACAGTCTTCTATGACCTTATCAATAAACTACGGAACAACTTAGATGGGACTACTATAAGGTGGGTGCATAACAGATTGGATAACCATTCTTCAAGAGTAATTAATAATGGTTCAGCATCATGCTGGAAGGGCATGACAAGTGGGGTTCTGCAGGATTCAGTTTTGGGATCTGTTCTGTTCAATATCTTCAACTATTCTGATATTGGCATAGAATATGCTTATTAAGTTTTAGATGATACCAAGGTAGGAGGGATTGCAAATGCTCTGGAGGATAGGGTCATAATTCAAAATGATCTAGACAAACGGGAGAAATGGTCTGAAGTAAATAGGATGAAGTTTAGTAAGGAGAAATGCAAAGTATGCCACTTTGTTCCTTCGTATCAGTTTCACACACACACAATGGGAAAGGACAGTCTAGGAAAGAATACTGAAGAAACAATCTAGGAATCATACGGGACCACAAATTAAACATGAATCAGTGTATCACTTCTGGAGGAAAAAAAGCAGTAAACATGATTCTGGCATGCATTAACCAGAGCATTGTGAATAAGACAAGTAGTAATTCTTCTACTCTGCATCGATTAGGACTCAATTAGAGCATTGTGACCAGAACTGGTCATCACATTTCAGGAAAGATGGAGAAATTGGAGAGGATCCAGAGAAGAGAAACACAAATGTTTAAAGGTCTAGAAAACATGACCTAAGAGGGAAGACTGAAAAAACTTCGGGCTGTTTAGCCTGGAAAAGGGAAGACTAAGAGGTAACATGTAAGCAGCTTTCAAGTACCTAAAAAGGTATCACAAGGGAGGCAGGAGAAAAATTGTTCTCCTTGGACTCTGACGAGAGGACAAGAAGCAATGGGCTTATATTGCAGCAAGGGATGTTTAGGATAGACAGCTTCCTAACTGTCAGGGTGGTTAAGCACTGGAATAAATTGCCTAGGGAGGTTGTAGAATCTCCATCATTGGACATATTTAAGATCAGGGATGATCTAGATCAGTGGTCCCCAACCTTTCTGAGACCAATAGCACATTCATGTTTTCAGAAGAGCGTGGCAGGTGCCAACAATTTTTCAAGGCTTATTTTGTATTTGTACATTAAATACAAAAATCATATTTAATATATGAATCCATAAGATAAAAAAGGTAATTTTACATGTTAAAGGTATTAAATTATTCAGCAATTATTCTTTCACCTTACCATGTGAATTTGCTATTTTCATATTAAAAATGAATTGGATAAATTTGATAGAAACTTAATTTAGTCAGATAATTTTTATGTTAATTATATTTTAATTCATTTTTAAACAAAAATATGCATTAATAAAAAGGGGGGATGTCCAAATGTTGTTGAGCAAAAAAGGCACCCTTCCCCCCAAAAATATCCTGGCACCTTTAAATCTCACTCCCCATCCCCACTATGTCTCCTCCCCTTGCTCCATCAGCTCCCCTGGTACCTGCTGCCCCCCAACCTGATTCCTGCCCTTCTCACTGTCCTCAGCCCTCCTGAGACCTGCTCCCCTCCACCAGCCCTTCTCTCCCCCCTATGCCCACTCCTCCAGTAGCTCCACTCTGATCACGTGAGCTACCCCTCCTCACCCCCTCTTCTAACACCTCCCTCTACACACCTGCCCTGACTCTCTCTTCTGGTGCTGGTCCCTCCCCTGCAGGTGTCTGCCCTTCTGCTTCACCCCCAGAATCCCCTGGCACCTGCACGTTCCCTTACCCCTGCACCCTCCTGGTGCCTCTCCCTTCCCTCACTGCCTCTGATGCCTACCCCCTCACCATCCTCTGCCCCGTTCCCCTCATGCCCCTGTGCCCTCACACGACTTGCTCCATCCCTACCTTCCTCATGTCCACCCCTTCTTTCAAGCCTTCTCCCAGCACCTCCCCACTCTAGCCCCAACGCCCTTACTCTCTCCTTTCTCAGCATCCCCCTATCCCCCCTCCCCTCCTGCCCTTTTCCTCATTGTCTCCACTTACCCTCCCACCACCGGCATTTGACTCTCCTCCACCCTGTCCCTTGGTGCCTTCCCCCTTTCTTTTCCTGACCTGCTCTCCTCCCATCAGCACAAGCCCCTTCCTCTCCCACCCTTTCCCCCTATTCTTCCCCTTCCCTCCCCTCCGCCTTCCAGTTTGCAGGGCTGGAGTCTGTTGCAATCGGGCCCCAGAAGTCCCTGCAGCCCAGGCTCCAGACCACGTGCTGGACCTGGGCCACTCGGCGTTCACAGCCCTGGCCCATCACAACACGACCACCCCGCCAGGTGCACTCACTGCCATCCCACCTCTAGCCAGGCTCTGCTCCCCCATACCCCACTCGGCACATCTCCTTCCTCCGATCCACAGCTGACCGTTTTAAAAAATGGCGCCGCAATGCCACACCGACATGGCACCCACCCCCTCCAGTGCGCCGCATGTGACTTCACCCCCAGTGCAGCTCTGGCTCCACCCGGGTTGACAGCACATGCTCGTGCCTCTCGCAGCCATGCCTGCTTTCCCTTCCCCTGGCCCGGCACCTTCTCCGGCCGGGGTCAGCTTGCCAGCCTCCTTGTCGGAGTCCCTCAGGCCAGTGGGGTTTTCTGGCAAGGCCATAAGTGCCGGCAGCGCCTCTACTGGCTCGGGTGCAGGAGTGTGGAGCCCGGTGGCTCTGTCCTGCCGGGCCAGTCCGCCCCTGCATTAGGGTGTGCCTAACGCAGACTAGGCGGGAGCACATAAATGCCCCGGTGGGTGCCATGGTGCCTACAGGCACCGCATTGGGGACCACGGACCTAGATGGTACTTGAACCTACCATGAAGGCAGGAGACTAGACTTAATGACCAGGGGCCTTTTCATTTCTAGTGTCCTAGTTAGTCAGATACCATAAGAACGTCAGACCAAAGGTCCATCCAGCCCAGGACCCTATCTGTCAACAGTGGCCAATGCCAGCTGTCCCAGAGGAAGTGAATAAACAGCTACTGATCAAGCCATCTCTCTCCTGTCATCCATCTCCTCCCTCTGACAAACAGAAGCCAGGGGCACCACTCCTTACCCCTACTGGCTAATAGCCATTAATGGACTTAACCTCCATGAATTTATCTAGTTCTCTTTTAAACCCTGTTATAGTCCTAGCCTTCACAACCTCCTCAGGCAAGGAGTTCCACAGATTGACTATGCACTGTGTGAAAAAGAACTTCTTTTATTTGTTTTAAACTTGCTGCCCATTAGTTTCATTTGGTGGCCCCCAGTTCTTATATTATGGGAACAAGTAAATAACTTTTCCTTATTCACTTTCTCCACACCACTCATGATTTTATAGACCTCTATCCTATCCCCCCTTAGTCTCCTCTTTTCCAGGCTGAAAAGTCCCAGTCTCTAATCTCTCCTCATATGGGACCAGTTCCAAACCCCTAATCATTTTGGTTGCCCTTCTCTGAACCTTTTCTAATGCCAGTGTATCTTTTTTTGAGATGAGGAGACCACATCTCTACGCAGTTTTCAAGATGTGGGCGTACCATGGATTTATATAAGGGCAATAAGACATTCTCCATCTTATTCTCTATCCCTTTTTTAATGATTCCTAACATCCTGTTTGCTTTTTTGACTGCCGCTGCACACTGCGTGGACATCTTCAGAAAACTATCCACGATGACCCCAAGATCTCTTTCCTGATTAGCTGTAGCTAAATTAGCCCCCCTCCCATCATATTATACGGATAGTTGGGTTTTTTTTTTCCAAATGTGCATTACTTACATTTATCCACATTAAATTTCATTTGCCGTTTTGTTGCCCACTCACTCAGTTTGGTGAGATCTTTTTGAAGTTCTTCACAATCTGCTTTAGTCTTAACTACCTTGAGCAGTTTAGTATCATCTGCAAACTTTATCACCTCACTGTTTACCCCTTTCTCCAGATCATTTATGAATAAGATGAATAGGATTGGTCCTAGGACTGACCCCTGGGGAACACCACTAGTTACCCCTCTCTATTCGGAAAATTTACCATTTATTTCTACCCTTTGTTTCCTGACTTTTTAATCAGTTCTCAGTCCATGAAAGGATCTGCCCTCTTATCCCATGACAGCTTAATTTACGTAAGAGCCTTTGGTGAGGGACCTTGTCAAAGGCTTTCTGGAAATCTAAGTACACTATATCTACTGGATCCCTCTTGTCCACATGTTTGTTGACCCCTTCAAAGAACTCTAATAGATTAGTAAGACATGATTTCCCTTTACAGAAACCATATTAACTTTTGCCCAACAATTTATGTTCTTCTATGTGTCTGACAATTCTATTCTTTACTATTGTTTCAACTAATTTGCTAGGTGCTGATGTTAGACTTACCAGTCTGTAATTGCCAGGATTGCCTCTAGAGCCCTTTTTAAATATTGGCATCACATTAGCTATCTTCCAGTCGTTGGGTACAGAAGCGGATTTAAAGGATAGGTTACAAACCATAGTTAATAGTTCCGCAATTTCACATTTGAGTTCTTTCAATACTCTTGGGTGAATACCGTCTGGTCCCGGTGACTTGTTACTGTTAAGTTTATCAATTAATTCCAAAACCTCCTCTAATGACACCTCAGTCTATGACAAGTCCTCAGATTTGTCACCTACAAAGGACGGGTCAGGTTTGGGAATCTCCCTAACATCCTCAGTGGTGAGCACTGAAGCAAAGAATTCATTTAGTTTCTCCACAATGACTTTATCATCTTTAAGTGCTCCTTTTGTATCTTGATTGTCCAGGGCCACCACAGGTTGTTTAGCAGGCTTCCTTCTTCTGATGTACTTAAAAAAACATTTTGTTATTACCTTCTGAGTTTTTGGCTAGCTGTTCTTCAAACTCCTTTTTGGCTTTTCTTATTACATTTTTACACTTAATTTGGCAGTGTTTATGTTCCTTTCTATTTACCTCACTAGGATTTGACTTCCACATTTTAAAAGATGCCTTTTTCATCTCTCACTGCTTTTTTTACATGGTGAAGCCATGGTGGCTCTTTTTTAGGTCTTTCACTATGTATTTTAATTTGGGATATACATTTAAGTGGAGCCTCTATTATGGTGTCTTTGAAAAGCATCCATGCAGCTTGCAGGGATTTTACTTTTAATTTCTGTTTAACTAACTTCCTCATTTTTGTGCATTTTCCCTTTCTGAAATTAAGTGCCACAGTGTTGGGCTGCTGAGGTGTTCTTCCTACCACAGGAATGTTAAATGTTATTATATTATGGTCACTATTTCCAAGTGATCCTGTTATAGTTACCTCTTGGACCAGATCCTGTGTGCCACTCAGGACTCAATTGAGAATTGCCTCTCCCCTTGTGGGTTCCTGTACCAGCTGCTCCAAGAAGTAGTTGTTTAAGGTATCAATAAATTTTTTCTCTGCATCTCATCCTGAGGTGACATGTACTCAGTCACTATGGGCATAGTTGAAATTCCCCACTATTATTAAGTTCTTTATTTTGATAGCCTCTCTGATCTCCCTTCGCATTTCATAGTCACTATTACTGTCCTGGTCAAGTGGTTGATAATAGATCCCTACTGTTATATTGTTAATGAGCAGGGAATTACTATCCATAGAGAGCCTATGGAACATGTTGATTCATTTAAGATTTTTACTTCATGTGAAAGAAAATTTAGAATCAAATGTACGGTAGTGCCACTCCCCTATCCGCATAACCTGTTCTGTTTTTCTGATATATTTTGTACCCCGAAATGATTGTGTCCCATTGTTGGTCCTCACTCCACCAGATTTCTGTGATGCCTAATATATCAGTATCCTCCTTGAACATGAGGCACTCTAGTTTACCCATCTTATTCTTTAGACTTCTAGCATTTGTATACAAGCACTTTAAAAACTTGTTACTGTTTGTCTGCCCTTTTCTGACGTGTCATTCTTTTTTATGTGAATGTTTGTCTGATCTGGCCCCTTCTTTATCCTCTTTCATCCTCTCCTCCTCACTAAAACCTATACAATTGCTATCAATAGAGTCTCCTCTAAGAGATGTCTCTGTCTGATCCCCATGCTCCTCTGTACCAATCAGCTTTCCCCCCATCTCTTAGTTTAAAAAGGTCACAGAGCAGTTTTTAATGTTAAGTGCCAGCAGCCTGGATCCACTTTGGTTTAGGTGGAGCCCATCCTTTCTGTACAGGCTCCTCCTATCCCAAAAGTTTACCCAGTTCCTTATAAATCTAAACTCCTCCTCCCTACATCATTGTCTCATCCATGCATTGAGACTCTGAAGCTCTGCCTGCCTACCTGGCCCTGTGCGTGGAACCGGAAGCACTGCTGAGAACGCCACTATAGAGGTCCACTTACCGTCAAGTCTGTCCTGGATTTCAGTGTTCTGTGCTGTTTAGCTCTAATTTACTCCTAAATGTCTTCTAAGAGCCTAATAAACAGTGAAAGTGCTCATAGTGATGCTAGACCAGGGTGGACAAATACTGGCTCATTGGCCAGAACTGGTCTGCCAGGGTTAGTCCCTGGCAAGCCCCCCGCCAGTGGTATTTGCCCGTGCCTCTGCAGGTATGGGGGAAATTGCAGCTCCTGTTCACTGCAGATCACCATTCCCAGTGAATGGGAGCTGCAATCACCCATACCTGATAAATATAGCAGCAGCAGCTGCCCACTGGGAGAACTCCCACTGTTATAGTGCCCACCTCTGTGCTAGACAATATTGACCTTCCATGGTCTGGTACATTCTCTGGTTGGGCACTGGTCAAGTCCCACTGGTGCAGGACTACAGAGGTTCAAGCTGCAGTAATGAATATCCCTAGGGAATGAGTTTGGCTTCTGATTTCTAGTAGACTAAGCTAGTGCCAAGCTAAAACTCTCAACTTTCAAGTGTACTATTTCCCCCCCAAAATGTAGTGAAGAACAAAACTACCAGGATGTCTTTGTCCACTTTTTCCCCTCCTATGTACAATAAAATAGTTGGAACTTACTGAGAATTGTCAGATTCCCTACTGATGTGTAAATACAATTATTTAGCATTCAGGTGAGCCAGAAAAATCAAGACACCTCCACCCTACTCTCAACTACTTAGCACATTTTAACCTAAGCCAAAAAACTTAGACAAAGCATGAAATGGAATGGTCTACCTCACTCCATATCCTGTAGTTGTAACTGTTGATACTGATTCTTTTATTTGCACTATTGAGGCCCTAACATTCTAGTATCCAATCACAGCAGACTCTTCAGACATGGTTATTATTAGAAGTGGAAGCAGTGTTTGCTTCACATTTGCCATAGCTATTTGTCTAGAAACAGGTACAACATGCATAATAGCACTCCTTTTCCCTAGTCTTTTTACATTCCTGCACTTGGATAATATTGGGGGCAGGGGCTGGTAACACCACCTATTGTAGAGGTTGCCCAACATTTTCCATGACAAGACCCCATGTTTAATTGCTCACAACGTTGCCAAACTTTAATCATCGCTTCATAGGAGTGCCAAATAATTCTAGAAGTTAGTATGTAAAATACAGACAGGATATTACCTGAAATATAAAGCCTCTCCTGAAGTATATTATTTTGACTCCATTTGCTTCCATCTAGGAGTCTAGACCTAGATATGCAAAACGTAAGAGCAGCCAGATTGGACCCAGCATAGCAAAATAAAGCCCTCACCCTGCAGTCATGCTAAATTATATATGTTTGTAGTTCCAGTGGATTCAGAAGGTGAAATGCCATAAAATTCAGCTAATACATAAATACTTTCAGCACTGGCACCTATGAACCTGAGCCCAGGGTGAGACCCCCATTGACTTTAACCTAGGTACAAAGGCTGGGTACTTTCTGTGGATGGGAGAGCAACTTAGGAGGAAAATCAATTTTATTAAAGACAAATGAGTGTGTGTGTTATACCAGTGTCTGCATGGAACGTGGAGAGAAAGAACAGTGTGGTCTTTGAAACATGCTTTGCTAGCTCTGGAGCTGCTCAACGAATTGAGTGAGCCATGAGGTCAGATCAGGTCTTCCCTCTGAAGTACCGCTCAGTGAGACTGGCAAGTTCAGGGTCACAGATGTTACAGTGGCTCAAGCAATAGAGGTTTCAGTGTGTGCAATGGCCTCTTTCACAGTGTGCAAGGGTATCACATGCAACATCTTAACAGCTGTACATTAAAACAAACAACGACTGGGATTTACAAACTGACAACCCTCTCTAGGTCTTACCCATTTACTAGCTACCAGAATCGCACACCCTCCCCTGATCTCATTCAGTTCAGTTCTCATTCCATTATCTCCCTTGCCTCCATACACACTATAGTGTCCAGTGTGTGCTGCCATGCCCAGAGGGACGGTACCTGTATGTTGACCTGTAAAGGCTGTCTTTGCCCACTTTTGGTATGAGGCACTCCTTCTGTATCATAGACTCCAGTGTAACAGACGACCTGGGGATCTCTTGATTTCTCTTCCAAGGGGACAGTCACTCCTCCAATACCCATGGTCCTGAAACAGACAGGCCTGAAGCAGCTTGGAACAGTCTTTATCCCCAACAGAGTTACAAACACGTGCCCTTCTCACCCAGGCGGATGGCACTGACACAAAGGTGGCATGCCCAGACACTGCACACAAACACCCGGGAGGGGTGGAGTCACTCCTGAGCTTTCAGACCAATTATATTCCATGCAGAAAAACACAGAAACATTGCAGAGGCCTATTTTCTGGCAGGCTAAAACAGCACATAATAAAATTTGTTCTGACGACTCATTTTGGCAGATGGTGCAGCAGGCTGAGCACTCACCCAGAGAGCAAACCTATCTGCATTCAAAGGTAAAGATTTGCTTTGTCTCTGTTGGGCTATAATCCTTCTAATGGGCTTCCCCGCTTGGCTATCCCTTCATTTCCAGCCAAAAGCAGCACCTATCCCCCACTCTCCCAATCTCTTCTTCCATCCCCATTTGGGAGCTGCCCAAGAATTGCAGAGCCTTATGGCCAGAGCTACAACCTCTTCGCCTTCCAGAGCAAAGGAAGGGAGGAAGAGGAGGGGGGCGAGACAATCAATAAGGAAATAGTAAAAACCAGGGGCGTTCCTTAATTGAGGTGAGAATTTTTCCCTCTCTAGGGAACGAGGATGCAGCTCTTCGGAAAGAACTCCCTCCCCCCATCTCCACCCTTTGCAGCGATCCCGGGTAATTACAAAGGGAGGATGCTGATGCAGCAGCCAGGGAAAGCTCCACACAGGCACAGAGCCCGAGGAGAGGGGAAAACAATGGAAATCCCACGCTGTCCGCCTGCCAGGAAAAAATATTAAGACGCCTAAATATAGCCCGTGGGCCGGGGCGGGGAGCAGACACAGCCCTGCAGTGCGGTGCACTTACGTGGCATGCACGACCCCTGGCTTGAGCACCACCTCCACCGTGTACTTGGCCCCGGTCAGCAGCTTGATGGTCCTGTTCTGGTCGAACCTCTGCCCGTCCACCTTGAAATAGACCGGCCCGTCGTTCGGCTGGATCTTGAGAGAGACATTGATTTTCACCAGCGTAGGGATCTCTCCCATGGTTTCCAGCGGCCGGGGCTGTGCGGCTGCCCAGAGCTGGCGAGAGGAAGGGGAGGGGCCGCGTCAGACCCGAGCCAGCCCAGCCCTTCCCAAGAGCAGCTGATGAATGTTTCTCATCATAAGGGAGCAGCTGCGCTGTGGCTCCCCCCGCCCCGCCGGATCCCGGCGCAGCGCGATGGGAGCCATTTGCAGCTGTTCCCATTTCAACCCGCTTCCAGGGGATTAAGCCGGCCCTGATTGCACCCGCCCTAATCCCCTTTTTCTGCGGGGGGGCAGGCCATCCCCCCCCCCCCCCCCAGCGAGCACCCGCGCGAGGCAGAGCGACCCCACCGGGAGGGGGAGGCAAAGGGAAGGTCTCTCCTGCCTAAAGCCAGCGGTGGGGGCGCTCTCCGAAGGGGGAGGGGCTGAGTCCGGGGATGCACTCCCAGGCGGCCTGCACAATAGCCCGGCGATGGGTAAATCCGCGGGGGACAAGCGCTGGGGCCTGCCGGCCAGAGGGCAGGGTCGCGCGTCCTGCAAAGAGCCGGGCAGATGGCGCTCGCGGTGTTAGAGCGACCCAGCGGCTGCTGCAAGGGTCTTGGGCAGAGCTGCGCCCTGCATTGCCCTCGCCCCTGCCGCAGGGCGATTAACCCCGGGAGCGCAGTCTAGCCCAGGCGCGACCTAGAGAAGGGGGAGGGGGCGCAAGGCTGTCAAGGGGCTGGATTAATCCAGGGCAGGTATTTTTCCCCCTCAAAAGCGGGCTGGTTTAAGCGATGAGACTTTCCAATCTTGTCCCAGTCCCTATTAACTGGATATTGGCCCTGGGGCAAGCCGCATTTCCGGACGAGTGCGGCTACCGCTGTGCATCTTATTAGGAGACGAAGGCTTCGGCTGTATGGATGCCGTTCTTCTGGGCTTATTCCCTCAGCTAGCCGACCAGCCAGCCCCCCTTAGTTGCATTCCTCATTCGTTTGGAGGCTGGAGGATCTCGCTCTGCTCAGCGAATAGGGCAAGGGGCAGAAACTGAGGGGAAACTGAGGCAGAAAAGCGAATTCGAATTCGATCCTAAAGCTAGTTTGGGGCGTTTATATGCGAGTGAGGCGGGGTCGTTTGTACAAGAGTAAAAGAGACTAGGTCCTGATTTGTGCTGGGCATAGCTAATAATTTTGGGGATCCGCAATGAGGTCTAGGACTAGAATAATAGGAGTTTCTACTGGCCAGGCTTCCCAGTTACTGTGTCCCAGCTGTCTAGCTGTGGCTCAGGGCCAGCTGAGGGGCAGTGACTTTGAAGGAGGAGCCGGAACCTGCTTTCAGCACCATCGCAGCGGACAGTTACGGGCAGCAGGTCAGCTGCACCTGGGCAGAATCGACTGATTTTACACACATTGTGTCCATGCAGCGAGATGTTCAATCTCCCCGTTCCTCCCAGGAGCTGGGCGTCTAGGTCTTGTCTTTCCTCCCCGAGCCCTCCCCCAGAGTGAGAACGGATCAAAGGGTGGGCCGATCAAACACTTGCTATTTTTGTCCGCTTGGACTCCAAACAAGCCCAAGCGTGTCCCCGAGCAAGACCCAAGCGGGAAGGGCCTGTCTGCGGTGCCGATGGTTGGATAGGGCATTTTTGTTGCCAGCTGGGTAACGGTTGTAACTTCAGGTCCCTGAGAGAGCCTGGCTCTGTTATAGACGTGGCTGCAGGTGGAGTTTGCATCACACGAGAGGCAGCATGGGAACAAGCCACCCGCTCACCCATTCAGCAACTCGCACCTGGCTGTGGCTGCGGCTGCAAGAAGCCAGCAGCAGCAGCTGTCCCCACCCACACTGTAAGTGACAGCCCAGTTTCCTATATGATGTGGGTTTCTTCCATCTGACATCAAGGGCATTAGAAGGGTGTGTGTGTCATCAGCGGGCAAGCCAGGCAGACCCCAAACTCCTATGCGTGACACATTTTGCATATTTTTGTTTCCTGCATTGACAGATCTACAGCAGTGCAAGAGCAAATGTCACAGTTCGCTCTAGCCCGTGTCAAAACACGCTGCTACAAAGTTTGAAGAATGCACTAGTGATGCATAAAACTGTGCTCTTAGTGGCATGTACTGTTCTAGGGGTGTGCTTTGCGTTTCCATAGAGAAGAGATGACTGGGGCAACTCAGTCAGGGCTCATTGCCACATTTAGTTGCACAAGTAGCTTTGTGGTCCCAAATGACTGTCATGGACAACACGCACTCCAACATGGAGAAGTTGTTACACATAGAAACAACAGCATTCCACAACAGACTGTTAAACAGAGGGGCTGTGTCTAGACTGGCAAGTTTTTCCACAAAAGCAGCTGCTTTTACGGAAAAACTTGCCAGCTGTCTACACTGGCCGCTTGAATTTCCGCAAGAACACTGATGATCTCATGACGATCTCAGGGCTTCTTGCGGAAATACTATGTTGCTCCCATTCGGGCAAAAGTCCTTTTGCGCAAAAGGGCCAGTGTAGACTGCTCAGATTTGTTTTGTGCAAAAAAGCCCCGATGGCGCAAAAGCGCGTCTAGATTGGCATGGACACTTTTCCGCAAAAGTGCTTTTGCAGAAAAGCGTCCGTGCCAATCTAGACGCTCTTTTCCGCAAATGCTTTTAACGGAAAAGTTTTCCGTTAAAAGCATTTGCGGAAAATCATGCCAGTCTAGACATAGCCAGGGCTTATAGAGCAAGGGCATAAAAAGGGGACATCTTAACTATGATGTGATAAGGGAGCACAGATATTCCTATGGATATTCAGCAAGGCCTTGGGGACGGGGGAGTGCTTTAAATGTGAGGGATTTTCAAAAGTGCTCAGCATTGGCCTCACTCTTTCCCCTTTTAAAATCAATGTAAAACTCTCATTTACATCAACGAGAGTTGTTTAGCCAACACTGAGTAATCATGGAAAAGCCATTCTAACTATTATGAAATGCATGCTTTTTTGCAGGCTAAAGTGTTTGATTTTAATACCGGAGTTATCATACTATTCTGGTGCATACCTACTAGGGAAATTAAAATGCTTGTAATTAGTAACTATGTAACTGCAGAAAATTTCAGCGGTTACATGGTTACTCTTGGGGTGGCAGTTGGCAGTATCAGAGACAGCAGCATGAGGTGTGGCTTCCCCAAGAACTGATGTTCATTCATACTGGCTCCCACCGGCACAGAGGCAGCAGTGCAGAGTAGCAGGTGGCTCCCCAGCAGCTGATGCTCACTAGGAGCTGGGTTTTAAGCCAGCTCCCTGTGCATACCAGGAGCCTCCATGTAACCCTGAACATGAACTGATTATCATATTCACATTCCTGATACTCACACGGTTATTTTATAGCTACACAGAAAAGAGACCCATGTAGAACCATGTTATCTTATTTCATTTGCCCATTGTAATTCAATTCTCTCTTTTCAGAGCTCTCTGCATGGGATTTCCTGCACTTTGAGGATTGCAGAACATTTTGGTTATAGTGAGTTACATTTAATTCCAAAAGAGTATAATTGGGGTAAAAATACAGTAACTGTATGTTAGAGAGCTGAAAAGAGTCTGACCTCAAAATGGGGTATCTAATAATGGCTGCCATCAGGAATCAATTCTAACTGTCTCTAGATCTGGCCATATCATGTTGTGGTAAATTGTGTGAAACTGACAGCATTGATCTCAATAGGTTTCCTTATTAAACGATAGATCAGATCTATGAGTTAAGCCTGAGGACAGTGTTTCATGCTATTTCTGTATGAATGAGCATCATTCTGTAGCTATAACCATAGCTTGGGCTGTGATTTTTTTGTTCTCTCCTTTTTTAGGAAAAGTTATGGGAGAAATATGGCAATAGTCATGGGACTGTACTAAGAAAATGTAAAATGGGCATGTCTAACACCCCATTGTATTTATTTTTCCATTTTGAAAATAAAATGAAAAGTGCCAGTAATGGTAGAGCAATTCAGAAGTTGCCTTACTATCTTGCTAATCTACTTATTTTATCCTGGAAACCTCTCAATCCTTTTGGAATTAAGCTGTCACAGAGTCCACATGGCCAATTCCATTTAGTTAACTGATTGCTCTTCAATCATGGGTCACAGTTTCATTTTGCCTTTCTCAAGGCTCTCTGTGAAATTAATGTGGCTGCAGCCATCGGAGTCACCGTCTTATTCACTCACAAAAATTACCCACATGTCAACAGTTATGGCCATTCTTATTATAAATAAGAAAACAATGAAATCCAGGACAACAATCTGGCCCATATCCATTAATTAGCAACCTACTCCACATTTATCAACAAAGCAAAATATCTGCTGCAACTGGTTCTTATCACCAGCACAGAGACCTCAGAGAGGCGGACAAGTCAAAGGATCAGGGTACAGCATGCATGGATACCACCCCTATGGGCCTCTCTTAGGCACAGTGGGCTAATTAATGGACATGGAAATAGTGACCAAAAGTGACTGGGAAGTATGTAAGAGGGGAGAGAAGCATACATGGCATCCTATTGGAACCCATAAAGCCCCTCCTGGTGAATGCTGTGTGGAGGTTTTCCTCAGGTTATGGGGAGGCATGACTGGGCAGGACCAAAGAACCCACTCTACTTAGCATCAGGCCACAGCAAACTCACACAGGATACCCACGTGACATGTGGATGTGATCCACAGGTCCCAGGGGATCCCACTTTGCAGCCTGTTGGAGTTTGGTTCAGATGCAGGCAGGAAGGCCATAGCATTATGCCACTTGTGCTTCTGTGAATACCCTGAGATTTCCATATTTAGAGGGCCAGGCCCACACTCTCAACATAGCCCTGTAATCCTGGCCTTTCCCTGACCTCCTTATGCAGCAAAAATCCCAGTAGACTCTGAACATCTGACATCCCCTCCCTGCCAACTATGAGCATTTCCATGTTATCTCACTTACAGTGACACATTTCTGGAGGGTCCAGCACCTTTTCCAATTAATGCACAAGTCCTGCTGCATAGATCTGCAAGAAGTCAAAGTAGCAATCACGCAGAGGACTAGAATGACACTGCTGTATTATATACTCTCTGCCCTACAGCTCAATCCCTTGCAAATTCCGAGGTGACATTCAGCACCGTGGCTAATACCAGCCATACCCATTTTTCTCATCTTTACTTTTTAAAAAAAAGATAAAATTACTTGAGTTGGGACAACACTTTATTTTTAGCTGAATCAATGAAAGCAAGGCCAAAATCTCATGTTTTCTAAAAATAGCACGATGTGATATGCTGCTGGCTGTCCCCTTGGCTGAGGATACATCTGCCACCGTACGGGTTAACATGGTACTTTCTTTTGAGGCCTCTCACTTCTGCTTTTAGACAATGAGGTGGGTGGCTCATTTCTTTTATTTAACATGCAGGCAAACCATGTATTGGCATTTTTCTGTCTGCACAGTAATATGAATTAACAGCTTTTTATTAGTAACTCCACTAAAGTGGAATTGGATTTGCCTGAGGGCAGGGGGCATCTAACAGAACACACCAGTTGTGTTGCTGAAAGGACTAGCTATATCTTCATGCCAGTGGCACTTATAATGTGGCAGGTCCAGCAGAAGACTGCAGTGAAAGATTTACTATTGGCAGCGCTGTTGGTGCAAAAGCAGAGATTACATTCAGCTTTCTTGGAAATGATGCATTAATGCAGATAATCTAATGCAGATATATAGGGTGGTGAGCAGAAATGTAAAAGCTCATGTTGGGAGTGTGTGTGGTAGAGAGAGAAAGAGAGAGAGAGCGCGCACACCAGATGTTAGGTCCATCTGGGCATGAGCAGTCTGGTTAGTATAAAGCCAGGAAGCTGAGAGCAGAAGAGGGCTGCAGGGAGGGAGTCTGCAGTCGCTTTTTAGGAACTGAGGGATTGGTGGGAGGAACCCCAGGGGGCAATAAACCCTGGGATCTGGGAGGGAGAGAGAGGGTGCAAGAGTAGGCTGGGGATGGGGGCCTGGGTGGGAGAGGGTACAGGAAAGGGCTGTAGGTGCAAGGTCTGGGTGATGGGGGTGCTTGTCTGGCACAGCTCCCCAGGGATGTACATGGTTCTATGTCCCTTGCAGCTCCCAGATACTGCCCTGCTGCTCCTATTGGCCAAGATTCTGGCCAATCTGAGAGGCATGGGGAGAAGCCTCTAGGCAGGGCTTTGCTGTGCTGCCATTTCCCCAGCCAGGAGGAGAAGGAGCAGCAGCTCCAGGCAGAGACTGTGGGTTGGATTTGGCCCTAGCTTGCCTGACTTTGACCTGTAGGGCTTGGAGCTTCCTGCCACAAAGTGGGGAGCCAGCACTGGCATTCCAGCCCTACAGGGGTAGAGCCACAATGGGGGAGTGTGGGGCTGGAGCACTAGCTCCACAATGCTGGGGAGGGGGAGTCCCGAGCTTTGGGGGCCAGATCCAGGGAAGGTAGACATAGCTGCATTGGTTACACTGGGAGCATATTTCTGAAGCATTCTTTACAACCAGAACAGCGAGAGACTTAGTAAGGTTTTCTAATGGAGGCTGGGATTCTGCAGCAGCCAGTGATGGCTTGGGAAGAGGTACCACTGCACACTGGCTCGGTGCAAGCCCTGATCCTGATCTTGTTGCCACATGTGGCCTGCTGAAGTGTCCATAGAAAATGGAAGATGATGCCAGGCAAACAGCCAGCTCCCTTGCTTCTATTAAGGATGTATGTAATCCAAGTAAAAAGGGTTCTCTGGCCCTCTCCTATAATGGTATCATCTCCGCTTCAGTCTTCTAGGTCACTTGTTATTGATCCAGTATAGAGACTGATTAAACACACTGTTCAGTTTCTTTCAAAAATGAAGGCCTAGTTTGATACTATTTTTGTCCCCTCCCTCCCAAATATAAAATAAAGGAGGCAGAACTGGAGTTGACATTGGCTGTTACCAGACCTCCAACTTCTGGATATTGCCTCTGTTTTGAGCCCTCACTCTGGGCTATGTCTGTACTGCAGCCTTCTTCCGCAAAAGCTTATGCAAATGAAGCGTGGAATAGAATATCGCCATGCTTCATTTGCATAACTAATTAGCAGCCGTTTTTGCAGAAAGCCCCTTCTTGCACAAGAGCCGTCTTCCTCGTTTTTTCAGGAAGAACGGCTCTTGCGCAAGAGGGGGCTTTTGCACAAAAAGAAGCTGTCTACACAGCTCCTTTTTGCGCAAAATCTTCTTGCGCAAAAACGGCTGCTAATTAATTATGCAAATGAAGCATGGCGATGTTCTGTTCCGCGCTTCATTTGCATAAGCTTTTGCAGAAGAAGGCTGCAGTATAGATGTAGCCCGATGAGTGTGGGTGGATTATTTAAACAGGAAGAAATGCCTGGGATTTTTGCAGAGCAAGGCTGCAGCTCAGATAGGGCTGGATCAGTGTCTGGACTGGTCCCTCTGCTGCACCCAAGACCTAGCTCCATGTCCCAGCCAGGCAGAGAGGTGCTGATGGATGACTAGTGCTGTGTCCCAGGACTGTCCAATATTAAACAAGATTAAGGATTTGATATTGTGGCGGGGTAGCCCCGCCCCTCCCTGAAACCGCCAGGACACCGCGATCGCGGGGGGAGGGCTCACCCCCCGGCGCGGCATGGATAGCCGCCTGTTGTCCCGGAGCGGGGTGGCCAGCGCACCGGCCGGGTGACGAGCCGGGGCCGGCAGGCAGCGCGGAGAGGGGGCGGGGGCGGTCAGACGTGGCGATGATGTCACAGGGAGGCCAGCCCGGGGAGGGGCCAGAGACCGACGAAGGAGGCGACGTCATCTGCCTGCGACGGGCGGGCAGTTTAAAAGGTCGCAGTGGGCCAGCCAGGGAGGGGGACGCCGAGGAGACGCTCCCCCCCCAAGGACCGGGGAGCGGACGCCGGTATTGGAGGCCCTGGGCAGGGGCGGAGGGAAAGCCCCGGTGAGCCTATTGGTTCTGGGGGAAGAAGTGGCCCAGGGCAGGGACGCGGACCCTGAGAGCGGGGGAGTTTAGGGTTCTCGACCCCCCTCACTAGGTGGGGAGTCTCTCCCCGACCTTAGGGCCCTGGGTCGGGGTCCGGAGCGAGGGCGGGCCCGGATCCCCTTCCCCCAACAGCCGAGCAGAACCGCACGAAGCTAGTCGTATTAGGTCACGAACGACCGTGATAACTGAGGGGGGCGGACGTAAGCCCCTCCGCCAGGGGGAGATCCCCTACAGATATACACAGACTTTACCATGGGAAACTCATTATTACACATCATTTTAACCTATTAATTAAAGCCATAGGGGAAAAAAAGAAAAGAAAAACAATTAAAGAATTTGAAATGTAAAGTCATAAGTAAGGCTTTAATTTTAACAACATCTTGTATTCCTGTTCCCTTTATTTGGAAAGGGTTTGTAGCAGTGTACCCTGTAAGCTTAGCACTTGGGCGGCCTCCCAGGAGAGATTCAGGTGTTGCACAGCTGATTAGCATGGCACCCACAGCCAACAGCATGTTTCTATTGGGAGTGCACATCTGCATATGCCTTGGTGCACCAAATTTATTCTCTCCATGGATGGAAATAGATGGAAAAAGTTAGAGGAAACACTGGGCTGTAGAAGAAAACATCCAGGTTATGTTTAGACTGGAATGATATTCCGCAAATGCTTTTAATGGAAAAGTTTTTCCGTTAAAAGCATTTGCGGTAAAGAGCGTCTAGATTGGCACGGACGCTTTTCCACAAAAAGCACTTTTTGCGGAAAAGCGTCTGTGCCAATCTAGATGTGGTTTTGTGCAAGAAAGCCCCGATCGCCATTTTTGCCATTGGGGCGTTTTTGCGCAAAACAGTTTTCAGCTGTCTACACTGGCCCTTTTGCACAAAAGCATTTCCGGAAAAGGGCTTTTGCCCGAACGGGAACGTCAAAGCATTTCCACAAGAAGCACTGATTTCGGACAGTAGAACGTCAGTGCTTTTGCGCAAAATCACGTGGGCATTGTAGACAGCTGGCAAGTTTTTCCACAATAGTGGCTGCTTTTGCGGAAAAACTTGCCAGTCTAGACGCAGCCCCTGTGTTTGACAGTCTGTTAAATGGTATGAAGGATGGTAATAACTATTCTTTTGGAGGAAAAAAGAGAAGTCAGTAGAGATGAACTGGATTTGTCATTGCTGTTGTCATTAAAGTCTAATCCTTTTTCCTAAAAAGCAAGGAAAGGGGAGAGAAAAGAATAGCCAAGCATGAAAATGCAGCATCTGTTGGGTTATTAACCCAAAGATTTGGCCAACACTAAAATTGTATGTTGGTATAACTGTGTCATCTGGTGTGTAGAAAATCCGTACCCCTGAGCAATACAGTTCTACTGATCAAACTCCTGATATAAAAGTGCTGCTATCAATGGGAAGGCTTTTCTTTCCAACACAGCTACCCCCACCCCATTGGCATAGGGTAGCATCTTCATTAAGCACTACAGCTGAGCAGCTACAGTAGTGCAGCTGGGCCACTGCAGCACAGTAAGCATAGGCAAGCCTTTACTTGCAGTGTCATTGCTGGAGAAACACAGGTGGGGCTCTTGCTAAGACTTGGCAAACTTGTACTGGCTTTGGGCTGTTTAAAGCTTTGATTTTAACTGCCTTTTTCTGGCTGCACGCTTACAGCAGAATTGTGAAACGTGTAGTTTTGGATGAATAACCCAAACTCTTATTAGACAAAAGGAATAAAGAAAGAGGAAGAGGAAAATAAGGCAGGGGAGAAAAAGGACATAGGGAAGGAAAGGAGAGGAAGAAAAACAAAGTCATGTACTTTAGATAGCATTTGGTTTTTAATCACTGGAAGTGATGTTGTCCCTCTCTCTTGCCAATTGTGTTCAGGGCAGTTTTCAGAACAGGCTCTCCGGAGACAATAGGGCTGTGTCTAGACTGGCATGATTTTGCGCAAAAGCGGCTGCTTTTGTGCAAAATCTTGCCGCCTGTCTACACTGGCAGGATTGGCAGGATTGGCAGGATTGGCAGGATGCTTTTCCTCAAAAGCACTTTTTGTGGCAAAGTGTCCGTGGCCAATGTAGACGCGCTTTTCCGCAAAAAAGCCCCGATTGCCATTTTCGCGATCGGGGCTTTTTTGCGGAAAACACTACTGTGCTGTTTACACTGGCCCTTTTGCGCAAAAGTCTTTTGGAAAAAGACTTTTGCCCAAATGGGAGCAACATAGTATTTCCGGAAAAGCACTGACGATCTTACATGAGATTGTCAGTGCTTTTCCGGAAATTCAAGCGGGCAGTGTAGATAGCTGGCAAGTTTTTCTGCAAAATCATTTGATTTTGCGGAAAAACTTGCCAGTCTAGACACGGCCCAGTAGTGTTATTTCAACAAAAAGTAGAAATAACGGAGGGCTTTTTCCAACAGCTGTAAAACTCATTCTATGAGGAATAACGTTTTTTCTGAAAAAGCTTTTACGGAAAAAGGCAAGTGTGGACATGGAGGAGGGAGTTATTTCGTAAAAAGAGACCTCCAGAAAATAACACAGGTGCCCTGCTAGCCACTCTGTCCACACTCATCACAACTCTATAGTTCCTGTCTCCTGGCAGCTCCTAAAGATGCAGACACCCAGGACAGGCCTTGTGGCAGGAAGCTGGCCCTGGAAGCTACAACTCACTGCATGGCTGCCAGTTCTACAGTTGCAGGCACCAATGCCCAGGGTTCCTAGGAGCCTGACAGGGGCAGGAAAAGTCATGTTCCAGCCTGGTCTGGGGTGGAGATCCTGGCCCTCCTGGAGGTATGGGGTGAAGAGGAGACCCTCCAGGATCTCCACTCCAGACAAAGGAATGTGGACATATTTGGCCAGATGGCTGAGACCCTAGCCATGAGCAAGGTGAAAGAACTCCAGCAAGACTATGCCAGGGTCAGGGAATGCAGCTCTTGCTCCAGGGCAAAACGCCACTCCTGCCCCCTCCTAAAATGAATTTCACCACCTCCAGGGGGGCGGTGCAGTCTCTTGCCCACCCCTGGTGGTTAGACTCGGGGCTGGAGACACCCATTGTCACCTGGCCGAGGGTCCCAGCCCAGGAAAAGGAGGAGGATGAGGAGCTGGAGGAGGAGGAAGAGACGGCAAGTACCATCACCACCATCACCCTGGAGCCAGTACCCCAGGGCCTGGATGTCTCCCAGAAATCGTCCGAGGCTGGGGAAGGATCAGCAGGTGAGTGCTCTTAGTTTTTCACACACACAAGGCTCTCCAGAGGGGTGCCTTTCAGCTCGCGCCCAGACGCAACTGCTGACCTAATGCCCTGCCTGAACTGGTTCTGGGTGGCCTTAAATGCAGGAGAGCATCCAATCAGTGTGGATGCTATCTTTCAAAATAGCAAATGACTATTTCGTTGCGATTTTTGCACGTGGATGCTCTCTGTTGAAATAAGCTTTTCCAGAAGATCTCTTCCAGAAAAGCTTATCTCGAAAGAAGTTTGCAGCCTAGACGTAGCCTAGATTTCTCCATGCTGGTTGTATTTAAGCACCTTTGTTAACATATGTCTCTCAGCACTTGGAGACCTTGGATGGAAGGTACCATAGAAAGGCAAAGTGTTGTTAGTTATACTGATAGGCTGTGTCTAGACTGGCCACTTTTTCCGGAAAAGCATTTGCTTTTCTGGAAAAACTTGCCAGCTGTCTACACTGGCCGCTTGAATTTCCACAAAAGCACTGACGATCTCATGTAAGATTCTCAATGCTTTTGCAGAAATACTATGCTGCTCCCATTTGGGCAAAAGTCTTTTTCTGAAAAACTTTTGCGCAAAAGGGCCAGTGTAGACAGCAGAGATTTGTTTTCCGCAGAAAAGCCCTGATCGTAAAAATGGCGATTGGGGCTTTTTTTGCGGAAAAGTGCGTCTAGATTGGCCACAGATGCTTTTCCGCAAAAAGTGCTTTTGCGGAAAAGCGTCCTGCCAATCTAGACGCGCTTTTCTGAAAATGCTTTTAACGGAAAACTTTTCCGTTAAAAGCATTTCTGGAAAATCATGCCAGTGTAGACGTAGCCATAGAAATGTAGCCGTGTTAGTCTGGTCTAGCTGAAAGAAAAAACAGGACTATGTAGCACTTTAAAGATTAACAAGATGGTTTATTATTTCTTATTAGTTATGTCTTGTGATTCTGTTGATCCATTTGTATTAAAGGAGTCAGAACAATAGGAACTGAGCACTTCAAGGGGCCTTGAGCTATAATCAAGCAGGTCTTTCTGCTGCTTATTACAAACCCTACCAGAACTTCTGAACTCTTAGAAGGCCCCATTGAATGGTGTGTGACCTTCAAAGACAGACCTAAATAGACTGAGCTTCCAAAGCCTCTTACCATTTTCCCAGTTCCTGAACATGGAGGCAGGACCTCCCCGTAATGGAGATAGCAGGACTGTTTCTCACCTCAGCAGTGCCTTTATGGCTGGTAGGAGAGTGGCAGATGTTTCTTTCGTCCGGTGAATGCAAACAATATGGCCGAGCATCACATGCCCCTCTTCCGCCATCCTGTAGAAGCAAGGTATTCTGGGTCACAAGTCAAGGGGAAGTACCAGAGGGAAGCCATATTTGGAATGAATAGTAGAAACAGCCAAGAGTTTATATTGGCTCCCATGTGGTGGTGTTTACCTTCACAGGTACTACTACTCTGCAACCCAGGGAAGGTAAAGAGAGGCCAATATAGACCACTGGGCTTGAAATTTGGTCTTCTAGCAGTTATAAGGTCTAGGGATAAGCAAAAGCTGGTCAAGGCCCAGCAAGCTGAGATAAAAGTAACTGCCTAGCAAGGCAATTTTAGATGCATAGAGGAGGGATGCTCCCTAGACCACAGCCATAGGGCTTAGTGTAAGTCACAGTCGACAGCAGGAGTACAAGAAGAAACCTGCTGATTTGATTCTGGAGATGGAATTAGGTACCAAAGGGGTTTCACTGGCAAAACACCTATTTATTACACCCTGGAAGAGGTTTGGACTGTATGACCTGACCAGTTGGCTGAGCCACCAAAGACCCACAGAGATGGACTGACAGCCTGCAGAGTGCCGGGAGCAACAGAGAGTGGCAGTTCTGCACCCAGCCACTGAGGGTATTCAAGGAAATGAGTGTAACTCCTCACAGCAACATTGCTAGGTCACTGCAATTAGGGAGCATGGGAGTGGCCAATTTATTTGAACGTATCTGAACCTGAAAAAACACCAGGGCTGTGTCTATACTACCCTTTTCCGTAAAATGGATGCTAATGAGACACTTCAGAATTGCAAATTCCACGGGGGATTTAAATATCCCCCGCAGCATTTGAATGAACATGGCTGCCGCTTTTTTCCGGCTCGGGGTTTTGCCGGAGAAAAGCGCCAGTCTAGATGGGATCTTGCGGAAAATAAGCCCTTTTCCGGAAGATCCCTTATTCCTACTTGAAAGTAGGAAAATAAGCCCTTTTCCGGAAGACTCCCTATTCCTACTTGAAAGTAGGAATAAGGGATCTTCCGGAAAAGGGCTTATTTTCCGCAAGATCCCGTCTAGACTGGCGCTTTTCTCCGGCAAAACCCCGAGCCGGAAAAAAGCGGCAGCCATGTTCATGCAAATGCCGCGGGGGATATGCAATTTGCAATTCTGAAGTGTCTCATTAGCATCCCTTTTACGGAAAAGGGTGCCAGTGTAGACACAGCCCAGTTGTATGGACTCATAACATCATCAGTGCAGCTGTATATTAAACTCTATTACAGAGTTATTGTGTTTATGCTGCAGAAGTACTGGAAAATGTATATTGTTTTGAGAGGGTTTTTGTTGTTATTGTATCTCTCAAATAGCCAAATGAATCAGTTTTACAACAACAACAAGCTGCAGTGTAAGATCAAGTATTTTGAGTCACAAATTTATAAAAACAGATATGAAGTCTGAGGCTGACTGAGAGCTCTAGAGGCTAAAGCCTTTGCACTGGATTAAATTCAGGTGTGTTGAGAAGGGACTTCTGCAATGTGTTAGCCTTTTGCTGCCCAGAGCAGGGGAGAGCAACTCACTGGCCATTGCCAGTGGACAATTACAACTGAAAAGCAAGTGGAGCCCTGCCCCCTAGTGCTTACACTCCAAACAGACACAAGGGAAGAGGGGAAATAAAAGGAACAGGAAGCAGAACTGACTGGCCTAAGCTCACAAAGCAGGAAAGCGATAGATCTGGGAACAGAAAGCACTAACCCTCCTTACCACTCAGCGAAAGGGGTCTCCGTGGTGATGCATTTGGTTCAGAGCAGAAGGCAGCAATAGGGATGGGCCAGGGATACAGGTCTTGGAGATCTGCATTTATGCAAATTCAGTGGTACTGTCACATTGTGTAAGTAGGGCAGAAAGCTGCAGCTGCTAAATCCAGCTGGAGTAGGTTTTTGGGGGCTGGGGAGTGGGCTTGCGATGACATATGCATATGGTGCAAGAAACCTGAAGGGACACTATTGTCATTTTGAAATCTAGACAATTTAAAATGAACGGGGTTAATGGAGTTCCAGCTGCTACATTTGCCCACAGCACATGCTTTCAACTTCCGTGCCTTAACAATCCCTTTTCTGCATGTTTTTCTCTCTCCTGTGAATGAGTGAAAGACAACACAAACAACGGCAGAATCTGATTGACTCTGTATGGGAAATTGGGAAAGTGTCTATAAATCTGGTCATGTCAAAGGCATGAGGCAAACAGGAAGATGATGTTTTCTTCCAATCTTATTCAGATGTAGTCATCTGAATGGTGTACTTGTAACAGTTGCTAATTATGTTTCAGATAATACATGTGGTGTTTTTTTTAACTGTGTGCCTTTAAAAATGTATGTGATAACCAACCATAATTGCAAACTATAGCATTCTTCTACCAACAATAACAACCACTTATTTTAAAAAACAGATTGCTTCTGACATCAGGAGAGGGCGCTTTCTTATTAAACTAGATAAGTTGTGCTTATTGCCAACTGTGAAAACTTACTGTAAGTTAGCCTTTGTAAAAACCCAGTGAATCAGCATTATAACAGAGCTAAAAACACGGAAAGCTGCTCACATGATCCTTGCATCCTACATTAGACGTGGTCCATTGTCTAATTTGTTGTTGTTCGTATGCCCTCAAATTGGGCACGAGCATACAGCCACATTTCAAATTCTTTGGGCCTGTGTTTAGAATGCTTCATGAATTTTGTAAGACTTTCCGTCTGATAGCATTTTACTACAGCTGGGTTTTTGATAGATCTGCTTTCTACAGCACGGCAAAGAAAACCTATAAATAAACACAGTCTGCATTTCCCTGTTCTAATCTCTTGACCCATAAGAGGAAATAGACTTGTTTTCATGTGATCAACAAGCAGAGGAACTTACGAAAAGTGACACAGCTGTCGAAAAGGCAACCCACACAGCCCTTGATTGTCAAACACATTGTAACGGCCAGAGCTGTCAGTACTGAAAAAGAAATTGGCGTGAACATGGAGCAAGAACCAAAGCGAATAAGAGAAGGCTACTTGGTTAAGAAGGTAGGGGGGCAATTCTAAACGGGCAATGGGTGAATGTTGGGCTGACACCAATCAAGCAGACTGGGAAGCTTAATTTTGCTTTAAAAATTCAATTCTGTATTATTTTTCATGAAAAATGCCAACAGGTGATCAGCCAATTTCTCAAGGGGGCATGACAATTAATTCAGTTTTACTTACAATTGCTATTCAGTGTACTTAGTTGCAAGTATCTTCTTAGTCTATGGTAAAATAAGACAAACACATTTTCTATATATAATGTATATTTTTATATATTAAAGGAGTGTTCTAAACATAGATGCAAAACCATTTGGCTGCATGCTCATGCCCAGCTCTATCTCTGGATTACAACAATGAACTAGACAACATACCATGCCATTGGTTAGTGTAGGACAAAAGGCTCTGACAAACAACTTTCCATGTTTTTTACTCTGTGACCGTGCTGTTTCATTGGGTTTCACTCCAGGAGCACCTTGAAATTAGAAGATTTTTAGGGAAGGTGGACTCCTGTGTTATGTTCGTGCTCCACAGAGGCCAAATAAATGGGTTTCATGTGGAAAACTTTGTAGGGAGCCGGTGAGCTAGGACCCACAGCACATCCCAACCTGCAGGCAGAGTGGAGGGTTTCAGACTTGGAATAGAAGCTGCTGCACCTCTGAGCAGGGATTCTTAGTGAGGGGGCTTCACACCATGCGGGCGTACCTTAGTTTAAAGCACCCTCACAAGATCAGTCTAGCTTAAAGCGATTTGGTTGCTCAATGATAAACCCATGGAAACCTCTGACCAGAGGATCTCTGTCGCAAGGGGCATCTCTACAGGTCTTCATCCCAAAAGAATAACTTGGGTCTGGTAGAGCCCTTACTCTGTGTAGGACCAGAGATCTGCTACCGGGGAACTGAGCTGTCAGGATGTTGCTTCTCCACCTCCCACTCTGCTTCTATAATTTCTGCTGTAAATGTAAGAAAGTCAATACCTAAAGGAAGCTTGAAGTGGCACAGTTAAAATCCTAAGGTGGCAGGGGATCAAGTTCAGTGCTGGAAGAACCAATTTGCCGTTCCTGTGCCACAAAGGGTTGAGCAAGCTGGCCATAATTCACACTCCAGCAGATAACTAGATTTGACCAATGCAACACACCAAGGCTGTGTCTACACTGAGCCACTTATTCCAGAAAAGCAGATGGCTTTTCCGGAATAACTTGCCAGCTGTCTACACTGGCCGCTTGCTTTTCCGGAAAAGCAATGACGATCTACTGTAAAATTGTCAGTGTTTTTCCGGAAAAACTATGCTGCTCCCATTCGGGCAAAAGTCCTTTTCCGGAAAAACTGTTCCGGAAAAGGGCCAGTGTAGACAGCACAGTAGTCTTTTCCGCAAAAAAGCCCCAATCGCGAAAATGACGATCGGGGCTTTTTTGCGGAAAAGCGCGTCTACATTGGCCACGGACGCTTTTCCGAGAAAAGTGCTTTTCCGGAAAAGCATCCTGTCAATGTAGACGCGTTTTTCCGGAAATACTTATAACGGAAAACTGTTCCGTTTTAAGCATTTCCGGAAAAGGGTGCCAATGTAGACGTAGCCCAAGTGTGTGGGGCCAGCTGGGAAATGGGTGGGAGCTGGGCAGGGCACCCAAGAAATCTTCTATTTCCATAGAACTCCCAAATAGTCTCCACCAATGGGGAGTTTAGCTGCACTTCCTAGCAGAAGACAGCAGTGATGCTTTGACTTGCCATGTAATAGGTGTGCATGTCTGCCTAAGTATAGCTGCTCCTGGGAGTACAGCAGGGTGCAAAGAGCACTCCCTTGCATCTTGATGGGTGACTCAAGGCAAGGAAATCATTCTAGTGGGTCAGTCTCCATGGTATATCACTGGTAGTCACCATACAATAGAACCTCAGAGTTACAAACACCTTGGGAATGGAGACCGTTTATCACTTGAAATGTTTATAACTCTGAACAAGATGTTATGGTTGTTCTTTCAAAAGTTTACAAATGAACATTGACTTAATATAACTTTGAAACTTTACTATGAAGAAGAAGAACAATGCCTTTAATCATCTTAATTTAAATAAAATAAGCACAGAAACAGTTTCCTTGCCTTGTCAAATCTTAGGAAAAAACCCTTACCGGTTTATTCTTTTAGTAGTTGAACATGGTACTATACTGTACAATATTTGCTTTTTTGGATAGGGGATTCTGATGTTTTATCATGTACTTCTGGTTCCAAATGAGGCATGTGATGGATTGGTTAATTCATAATTCTGTGTTTGTAATGCTAAGGTTCTACTATCGTAACTTCTGCAGAAAAACAGAAGAGTCTGCGGCTACGTCTAGACTACAAGTTTCTTTCAAAAGAGAGCATCCACACCTCAAAACCAGATTGAAAAAGCGATCTGGTTTTTTGAAAGAGAGCGTCCATACTGCATGGACGCTCTCTCAAAAGAAAGCCCTGCTTGCTATGCACAGAATGGCCATCAGGATATCTGTGCTTTTTTCAACTGCCTCTTCTTTTGAAAAATGTCCCTGTTCTGCATCCACACGTGCCTTTTTTTAAAAGAGCTCTTTTGAAAAAGGTGTTCTTCCTCATAATTTGAGATTTGTCAATGTCAACCCCTCACCTCCCGCGTTCTTTCTATTTAATTTCAAAAGAACGTGATTGCAGTGTGAACGCAGGAGAAGTTTTTTTGGAAAAAAGGGCAGGTTTTTTTGAAAAAACAATGTAGTCTAGACATACCCTGAGATAGTGGGGAATGAGTTACTATGCTGGAACAGCCTCTGTGGATGCTCTCCCTCCTATGTAAAGGAACTTCATCCTGGTAGTAGGTAATACTGTTGTGTTGGAGAGGTGGAGATGACCATAAAGGAGAAGACAGCTGAAATCAACAGGATGAGCTTTTTCCCAGGGCATCTCATGACAGAGCACCTTCAGTAAAGGGAATCGTAGCACTGGTTTACTCCTGATTTAACTTTGGGACAGCAAGCACCAGCTGTCTATTTAATCTCTGACTCCTCTCTCTGGTCCTTTTCTGTTGAGGCTTTCCAGTAATGGTTTCCTAAAAGGGGAAGGCAAATGTCTGTGCTCCCAAAGGTACAGGTGCACCATTCACATCCACAACAAAATGGAGGGTTTGATCAGGTGAGGCCTCCCTTAGGCTTCTCCCCTCCCTCCTTGCTATCAGCTATGAATACTCTTGTGGACCAGATCCTCACCTTGCATGGCCCCATTGACTTCAGTGCCTGTTTACCCCAGCCATGGATCTACCCTGGTATATTTAGGTTTGGTAGGGTAGGAGTTGTGAAATTTTGTGGGTTCTACCATGCCAGAAGGGGAAAAAATATTTTCTAGCTATTCCGTACTACACATGTCAAAGAAAGGAGAAGTTCTATTAGTGTAGCAGTCTCCTGCAACTTCCTCCTAACTACTTTTCAAACTGCTATTCTTTTGGCAGGGATATTTGGGAAACAACCATCTTAGTCATGATCGTTGGGTGTCTGCAATAATTTGCTTTAGTTTCAAGAGACTGTGGGAGAAATCCTGCTTGCTTGTCTCTCCTGAGTAGTTCCAGGCAAGGAGAATTTGTCTTGTCAGTGTTTGCTGAATCTACTATTCTTAGTCGCACTAAAGACTTGCTGTGTAAATAGCCTGGGAGGCAGATTTTGCTCTTTACTAAGCACTCTGGTCATTTGCTTATAAGTAAGAGCAGTGGGGTTGGCACCACCTTGAGCGAAGATATGACAGTGGACAACAGGCTCCCTTTTGGATCTGAACTCTGCACCCTAAATTAACTCTGATTTATTCCCCATTCCAAAAAATCAGCCACAGGTCAAAATGGCTCGTTGTGCAATCACTGAATTCTCCCCATTTATTTATATTAGCCAGAATGTGGTGGCCTGTTTCATACTCTTTCTGTAGATCTGTGGGGACCCTGGACTGAGGAGAGTCCACACAAGGCCTATTATTTGAGCTATTTCAGGACCATATGGCTTCCGCAGCAGAGTACTGGATGTGGAAGAAAGTTCCTTTGCCAGTGTGCACCAAAAGTCCCATGATAATCAGCTCTCCGTGCATTGTGGAACTTCATGTCTGTTTCACAATACAGCAAGCGTGGGAGGTGGAAGGTGTGATGTCTGCATGCTTTGTTTTAAAAGAAATTCTTGTCCAATCCGCTGTCACAGACACACAACATTTAAATGAGACAGCACGACAGGCAGCTCTGATCTAAGGAATCCAAAATGCATTCTTCACGCAGCAGGGTGGAGACTTTGCCTCATGCTGCTGCACTGCACACAGGAAGTAGAAGCCTTCCCTGAGTGTTCCCCTAGACTGTGATCTGTATCATAGGGTCTGCAGGTCACTGTGAATCTCAGGGTACGTCTAGACTACATGCCTCTGTCGCCAGAGGCATGTAGATTAGGCTACCAGACATAGGAAAATGAAGCGGCGATTTAAATAATCGCCGCTTCATTTAAATTTACATGGCTAATGCGCTGAGCTGACAAACAGCTGATCAGCTGTTTGTCGGCTCAGCGCGATAGTCTGGACGCGTGGGTGGCGACATCAAAGGTATTTGTCGACTACCCAGGTATACCTCATCCCAGGACGCATACCTGGATGGCTGACAAATACCTTTGATGTCGACACCCGCGCATCCAGACTATCGCGCTGAGCTGACAAACAGCTGATCAGCTGTTTGTCGGCTCAGCACCGCAGCCATGTAAATTTAAATGAAGCGGCGATTATTTAAATCGCCGCTTCATTTTCCTATGTCTGGTAGCCTAATCTACATGCCTCTGGCGACAGAGGCATGTAGTCTAGACGTACCCTAACTCTGCCTCAGGCCAGACAACACATAAGAAGTTGTATTCTCCTCTTCAAGGGGGCTAAATCCTGCAAGTTCATGCACTTAATTTTTGGGTTTTCACCTTTAGCTCTCCCGGAGTGGGGGGGGACGGGACGGTGGAAGTACAGGTACTCAATTCATCTGAAAATCAGATCCTGGATCCCTCAAATTGAGTCCAAAGACTCCGGCATCTCTACTCAGTGGTCGCTTTTGAAAATGTGGCTAGCCATCTCTTCCAGACAACATACCCTGCAACAATGATAGTGGCCTATACAATTCCTGGATTGATTTTTAAGGCCACAGTGTACTGATCCTGCCCCATGGGAGTCAATGAGAGTTTTGCTATTGATTTCAATGGACATAGGATCAGGCCCTCAATAAACATCCGAACTGCTAGTTACAAAATCATCTTCGTGTGTTAGTAATGGGAAGAAGAGCTTTGAAAGCTGAAATAAAACCCTGGAGCCAAATATTCCTCCTTTTTTAATATGGTAAGATGAAATTTCCTCTTCCGGTGATTGGGTATAATAAAAGTGACAAAATATTGCTGAAGGTGAATCAATATGGGTGGGACCTGGCTAGCTGAATAATTTGTGTCTGTTTCTGTGTAAGCCACACTTTTCAAAGTTGGGTGCTTAAGTCTAGCACCTAAACCTATGTTTAGGCATATGATGTTTTCAGAGATGCTTAGCAGCTGCAAATTCCACCGGTATTTCTGGGTATTCTGGGCACTCAGAATCACTGAAAATCCATCCACAGAGGGCTTGATCCTGCAAGGTGCTGCGTCCCCTTACCTCTCACTGTCTTCAGTAGGGACTGAGAGGCCTCAACAAATTGTATGATTAATTATGATGATAATTATTAATTATTAGCTGTCTTATTGTAGCAACTCATCATAGACCAGGGCCCCATCTGTGCTGTAAAAACACAGAACTAAAAGAGCCGGGAGGTGCTTACAGTCTTGTAGCATCAAGCCTTCCTTTCAGTGCCTAACCTGTAAACCAGCCATGTGTGGAAATTTTGAATGTTGCTCAAGCATTGCAAAAACCAGAATATGAAGAAAGCTTGAGTGCTGCTGATATATGAAGAAAATGCAGGACGGCTTGTCTGATGCAACCGTGGAGAAGCATGTTAGTGGGATTACAGAGAGGAGGAAATAAGGGCTGTAGAAAGAGAACAATTCACTGATTTAAAATGGAGAGTGAGATGGGGGTTGGAAGGACATTTAAAAGTGTCTTTTTCTAGAAGGTAAAATATTTAATGAAGAAAATGTAATGTAACCAGCTTATCTGATCTAATGCAGGGCAGTATGTTTAATACCTGGAAGCCGATGTGGGTAGTGCTCCTAGATGATGGAATTGAATTCTATAAGAAGAAGATTGACAGCAGTCCCAAAGGAATGATCCCCCTGAAAGGAAGCTCTATCAATAGCCCATGTCAGGATTTTGGCAAACGGATGGTAAGTATTTTTTACAGCCACTGAATAATAATTATACATGCATGGCACTTTCATCAGTAGATCTCAGAGCACTTGTAGCTTCACAATCCTGCTGTGAGTCTTATCCCCATTGTACAGATGGGGAGCTGACACAGAGACAGTCAAAATGACTAAGCTAAGGTCACCCAGGAAGTCTCTGCAGGACTTGAACCCAGATCTATCAAGGCCTTGGCTAGTGTTCTACCCACTTGGGCCTCCTTCCTCCCCTGAATGCTAAGACCTTGCTGACCAAATATTGAATGACAGTGCATTGGGCAATAATATGTTACAAGACAAAGTTAGTTTGGTTATGATTTTGTCGCTTCTCACAAACCACGTAAGCAGGGTTAACTGGGGCCTACTCAGTAGTTGAATGGGAGACCTCTGAGGAAAACTCAAGATGCTGTATGAAGTAATGCTGGTGATTCAGTGCTCTGAAGTGGTGCTGCATCTACGCTGTGAGTGAGAAGTGTGATTCCCCTGCTCCTGTACACATACAAGCCCACTTGAAACTGGTGCCAGTTGTGTGTCTGCTGTCGCTACCCATGCTACCATGGCAACACTGCTATATACACTGGTGATAACTAGCTGCGCATGAGCAGACAACTCATCCCCTACCTTGTAATGTAGATCTAGCCTTGTGGTGATGGGGGCATTCTGGGAATGTGTCTCCTCTCTGACTGAGTGTGACACAAGGCTCCAGTAACTATAAAATAACCCGGGGGACTTTTTAAAGAGCAGGGGTGTTATATATTAATTATTGCTAAAGAAATATGGCTGACACAGCAGCTACCTGAAACAGAAGGGAGAGAAAGGGTTTTTTCCTTGTAGGTAGGTGTGATTTGGGTGTTTATGAGAAGCAGTGATTGTGAACTCTACACCTTCCAATATAATTGCTTAAGAAGGCATCTTTTCTGCTAACCGCTTGTCCCCAAAGGTTTGCCATTCATGCAGTTTGGGTTCGTGACAGATTGAATTTTTAATTGGCATCAGTTTTTTCCAAATAATGCAGAAAGCCAAACAGTCTGAAAATGTAATAATTGATTGAACAGATGATGAGAGAACAGGATAGGAGTGTTAGAAAAGATCTCATAGAATCATAGAATCATAGGAAGAGACCTCAGAAGGTCATCAAGTCCAGCACCCTGCTCTAGGCAGGACCAATTCCAACTAAATCAACCCGGCCAGGGCTTTGTCAAGCCGAGACTTAAACCCCAAGTGAATTAATAAACATCAGAGAGAAAAGAAAAGAATGGATCCTTGCATGTTTTTTTTTTTTAATGGTCAGTGTGAATCTGAATTTTGGATTAGCTACTAACATGTCTGTTGGCACAACTCCATGTCCTCTGTCTTGAGGTGCTGAAATAGTGAGTCATGTGGCCCCATTTGACTTTACAGATGTTTGGTTATTGCAGCTTTTTGATGAGCTGGTGAACTGCAACTTACCATATTGTTTTCTTGCTGGGGTGAGCAACGAGATGGAGTGCCCTCTCCGTTTGTGACATAAACGGAGTACTCTCTGCAAATGCCTAGGCAGAGAAAATACGGAAAGCGTAGCTTTCCTGGGACCACACTCTCCCTCTCGACTGTGCAAGCAAACTCCAGGGGAAAGGCAAAGACTCTACATCTGGAGCCAGCACAATTGCAGGAGTTTCTGGAAGACAGTTTATTAAACCTTACTGTTGACTGTCTGCCTTTGGGGCTCTACTCTGGATTTTTGTCAGGGTCTCCCTTAGCCTTACACATGTCTGTGCTAACCCACAAAGCAGTGAAGACAGATGCAGGTACAGGCTGAACCTCTCTAGTCAGTCTCTCACTGGTTAGGCAACATCCGTAGTTCAGCATGATTTTAATTAACTGAGTGTCCACTTATGAGTGTGGCCAAGTTTCCTGCAGTCCCATAAAGTTTGTTTACAGCCACCAGTCCTGGCTCTCAGTGTTCTGTGCTGGTATTTAGCTTTAATTTACTCATAAATGTCTTTTAAGAGTCCAGTAAGCAGTACAAGTGTTGGTAATGCTGCTAGACAATGTTGAACTCCAGTGGTCTGGCAAATTCTCTGGTTCAGCACTGGTCAGGTCTCCAGGGTGCCAGACTCTGTAGTATCGTGTACTGCCATCTGATAGCAAGCAGAGCGTAACATGCAGTCAAAGCCCAACCTGACTGAGTTATAGCACACAAGGGACACTGGGTTCATGCCCAGTGCAGATGCTATCATGCCATGCTAGAAATTGCATTTTATTTATGAGGCACTCAATTGCAGTTCAGGCAATTAAACACCACAGGTAAAATAAACACCACAGTGCTACTTGAAAGTCAGATCAAATCAGTGTCAATCTGTGATCATCACCCAAATAGAAATGAACTAGATTTACCTGGCATTGCTCGGGTCCTTAACTTCAAATAAGTTTTGTTTTCTTCATTTAAATAATTGTTCTGGGGTGAGGGTGGAGATGAGGGGTTCAGTATGTAGGTTTCCCCAGGGAGAGAGGATAATCTCAGGCCTCTCTCACTGCAGCAGCTTGGGGCCAAGTGAGAAGCACCTGTCCATGGCTGCTGTAGCTCCAGCGGGCACGGCTGGGAGAGGGGTGCATGTCCCCCAGCTTGAGGTCAGATAGACACACAGACAAATAGACACATAAACAGACAAACTCTCTGAAATAGGGTATGTCTACACTACCCCTCTAGTTCGAACTAGGGGGGGTAATGTAGTCATACGGAGTTGCAAATGAAGCCCGGGATTTGAATTTCCCGGGCTTCATTTGCATAAAGCCAGCCGGCGCCATTTTTAAATGCCGGCTAGGTCGGACCCCGTGCTGTGTGTAGCCGCGCGGCACGGGGTCCGACCTAGCCGGCATTTAAAAATGGCGCCGGCCGGCTTTATGCAAATGAAGCCAGGGAAATTCAAATCCCGGGCTTCATTTGCAACTCCGTATGACTACATTACCCCCCCTAGTTCGAACTAGAGGGGTAGTGTAGACATACCCATATATAGTAGATAGCTGTCCCTTTCTCCATCCTTGCCTCCTACTGGCCCAGTGGGGTTATAAATGTCCTTGTCCCCTTCTCTGACTCCTTGCTGCTCCCTGTGGTCACTCTGCAATATAACTGCCACTCCCTTTCCATTTCATGAGAAACAATCAAATTCCAGGCATATCCCTTTGTCCTAGCACAACCAAACTATTACCTTGCTTTCAGTTTTGATAAGAGGAAGCTGCATAAGACAGATGGACAGACAGATGCACATTTCTAAATATTTAGTAGACAAGCCCCTACTCTGTAGACGTTTTGCTTGGAAATGTGAAGCTACTGTAGATAGAGGCTAATCACAGGAACAACAGATGTGTTCTTTACAAAACATACAGAAATGACAGAAAGAATTAGCAGTTATGACTAAAGACTTGCCCGCACTATACAGTGCTGCAGATTATAGGATGTGAATTGCAGAGCATGGCAAAGTGTTGTGATCGGTCTTGTGAGTATGCTACTGGTGTGAACTAAAAGGTACCTCATTTGTGTTAATATAATTCTGTTTGAAAGAGGATTATGTCACTGTGAAACAGGCACCTTTTAATTTGTGCTAACAGCATCTAGAAGGGGCAGTTAGATCACAACAATTTGTAACAGTCTTCCCTACCCCGCCCTTCAGTTCACCCTGCTGGATAATGCACCGAATAGTGTGTTCAGGGCCAGATCCAAAGGCCACTAAAGTCAATGGCAATATTTCCATTGAGGTTCATGGGCTTTGTACCAGGCCCTCATCTACTGTAAGCAAGTGGCCTGGATTTCATCTGCTATCTCCAGGAAGCATGATTCCTGCCATTGCACCGATGGCCCCTAAGTTTTTTTTTATACTGCATTTGTTTATCAGTCCTTCCTCAGGCAAAGCCCTAGTCTAGTCACTGAGGCTATGTCTAGACTGCAAGCCTCTTTCGAAAGAGAACGTCTAGACTGCACGCGGAACTTTCGAAAGAGCAAGCCGCTTTTTCGAAAGAAAGCACCCAGTGAGTCTGGATCCTCTCTTTCGAAGAAGCCCTATTTACATTCAAGAACGCCTTCTTTCGAAAGAACACTTTCGAAAGAAGGCGTTCTTCCTCGTGCAATGAGGTTTACCGCCGTCGAAAGAAAAGCCGCGTTCTTTCGATTTAATTTCGAAAGAACGCGGCTGCAGTCTAGACGCAGGTGAAGTTTTTTCGGAAAAAGGCTACTTTTCCCGAAAAAACCCCTGAGTCTGGACACAGCCTGAGGGTTTGCCTGAGGGAGAATGGAAGAAAAATCAGTGAAGATTTGGACCATTGCACACACACTGTCCTGGTCAGGACCCAGACCTGCTGATGGGAGGGGGAAAGCGCGCATTTGTCCCAGAGCCCAGCATTCAAAAGGGCAGCTGTGAGGACAAGGCGGTGTGCAGCGTGGCACACTATGGACAGTGCTGAGGGCTGGATTTCCCAAACTCCACCCCTGCTGGCAAGAAATGCACAAAAATTGGGGAGATTAGTGAGAGAGCCCATATCTAATCTGAAGCCTGGAGATGGATTCTTCGTTGGCTTGTAGATCAGGTCTTGACCCAGATCCTGTGGTAACTTTGTAGAGCGTCTCAGGCCAGGGCATCCCACAGTGAAAACTGACACTACTCAAATAGCTAAGTAAACCAAAAAGGGCTGGATTGCAACCCTTTACTCACTTGAGCAGTCCCATTGAATCTCCAGAGGACTAGTCGTACAAGTAGGGGCGCACCAATAAAATCCAAAGGTAATCACCTGGTTATAAGCTCTTCAAATGCAGCATTTTGGAAAATGTACATTTTTGTAGCTTTGTTAACCATACAAAAAATTGGAATAGCCCAGAGTGTCTCCTCCAGGATTTCATCCTTTGCCTAATTCCAATAGGCTGCCCACATTCATATTTTCTGCGTGAACCAGTGTGGTGCACTGCGGCTGATGACTTTGCTCGCATCCACACACTTCATATAGCTCAGGGGTGTCCAAACTTTTTTCAAAGAGGGCCAGATTTGAAGAAGTGAACATGCGTGAGGGCCGACCATTTTGCCTGACATTCTTTGAACCATTAAAATTAAATGCAAATTAACTATTTTATGCAAAGTTTATTGCAAACGGCATACTTTTCATTTCGTCACATGGATGACAAATCTAAACAGGTGTTAAATCACTCTGCCTTTCATATCTGAAGGCCAGATGAAAAAAAAATCCAGGAAGCTGAAATATATGTCAGGAACATTGTAAAGTACATTACATATTATCAACTTTTAAGTTCAAAAAATATGAACAGGAACATAACACCAACTATACATGTTGTGTCCAAATATATTTATAACTGATTTAGACCAACTGACATTAACTGAGATTTTACAATGTATTCATCTCAATTGAAAAAAAAAACTTGCCTACACTAATGTGAAGGGTGAAACTGAGATCTGGACTGCAGCACAGGAGAGCGCAGGGCACGCTGGCCTCACGGCGGCACGGGGGCAGGCGAACCCGCAGCCAAGCGGGGGAGCGGGGCTGCGGACGTGTCCTACATGGCAGGCTTTAGGACCGCAGCGGCCGCCATGGACGGCGGCGGCGCGCTGTGCGCGCCAGTTCAGAGGAGCGCCGGGTAGCCAGGAGAGGGGGAGGAAGCGGGGACTGTCCTCGCACTCTCAGCCAAAAAGCGGAGGGCCCGCGGGGTCAGAGAGTGCAGGGCACGCTGGCCTCACAGCGACCTGGGGGCAGGGCGAACCCGCAGCCAAGCGGGGGAGCGGGGCTGCGGACGTGCCCTACAGGGCAGGGTCTAGGACTGCGGCGGCAGCGCGGCCCGAAGCGGCGTGCTGCGCTGCGCGCGCCAGTTAAAAGGAGCACCGGGGAGCCGGGAGAAGCGGGGGCCGTATTAAATCCGACCGCGGGCCGCAATTGGCCCGCGGGCCGGACTTTGGACATGCCTGATATAGCTGATATGTTAGGTGGATTTGTGCTTTGGGGGGATTTGTACTTTGGGGGATTCAGGGGCACTCAACCTACTGTTGGCAATAGAATGTGTTTATTCTGATTCCCAGCTTATATTAACTTTGAGTCAAGTTCAGTAAGGCCCAATACAGGACAGCACATAAGCTTGTTGTTAAGTGTTTTCAGGGGTTTAAGTTCCATGGATTCTATTCAGGCTGGCCTGAATGGACATCTGAAGAAGAGGGCTGTGCCCATGAAAGCTCATGATACCATCTACATGTTTTGTTAGTCTTTAAGGTGCTGCAAGACTATTTATTGTTTTTTAAGGTTATCCACTTACAGACTAACTTGGCTACCCCTCTGATGCTTTCCCCAATCAGGGCCTAGATGAAATCCACTGATTCGCTTCACTAGCTCAGTAACACACTTATTTTGTTTGTTTGTTTATTGTTTCTTTGTTGGCATTTGCCAATATGTGAAAGGAAAAATCTGCCCTGAATGGGGTTTTTCCATGTGCTTTGTGATTTTATATCACAAAATTGTAGGGTTAGTAGAACCTAATCCAGTTCCCTGCACTCATGGCCACTTTTAACAATTCTGATGTGTTGGCAGGTTGTTTCTTGTATTTCTGCTGTTTTTCTCCTTCCAGATCTATGTCATTTTTTTCTCCATTGCTTTCTCATGAATAGTCATACCACTACTGACAAGCTGAGAAATAATTTTCTCACCATCCTTCATATTTTACACTCTGAGGCAGAAAATACCTCAGTTTCGAACTCTCAGTTGTGGTATTGATTGAACAGCTATTCCTTTCTGGCACTATCTACACCTGTGCCAAAAATGTAAAAAATTCGGCATGCAATATTTTAAAATTGTGCAAAATTCTGCACGGCAGTGGGGAGCACAAGCCATTGACTGCACAGAGGTGAGTGATCACTGTGCAGCTCCCTCTCTCCCCTGAGACATGGACTCAGTGGTGAGGTTGTGCCCAACCCTAACATAGCGCAAGGACTGGGTCTGCACCAGAAACACTCCAGTCCCCTGCCCCTCCCTGCAAGGTGCAGCAGGTGTAGGCTGGTAGGCTCAGCATGGCAGGATCCAAGTATAGAGGAGCTTAGTGGGGAGGGGAGGCAGGATTCAGGTGTGGATTGAGAGGGGTCTGTGTGGGGCAGGTGGCTCAGAGGGGGCATTCAGATGTGCATTAAAAAAATTAGCCCTACACATTTCTAAAGGTTGAGAAAACCCTAGTGCAAAAGCTGCTCTTGTGGTTACTGAGCTATTCAGGGCAGAATGTGTGAAATGAGGCTGGCTGTGGAGAAAGTCCCTCAGCAATCCTGCCTGCACAGGCTCAGGGGAGTCTTTCTGCTCCTTTCAATAGGCACCCTAGTTCTACTTCTAATAGTCCCTGCCAATAGCACACAATATTTCTACACAATAGCACACAGTATAAGGTCTACTAATTCCTTATGTCAGCAAGATGTGGGCCTGATCCATAGCACACTGATGCAAATGGGAGTTTTCCCAATGAGGTCTGTATGCGTGAGATAAGGCCCTGTGTCTCTTGGAACTATGGTGTGTTGGTGGGCATGCTAGACAACCTCTCCATCTCTTACTTGGAGTGTTCGTCTGGAATCTTCTCCAGCTACTTCATAGGTGCACATGGTAGTGGGGAAGGATTTCTGTGTACAGTAGACTTCCGATAATCCGGAGCCTATGGGACCTAGGTGGTGCCGGATTATCAGATATGCCGGACTATCAGGAGGTACTATAAACTGGTTATATATATACTGTATACTTTATATACTGTATGTAAAGTGTTCTTAACCCTTTTTATTGTACATACTGTATACAGTATACTGTAATGTTTTAGTTTTTTTAAGCCTTTTTTACCCTTTTTGCTCAGTTCAGTTGCTGCCGCTGTTACTTTGTGACTCATATTTTGCTGAAGCTCACTCACTAGGCTCTTGCCATTTTGATGCCGGACTATCAGGAGTGCCGGACTATTGGATGCCGGACTATTGGAGTTTTACTGTACCAGGAAGGCTTTTCCCCTTAAGGCTGACTACCTGTCTAAATGCTAAGGCTGGGATTTTCAGTGGAGTTGGAAGGCATTCCCAACAACCATTGTAACTCAATAGGAGTTTGGTGCTTAAATCCCTTGGGCACCACTGAACTTGCCAAACAGAACTAGCATTAGCCCCTGACTAGTTATTTTAGAGCTACCTAGCCTAGCTCTGGTAAGAATGTCAGGAATGCACTGTCTATATCACTACGAGGAGCAGGATTACTTGCACAGTCTGTGTAGCTATCTCTTCAGATCTTCTTTGCTTTAATCATGCATTCTGGATCCTATACTTAGTTCCTGCTAAGGCAAGATGTACAGCATATTGATGCTGGTCTTATCGTAGCCCACTGGTTACATAAAGCCATGTTTAAAAATCCTTTTCTTGTTATTTCTCGTTATAGTTTGTCTTCAAATTCACCACAGCCAAACAACAGGACCATTTTTTCCAAGCCGCCTACCTTGAGGAGAGAGATGCCTGGGTGCGGGATATCAAGAAGGCTATTCAGTGCATCGAGGGAGGCCAAAAGTTTGCCAGAAAATCCACCAGAAAGTCCATCAGGCTGCCTGAAACAATCAATCTAAGGTCTGGTATAATATCTCTCTTCCCCCACTTCCTTCCCTCAGCAGGGAGTAGATCAGTGGTCTCCAACCTTAAGATCACTTTTTGAATGTAAGAGCAATCTAGGATCTGCCTCAAACCCAAACATTCTTACCCTGCCTCCTTCCTGCCCCTTCTCCAAGGCCCGGCCCCTGCTCACTCCATCCTGCCTACCCTATCCTCATTCACTTTTATCAGTCTGGGAGCTGGGGGTTGGGATGCAGGTGGGTTCAGGACTAGGGCCTGTGTTTGCAATGCGGGCTTCAGCTGGGCACCGCTTACCACAGGTGGCTTCTGAGTGGTGGTGCGGGAAGCTAAAGCAGGCTCACCACAGCCCTGTCCCTGTCTCCATCCCTGCCTCCCTTTGCTCTGTGGAGATGGGGTAGGAGGGAGGGGCCCCAATTCCTCTTCTTCCTGTGCTCTGCACAGCAAGCAAGAGGCTCCCAGGGGTGAGGGGCACTTCCAAAGGAGAAGTGCAGATGAAGTGCCAGCACTGGATAGCCTCCCAGCCAAACCTCTCAGGATCGTCTGTCAAGGGTTCCACGATCTACCCATAGATTCCGATCTACTGGCTGGTGACCACTAGAGAGTAGAGCCAGATGACTAAGGCCCTACCAAGTTTATGATCCATTTTGGTTAATTTCATGGTCATAACATTTTAAAAATAATAAATTTCATTATCTCAGTTACTTAAATCTGAAATTTCATGATGTGTAAATATAGTGGTCCTGATTCAAACAGGAGTTGGAGGGAGGGGGATTGCAAGGTTCTCTTAGGGGAGGTTGTGATACTACTAGCCTTAGTTCTGTGCTGCTGGTGGTGGCAGCGTTGCCCTCAGAGCTAGGCATCTGGAGATGGCAGCTGCTGGCTGGGAGCCTAGATATGAAGGCAGAACCACTGCCAGTTACAACACAAAAGCAAGGATGGCCTGGTATGGCATTGCCTCTTTTATTCGGCGCTGCTGCTGGCAGGGTGCTATCTTCAGAGTTGGTGCCTAGCAAACAGCTGCTGCTCTCCAGCAGCCCAGCTCTGAAGGTAGCACAGGAGTAAGGGTGACAATATATCACCTTAAAATAACCTTGTGACACCCCTCCCCACAGCTCCCTTTTGAGTTAAGACCCCCCAATTTGATAGACACTGGTCTTCCCCAGGAAATCAGTGTCAATAGGGTAAAAACACACTAAAAACCAGGTTTCATGGGGACAAACTAGATTTCAGCAGTCTGTAATATGTTTTTCATGGCTGTACCTTGGTTGAGGCCCTACTGGTAACATAACATCAACCTGTTCTTTTGCATGAGAAAGGAATTTGCTACCGGGTAGGCGAGGCTGGTCTTCTGTCCCTTGACCAGCAGCAGTAATGGGCTAGGCCTTCCTAGGTCATAAGGCTCACTCGAGGGTCCTTTCTAAATCATGAGACTAAAACACAAGTACAATAGCCATCGAAACATAAGTCATGTGCACATGTGGCATCCCAAAGCAACGGTAAAACCTTTCCAGAGACCAGCAAACAACTCTCTTTTGAATGCTGCTATGTGAGAGCCAAAGCTGATTTCAGATTAAATAAATTATACTTGACTGAACACTCAAGTAACAATAGAATTAACAGACCCAGAATTAACAGAATTAACAGTGTTGCCTACTTTACAGCTCTAGGCACCAGCTCAGCTACTCTAGAAAAGGAGTCTAGGAGATTGAATGTAATGGTCCTTCATAGCAGTAGGCTTTTTTCCATTATTAAAATCGCTCATAACTTTGGAAATCACTTATTAATATTATTTATATTGTCTAGCACCCGTCACCAAGAATCAGGTCAGAAGCCCACTGAGCAAGGCTCTGTAACACACAGCACACAGTTCCTGCCCTAAAGAACTTAGGGTATGTCTACACTACCCCGCTAGTTCGAACTAGCGGGATAATGTAGGCATACCGCAATTGCAAATGAAGCCCGGGATTTGAATTTCCCAGGTTCATTTGCATAAGCGGGGCGCCGCCATTTTTAAATCTCCGCTCGTTCGAACCCCGTACCGCGCAGCTACACGCGGCACGAACTAGGTAGTTCGAACTAGGCTTCCTAGTTCAAACTACCGTTACTCCTCATTCCACGAGGAGTGAGTGGAATGAGGAATGAAGAGTAACGGTAGTTCGAAGTAAAGCCTAGTTCGAACTACCTAGTTCATGCCGCGTGTAGCCGCGCGGCACGGGGTTCGAACGAGTGGAGATTTAAAAATGGCGGCACCCCACTTATGCAAATGAAGCCTGGGAAATTCAAATCCCGGGCTTCATTTGCAATTGCGGTATGCCTACATTACCCCGTAGTTCGAACTAGCGGGGTACTGTAGACATACCCTTACAGATGAAAGGGTGAAATTTGGGCCCTTTTGAAGTCAGTAGCAAAACGCCCATTGATGTCAATGCTCCCTAAAAGACAAGATGTAGCAGGCGGGAGGTGCAGCGGGCTGGGGAAGATGGGATAATGACCATAAAAATAATTATTATTAAAGGGTGAACTCAGACTTATTTACTATTCATTACCTTTTGGCTCATATTTTTAAAAGCAACCAGTGGTTTATATGTGCCTTGTTTTTTGGAAGTCCAGCTTAGAGACACTTTGAAGGTACCCAGTTTTCAGCAAGTGCCAGCTGAAAATCAGGCATCTTTCCAAGTGTTTCACTACTAGTCACTCTAACAAACCTCGGCTTAAATGAATCCACTGGCTTAGCCAGACTGCCACTGATCTGAGCTGCAGTGAGGTGCCCTCTGCCTGCAGAGTTCATTTATACGTGTACGTTGCATAATGGGCCTTTTCAAACTCTGCCAAGGAGTGCACCACAATGTACTGCAGTAGCCTACATGGCACCGAACTGTGAGGATGGCACTTGGCTGGTGATAAGTTATATCTGCATAGGAATTTGCTGTGGCAGGGGACAAGGAAGAAGGAGGTGCTCTGTATTGGGGGGGAAGGTGGAGCCTCTTCCAGCAAAGCAGAAAGCCAGAAGCAGCAGAGGTTCAAAGACAGCTGGAGTAGCAGGAATAAAGCACTGGGACTAGAGAGGAAATGGTGATTAGATATTCCTCTGGCCAGTTCCACTGTAACTGAGGCAAAACTCACATTCCATTGAATGTAGCTCAGACATAGGGACTGCAGGATAAGGACTGGAGGACCATGGATGTTCCAGGACCAGAGAGTCCCAGTGGAGGGCTAGCGCCTGGGAGCCCTGCAAGCTGGCAGAGCGCTGGGGCTTCCCAGCAGGGCAGTGGGAGCCCCACATGCGGCAGCAGGAGCCTGGCACAGAGGCTGCGGGGCTGGCAGGAGCGGCAGCAGGAGCCGGGCTCTGCAGTGGGAACCTAGCGCAGACCACACTGAGAGCCTGGTACACAAAGACAGTGGGGCTGATGGGTGCTGCAGCAGAAGCCTGGTGCATGTGCATGTGATGGGGCTGCCTGATGCGGCAGTGGGAGCCCGAGGAGCAGGGACAGTGGGGGCTGATAGGGCAGCAGAGCCAGCAAGAGTGGGGAGCCAGTGGGGAGGGCAGTGGTCGGGCCAGGGTTGGAAGGGACACCGGGGGGAAGAGTGGGCAGAAATGAGCATCCCGCTTCAGCAAAATCCCTCATCCGGGACCTGGCAGGTCCCGAGGGTGCTGGACCAGCTTTCCATTTTGCAAAGATGTTCAAACATTTTTGTTCCATGCGGGACATTCTCCAGGCTGCTTTCTTAGCAATACTTTCCAGACTGAGTGGCCTCTCAAAGAACCTGAATCTAGTGAAAAGTAAAAGATAGGTGAAGGTGAATGTTTAGAAAACTAAGGGAAGCTTGTTTTGTCTCCGAATATGCTCTTCTAGACAAATAAATACAAGTTGCTGTCTGCTGTACTGAGGATACTCTGGTGGGAGACAAAGTTGCACACGGCCTAATCCTGAATTTAGGCTAACTTCAGGTGGCTTCAGGGGGAGATTAGTTTGACAAATGACTGAATAACAACAGAACAAGAATCTCAGGACTTGGTCCAGAGAAACTGCTAGAGGGCTGGCTCAACAACTCAGGGGCCCTAAGCAATGGCGCTATCTGGGGTTTGCAAAAGGTGCTCTGGAGGAGGGAAAACAGACCATGAATTGCTGAAGTTACGATGAGGCCTCCTGAAGTGTGAAGTTACTGTCAAGAAGTCAAACTCTTAGAAAACTTGGTCCTCCAGTTCCCAGAGAGGACAGGGAGAGGTTGCAGGAGGAACTTAATACAAAGAGGGACCTCCAGGGAGGAAGCCATTCTGTGAAGTTCTGCTATTGTGAAGGGCTGGGCTTTGGAAGGGGCGGGGCCTCAGGTGGAAAGGGCGGAGCTTGGGACAGCCAGCCCTCAGTGCCACCTGGACCATGCTGCCTAGGGCTCCAGCCATGATTTAAAGTGCTCAGCTTCCAGCTGCTGCTGTTGCCCCGGTAGTGGTAGCAGTGGACCAGTACTTGGGGCCCTTTTAAATTACCAGGCCCTGGGGCAACTTCTCCTTTTGCCCTGCCATTGGCAACCCCTGCCTGGGTGGTTGGAGTGTTTTGTGTCTTTGCTCACACTACTGATTCCCCATCCCGTTCTGTGGCCCCAGGGAATATTAGGCTTGTGGACTTTCCTGTCCAGGCCTGCTGCTGAGGACAGCAAAAGAATCTGACTGTAAGCCTGGAAGGCCTCCAAAAATACTAGGCTCCATCCAGTTATTTGCCTTCCTTGGGCTGTTGTGCTGGAGATGCAGCGGTGCCAAGAGAGTAATGAGGACATTATTGTGCCGAATGGTTACAGCTGCCCACTTCCTAACAATTTCCATGGTTCCTTTTTGCACCTAGTGCCTTGTATCTCTCAATGAAGGATGCTGACAAAGGAATAAAAGAACTGAAGCTGGAAAAAGACAAGAAAGTGTTCAATCACTGCTTTACAGGTAGCAAGCTCTTATTCCCCATTTGCCATTGAAACTACTCTGGGCAATGAAAGCAACAGCAGGGCTCATGTCATGACATTGCAGGTGCACAGCAGAAAATCTCAGCTTTGCAGGGCCTAGGCAGAGCCCTATAAAATGCCACATGGGAAAAACTGGTGGAAGCTTTGTCCATCAATAGAAAGCTGGTTGCTGTGAACGTTTCTGTAGCATGTTCAGAAGCATCTGCTGTAGGCCAGGCAGGGAGTGGTTATGTAAGAGACAGATTGTGCCTTGTTCTAAAATGTGATCAGAGAAGGAGCTCTTTTCATCCACAGTGCCACAAAACCCTTAATGCCAACTGCAATATTCTTAAAGGGGTACTGTGCGGTATTGGCTCCAATTAGCAAAACTACCTTGTGTGTAGGCAACATTCCCGTCCTTCCCCAAGACAAAGTCCATGGAGTGCTGGAAAGGGTCCAAACTCACCCCCTTCCTGAGGTACTGCTTTATTAATGGAGTAACTCCAAGAATCTCTTTCCCTGGGGTTGGCCACCCCTACAATTCATAACTTAAGAATTCTCCACTCCACCCTTTCTCTCTTGACTATTCCCACTGTCTTCTTGTCTGGGGTGCAGTTAATGATCTTACCCTTGCCATCATGAATTAGCAGGTCAGCACCACCAATCTGGTCAGTAAGAGTACGCTGCCACATATTCAGATTGGCCTGTCACCTTTGCCATTTAAAATATCCGATTCCCAAACACAGGTTTTGCAATGGTTATTTTCTGGGGTTATGGCTGTTAATACACCTCGTTTTATTCGCTTGTGACTAGGCAGCAGTGTGATTGACTGGCTAGTGTCGAGCAACGCAATCCGAAATCGCAAGGAGGGTCTCATGGTAGCCTCTTCCCTGCTAAATGAAGGCTACCTGCAGCCAGCTGGGGACACTTCCAAGAATGCTGCCGAAGGATTGTCCGACACCCCCTTCCTTGATCTAGCTGATGCCTATTACTACTTTGTAAGTCTCACAGCATGTTCTTCCATCTTCCAAAGTTTGAAGCTAGGCTTATTGCTGTCCTCAGTCACTCCACCCCATCCCCTAAGACCCCAGCCTGCTCCTCCTGCCTCCCCCCCCACGCTGTTCTCCCCCCTGCTGTTTTTTCCCTCCCAGTTCTGCCCCACCCCCGACGATGCCCCACAGATAACTGGTCCTCCCTATATTGGGGGGAATGATCTAAAGGGGAGGTCAGGTGTCTTCCTTGCTCCACCCAGCCCAGAGCCACCACACCCCATTATCTGCTGGGGGGCACTCTGTCCTCCTACTGCCTCTGCCCATTCTGGAGGGAGGGAGCCTGGGCGCGGAACAGAAAGGAGCCACCCAATCACTGTTCTGCCGCCCAGCAGCTGCCTGAGAGAGCCTGCTGGGGAGGGGGCTTTTGCTCCCTACCCTGGCTCAGTTGCCAGGGACTGGGGCTGATCGAGCCAGAAATGTGTTGGGGGGATAGGGACATGGGATTGCTGGCCCCTGGCACCCGAGCCCAGGTTGGGAGTGGAAGCCGGTAAAGTCACCAGATATGACTCAGTCAACACAAGGAGCAGGTTCCACTCCACTTTTAGTAGGCAAGAAAGTGTCTTTCTTTAATATTTTGTTTCACCCCCACCTTACATGGGTTCCACTCTGCCCACTGAAGGTCACTGGAGCAGTCACTGGTTAGGACCCTATAGGATAATGGGAGCCTTATTACTGGAGAGAGAAAGGGACCAACAGGGAGTACTGTATGGGCACTGAAATGCAGACCAATACTGCAGCTTTTTCCACATGTCCTGAGATCCATGGGGGAATCCCACAGAGAACCTGGTCCTATGCCCATTTGGCCCCAACATTCAACAGAAGACTCTATGGACGTTCTGCTGGCTGAAATTCAGAGCTTCTTGGCTTTTCTGGCAGATTTTCCAGAGGAAGGTGGTTTGGCCTCCTGGCCATCAAATAATAAGCCAAGCACAAACTGACCTCCTTTCAGGTAGGAGAATGAATCTCTGCAGCCGCATGGTTTCCGAAGGATGTCCTCTTCTTTGTGTCCCTACAGGCAGACAGTGGGTTCTTCTATGAAGGGAATTCTAGTGATGATGACGTGGTCTTGAAGGAAGAGTTCAGAGGCACAGTGGTCAAGCAGGGCTGTTTACTGAAGCAGGTCAGTGTTTCGCTCATTCCACTGTTTTACAACAGGAGTGAAGACAACAAACCACACAAATAAAATATACCCAGAAGTTTCTCAAGACCTTGGAGCTCAGCTGGGTCATCCGAGTGTAACACATTGCGAGTGTGCCTTACAGGCTCCTCTCTGTGTCAATCCACAGAGAATAGGAGTTAGGCTGTCCTCTGGCAACAGTGCTTCAGCTCAGGTTGTAGCTGTTTGTGCTTTAAGCTGGGGAGGACTCAGGTTCTATCCTCAGTGTATTGGCCACGGTGCTGGCTATTTCATGAGTGCTTAGCAGCTAGGATCTTTCTCAGAATGTTCTGGAACCTCCTCGTTTTGTACAAAGTGCCTTCTGCTTTTATCAGTACTTTTATCAGTGTTCATAAGACTTATTGTTATTTATGGGACAGTAGTGCCTATAGGCCCAATCAAAATTGGGGACCTACCATGCAAGATGCTATAAATATACACAGTGAGAGACAAACCCTCCCCCAAAAGTTTATAATCTAGAGGGACAAGAGAAATGAACTGCACAAAGGGGAGACACAGCAGCTTCATGGAAGACATGGGACTAGAACCCAGGTCTCTGGTCAGCTTGCATAGTACCCCACCAGCTAGACCACACTGCCCCACAAACCAGGGATTGGGGTTATAGCCCAGCTCTGCTAGAGTCTTCCTGTGTGTCCCAGACAAGCCACAACTCAAGGCTGCTCTGTGAAAAGGAAACAGTAACTCTTCAGGATGCTTTCCTTTCTGTACAATGTACCACCTCATCACAATAGCTTTTATTATTGTAACAATGAGAATATTAGCAGAACAATCGGGCAAGATCAAGGTTCTTCTGTGACATTGACACTGTCCAGTAGCACAATGTGACAAAAACACCAGGGTGAGAGTAAGATATGAGGTATTGGTCATCTCCTGCTAATTGTCTGAAACCCAAAATCTTAGTTTGGCCAAAATTTAAAATATGATGCCCTATGCTGGAGCAATGTGACATGCTCCATACATATACAAAAACCCATGCCCATCTCGAAGGAAGCATCTCTCCACGAGATAATGTGATTTGGTCTGAGAGAAGGGTCACCAAGGAGAAGGGTTTGGTGGGGCTGTGGTTAGAGCAAGTAACCAGTGCTCCTAGGAGTGGCTTCGGATTAGCAGAAGTCCTGGATTGTTAGAGTTGCATAGATCTGTTACATCATCCACTCCTTCTAGGGATGCAGGTTTAATGGCTGCAAAGTCATTCGCAGAAATATCTGTTGGGACACTGAGGCCCCAAAGTTGCAATGAACCCTATGGGGGCAGACCACAGCACCCCCACCCAGAACTCCACTGAGGCTTTGTGCAGGTGCACTATTCCGCCCAGACAGGGCTCACTGCAGTATCAAGTTTTACATACCAGAGTGGCGGACTCTGTAGAAAACAAAAAGATAAGTAGTTGGATAAAATTGGTAGGTGGTATAATAACTCTTCTTTGTCTAGGAACAGTCCCTTGTCCCCTCTCTGGAGCGACTGTGACAGAAATGCCCCTTTTATTGTCACCTTTTCTGCTCCCTAATTCTCTTTGGTGTTTAGATCACATGATGATAGGAGTCATGATGATGGATGCATAGATCACATAGAAACACTACTTGAAGGTGTGATGAGTGCCTGTGAATGGTGCCATAAATCATCTGTGACGAACAGTCCTACTTATTGGCCATGTCATTTGTACTCTTCTTATTAAACTGTATCAAGTACTTCATAGGATGTGACTCTTCACCATATTTCTGCTCTTCACCATATTAGTCACTTTCCTGTACCCACAGTTGGTGGCTCATATCTAGTGAGTAAAGAACTTCCTAGTGAACAGCAACAGTTACTTGAAAAACTGAAATATTTTTGAAATAGCAGGAGGAAATGATGCCTGACAGCTTCTTTTGACCAATATTATTCTGGTTTTTATCATCCATTGAGAGGCCACAGTTTGGGTGTTGCTGCTTTTCTGCCTTCAATGTCTATTTTTCAAAATTAAAGTTATGTCTGGTAAAAATGCTGATTTGTTTTAAGTGGACTATAGTATCTGACTGTGTGACTTATTGTTCAGGCCAGAAAACTAGCTACCAAATTAGATACTGGGAAAGATTTTAAAAAGCGCCTAAATGAAATCTAGAAATAAAGGGATTTATGAGCTTAAGTTAAGTTAAGTTTGGTTAACTTTTGAAAACATTATCTATTGTAAATTCCTTCATTAAAGGCACCTATATATCAAGGCCAAAGCATTAGTTTTTCAGCTATATTTTCCTATTCTTGTGTGTGTGATTTCTTTTCAACGAAGTAGAATATTAAATGACCTTTTGCAAATTTACTTAGGGGCATCGGAGGAAAAACTGGAAAGTGAGGAAGTTTGTTCTAAGAGAGGACCCTGCATATCTTCACTACTATGATCCTGCTGGGGTGAGAGAGAGAGCGTATTATTGTCCATATTATTTTTACCAGCATCATTCAAGAACTTCTAAAGACATGCAGAGACGACAATAAATTTGCTAGGCCCTGGAATATGTGTGTGGGAGGGGGAAGGGGGGGGGGGGGGGCTTGGCTTCCGGTCCATCCAGAAGAGGTGGGGACTTAGGTTTAAGGGCTAGGGCTAGGAACAGCCAACCCTCAGAGCCACCCAGACCATATCGTGCCTCCCACAGCCAGCCCTCAGTACTGCCCGGACCACACCACATAGGGATTTAAAAGGACTGGAATCCCTTTTAAATCTTTCCACCCTCAACCTTTTGGCAGCTCTGAAGACATCACCGCCAGCTGACCTGGTGAACTGACCGTTCCTTTGGAGTGTTTGTTGGGGCAATGCGTGTGTATGGGGGGATGCTTGTGCTGCTTTTGATTAACTGTAGCTGTTCTCTAGATAAGCAAAGAATGTCAGTCTCTAAATGTGCTGGATGGGCATAGCTGAGGGAAAGTTCATGGGCATGGGAAAGGAGAGGTCATGAGCACCAGTCATGCCTCTGCTCAGTCCTTTGACCTATTAATTACATTAAGAAGACTGTCATGCTGTCTGGAGTGGTTCATGGCCGTCAGTGCCAGTCTCAGAGCAAACTGTCAAAAAGTAGGACAGCCATCGCAACCAGGCAGGGTGTTCTACGATTAGATCTCACCTACCCAGAAATGTGTATTTCTGGATCACAGTAACAGTCTCACCATAGAGTGACAGACAGTCCCCTTGGCTACTCCTGTCTCTCTTGCTCCCCGGCAAACTGGACTTAGTGATAACTGGACATTTACAACAAAGATCACAAAATATTAAGGTTGCTCCCAGTGCCAAGAGACCAGGCACTTCCCACAGCTCCCATTGGCTGAGAACGGTGGTCCGCAGCCACCAGGAGCTGCAGTCGCCTGTACTTGTGGAGGTGCAGGTAAATATAGTAGTGTTGGGCCGCCAGGGGCTAAACCTGGTGAACTGCATGTGGCCTGTGGCCTGGTATTTGCCTACCCTTGTTCTGTAGTAAAGGGTTTATTACCTATGAGAAAGAAATGTATTCTTTACAAGTTGAAGCAGAAAACATTAAGTACAAATGAGTTATAATCTTAGATTCAAAAAGATGATAGAGATGTCATAATTTGAATATCATTTAGGGGTAACTCAAGTTAATCCTGGGGATGTCTGCTTTTGTTTCTTAGGCCTTTTCTACACTTACCAGCATGTCAATCGACTTCAGCTATGCAAATAGCATAGCTGAAGTCAAAACATTCTGTGGCATCTTGTGTCCAGTACGGTCAACAGGAGTTGTTCTCCTGTCGACATTGGCTACTTTTCTCATCTTGGTGGTGTACCAGCATCAACGGGAGCACACTTGGAGACTGATTTATCGCATCTAGCAAATGAAATATATCAATGGCCAGTGGATAGATCACTATAGCATTTGGTCTACCACATAGGCTGTGTCTAGACTGGCCAGTTTTTCCGGAAAATCAGCCACTTTTCCGGAAAAACTTGCCAGCTGTCTACACTGGCCGCTTGAATTTCCACAAAAGCACTGAATTCCTACTGTAAGAAATCAGAGCTTCTTGTGGAAATACTATTCTGCTCCCATTCAGGCAAAAGTCCCTTTTGCGCAAAGTGTTTGCGCAAAAGGGCCAGTGTAGACAGCTCAGATTTGTTTTCCGCAAAAAAGCCCCGATCACGAAAAAGTGCTTTTGCAGAAAAGCACCCGTGCCAATCTAGACGCTCTGTTCCGAAAATGCTTTTAACGGAAAACTTTTCCGTTAAAAGCATTTCCGGAAAATCATGCCAATCTAGATGCAGCTTATAGTGTAGACAAGACCTTAGCTCCAGCCCTTGTGAAAGTCCAAGCAGCAAGTTACTGATCATTCCTTCTTGTGAACATCTTTATATGCCTGTCTCCAAAAGTTCAAACTGATAGGACAAATGCTCCTGCATGTAAATTCTTCATGGGTGGTTGGGGCAATCAGCAAAGCTTTGTTCCTGAAATGGCCTATTTAGTCTCAATAGTTCTTCTGGAAGGGCAGGAAAACAGTCTTTAATAATATTCTTAAATAACGCTGCTGTGTAGATGTACCCTAACAGTCCAGTAACATGCCAGTTACGTCTATTTGATCCTAAGCTGGTCAAGCCCTAGCCAGTGGAAAGTCAGCATCGAGGAGTTTTGCTCTGCTACAGCCTCAGCCCACTCCCAATTTGCCCTTCCAACCCCTAGCACAAACCCTTTGCTGGAATGGGCATGTGTTGGGGGGGGGGGGGGAGAATAGCTGCTTCTTTTAGGTTTGTGACAGCAGAATTTTTCTCTCTACAAGGAGAATTTCTCTCCTGGCTGCTCACAGCTACAGTCCTGGAGTGGTGTGTAAACAAGAATCTGGCTTAGCCCCCTTTATCAAACAATGCTAAGATTTGCCATCCTTCGTGGAATTGTATCTGCTGGGTGAATGTGCAGAGATGTTGCTTCTCTTCCCTGAAGTGTGGGACCAGCCAATCCAGATCCGGCACTGTACAAATTTATTTTCTACATTCTTTTTGCACATTGAGCTCACAAAGGTTCCTACAAAATATTTAGCACAGCCTGTATTCCAAAGGGGCTCACCCATCCACATGTAATTTGCCCTGCCCCATGGTGCCCATGTTTTTCATCAGACATTTCTGCTTCCAGTGAAGAGCTCTAGTCAGATATAGCTGGACATCTTTTGAAGCAGATGGGCTGGATTTGAAACCAGGCCAATGAATGTTTTGTTTGGAATTCCTGCCAGGGAGAAGATCCACTTGGAGCGATTCACTTGAGGGGTTGCGTGGTGACAGCTGTTGAAGACACACCAGATGGTAAGGAAACACGCACAAATAGCAGTGTAGTGTTTGCAGTACACACCTCGATGCAGTCATACAACAAGCCTGCCTCAAAAATAAGCCATTTGCAATTTATCATCAATGGATCAGGTAAGCAGCGTTAAGCATAAGAACGGCCATACTGAGTCAGACCTAAGATCCATCTAGCCCAGTATCCTGTCTTCCGACAGTGGCCAATGCCTTATGTCCCAGAGGGTATGTCTACACTACCACCATAGTTCGAACTAGGGTGGTAATGTAGGCAACCGGAGTTGCAAATGAAGCCCGGGATTTGAAATTCCCAGGCTTCATTTGCATGTTGCTAGGCGCCGCCATTTTTAAATGTCCACTAGTTCGGACTCTGTGCCCGCGGCTACACGCGGCACGAACTAGGTAGTTCGGATTAGGCTTCCTATCTACGAGAAGTACAGGTAGTTCGGAATAGGAAGCCTAATCCGAACTACCTAGTCCGTGCCGCGTGTAGCCGCAGGCACGGAGTCCGAACTAGCGGACATTTAAAAATGGCGGCGCCCGGCAACATGCAAATGAAGCCCGGGAAATTCAAATCCCGGGCTTCATTTGCAACTCCGATTGCCTACATTACCACCCTAGTTCGAACTAGGGTGGTAGTGTAGACATACCCAGAGGGAGTGAACAGAACAGGTAATTACCAAGTGATCCAAAACTAGGGCTCCACAGCTATCCTGATTTTACTATTTGCTTAGACTACTACTAACAACATTATATCTGGCTTCCATGCAGAGGTAATTTTGCGGCTGCTGCAGCCCATGACTCTGGAGGGGAGGTGTTGGAGTAAGAAGGTTAGGCCAAGGAGCAGACAACCTACATGTCATACTCTCTCCTGAAAGCATGGAAAATGCTCATGGGGACATACTGTGGGTAATTTTGCAAGAAATAATATTAGCAGCCATTTCGTACGGTCTCCCCTCCATGCAGGGATGGATAGTATGACACACAGCAAGGCTGGCTATGGGCCACTTGACTTCAGAGGGGGCTCTGTTGCCACAGGGGAAGGAAACGTGGAGGCATCATGATCGGGGGAGGTCTGAGCTTCCTCTCGTTGCAGAGAGCTGTGCTCAGCTGATTTTGGAGGCGACATTCAGTCCAGCCCACAGACTGTGGGAGGGTTGGATGTGGCTCTTAGAACTTGATAAATGTGTCACTCTTGTTCTTTAGTGTTGATGGTTCCTGTTCAGGATTTCCACTCGGGGGAGGCTTCTATTCAGTTGTGATGTTTGGCAGGGGAGGAGCTGTGATACTGGAAGAAAGGAAGGAAATCCCCATATGGTCTTAGAAGCAGAAACACAGTAAACCTGGGCTAAAAATGCTCTATTCACTTCTGTAATTTGCTGCTTTCTCCCCCACCCCCAACTTCTTTTAGCTAAGAAGCATGATGTTGACACCAACCTGTTTGAAATCATCACAGCAAGTGAAATCCACTATTTTTTGCAAGCAGCGACACCCGTGGAACGTACAGCGTGGATCAAAGCGATTCAAGTTGTTTCTAGGACTGGGAAATAAAGACCAGACTCCAGCGGAAAACCAAACTGAGCACTCCTAGCAAAAGGGAATTTTAACCTGGAGCCCTGGGAAATGATTCCATCCATTGTCTCCTTTTCCTGAGGCTGGTGGGCAGTTTAATGTCTGCAATGGCTACTAACAAACTAACAAACTCCCCACAATTGTAGCTGAGAGATTTTACTCATTTAAAGTATGTCTTAAATATGTCTTACTAATTGGTGCATCTTTTTTATTATTAGCATCTCATGTGAAGGTGACAACTTGTGCTGTTTTTTTTTTTTTTTTGGACTCATTGATGATAGTGACAGTTTTACCATTACTGTGGTTGGGGCCAGGATCCTGCCACAGATGTAAATAAAGTGAACTAAAACTGTCAGCTTTCAGCATTCTTTTGTTACTCAGCTACATTCTAGTTGTGACGGGGCGGTCACAGAAGACCCCTTGGGCTGCTTCCCAGTGTGCTGACAAAGCCACTGACACTCACCTTCTTGCTCTCTGGGGCTTCTCCCGACCCTGTCCTGCTGGGCCAAATTTTCTGGTTTCCCCCAGACAAGGCACAGAGGTGAGACTACCTCCCCAAGAACAATGCAGACATTGAATTAGGTCAGCTCTCATGAGAGTGCGGTTCTGGGCACAGCCTTTAGGAAACCGGCCTCCACATGGGCTCAAAACTCCAAATAAATCTGTGAGATTTTAAAAAATTGAAAGCCCATTCAGGTAAGCCCCCTGTAACCCGTTGCCCTTGTGGCCACCCCGAGTTTGGGTGGCCCCACGTCCTGAACAGAGGACCGGCCTCCTGGCCTTCCGCCCGATCGCGGATTCCGGCCGACCGTGTGGGGGTGCCGGAGCCTGTGCTGGCCCGCGGGCGCCGGGAAGGGGGCTCGGGCCCTCCCTCACTCCGAGCCCCGACCCAGGGCCCTAAGATGGGGACGCTAGTCCCTAGTCAGTGGAGGGGGCTAAGTTCCCCCAAACCCTCCACTGGCGGGGTACACGGCCCCGCCCTGGGTCGCTTCTTCCCGGCCAGATCCCCGTCACGTTCCCCAGCGAGGAGACAGACTCACCCGGAGTCCCTTCCCCCGGTGGGGCGTCTGCCGCCGAGGTTCACGTGTCTCCCGTGGGCCTCCCGGTGAGCCAGGGTCCTTCCTCCCATCCCAGGTGCTTCCCCCTTTGTGCCCACGGCTGGTCTCCTTTTGAATGGCCCGCTCCCCTACTGACGCCGGGGCCGGCGTGGTCCCGTGACTCCAGGCCCCGCCCCTCCCAGCGTCCTCCCCGTCGCCTCCCGTGACGTCATCGGCAGGCGCCGGGTGAACCAGCAGGCCGACGGCCGTCCTGGCCGTGGATGCTGCTCCCGGGTTCCCCGTCTCAGTGAGGGGCGGCGCGGACAATGTGCCTGCCCCGTCACACCCCCCTTAACAATGAAAGGGGGAATGTACACACTGATTGCTCCCCCAGGTAGCAATTATTTACACTGGGCTTGATAGTAAATAAAAGTCATTTTATTAAGTACAAGCTGTAAGATTTAAGTGGTTGCCAGTGAAAACAGACTGAGGAAAGTAAAATTACAAATTTAAAATAAAAGAAAATGCATAGTTAGTTCTTTAAAAACAACAAGTAGTCCTGTGGCATCTTAGGGTATATCTATACTATGGGATAAAGTCGAATTAAGATTCATAATTTCAGCTACATTAATTGCGTAGCTGAAGTCGAAGTACCTTAACTGAACTTTTGGTGCCATCCACATGCAGAAAATCAAAGGGAGCACACTCTCCCTTAAACTTCACTTATTCCTCATGGAAGCAGGACTACCAGCATTGACCAGAGTGCCCCGCTCAGTTCGAATTAGCTGTCTTAACTAGACCAGCTAATTCAATCCCTGGAAGATCGACAGCGGCAGCTTCCAACTTTTCTGTAGTGTAGACATATGCTTAGAGACTAACTATATATAATCATGAGCTTTTGTGGGCAAAAACCACTTCATCAGATGAGATGACCTTGAGATGAGCTAATTCTAACACACTGAAGCTTATTGAAAACTTACCCTAAAACTGTTCTTATTTCGGACAAACCTCCAAGCCAGGAAAGATCTTTTTTCCCCTGGGGTCTCCAGCTGTTCTCTTGGGTGTGTCATGCCAGCCATAGACCAAGAGACTGAAAGCTTTCTAGTTTAAACAGGCTTCCTTTCGGGTGGGAATTCTTTGTTTCTACACCCCTCTTCTATGAAAATTTGCCTGATCAGAACGTACCTGTTGGGGTGGTCACATGTCTTCCTAAGATCAATCACTGCTTATGCTTAAGGACAAAGAAGGCTGTTCTCAAGTCATTAAATTGATCACACAGTGATTAAGGTGTCCAAGCACTGGAAAAACCCTTGATGGCTTTTCTTTGCATATTTAAAACTATAAATCATTCCATTCCCCATATTTCTAACTTTACATACAAGAATGATACCTACACCAAAATAAGATATACAGATCCAGCAGAAAGAAACACTAAAATTGATAGGTCACACAAGATATTTTGTTCAAAGCATCTTTGAGTTATGCATATTTGTATCCATAAAAAAAAACTTAAAAAAACAATGAATGGTCCTGCAGCACCTTAGAGAGTAACGAAAAATGTAGATGGCATCATGAGCTTTCATGGGCACAGCCCACTTCTTCAGATGACTGGAGCAAGGGGACCACAGGTACAAATAAATAGTAGAAAAAGAGGATGGGGAGGGAAAGAAAAGGAAAAAAAACCTTGTCAATTAATTAGAGTATCTTTGCTAAATGAGGCTAATACAGTGGCGGTGTAATTAACTGATATTTAGCTCTTGATGTCATGAGGGTGTTGAATGTAGTGGCCCATCCAGTTCATATCTTTGTTTAGATCAGTGGTTATGAACCAGTAGATCAGGATCTAGGGGTAGATCATGGAGCCTCTGACAGGTGATCCTGACAGGTTTGGCCAAGAGGCTATCAAGCGCTGGTGCTTCATCTGCCCCTCCCCTACTGCTGTGCATCTCTTGCCCTCTGCCTTGGAGCTGACTCCTGCCAGCCCCGGGAACCTCCTGTTTGCTGTGCAGGGCAGGGGAGGGAGAAGAGGGACACTGATGTCAAGGTGCCCCCGCCCACCCTTTATCCTATCCCCACAGAGCAGAGGGTGGGGCACAACAGGACTTGGGATGGAGTTTGCTGGCTGCTTCTGGGAGTGGTGCAGGGCCAGGGCAGGGTGAGCCTGTCTTAACCCCACTGCACCACCAACCAGGAGCCACCAGAAGTAAGCCCAGTCAGAGCCCACATCCTGAAACCCTCCCCAGTCATGAACCCTCTCCTGCACCCAAGCCTCTGCCTCAGCCCCGAGCACCCCAGCATCCAAACACCCTCCCAGCATCTGCATCTAGAACCCCCTCCTGCACCCTGACTGCCTGTCCCAAGCTCAGCTCAGAGCCCCTCTCACTCCAGATCCCTTAATCCAAGACCAGAGCCTGCACCCCAACCCACTGCCCCTGCTTGATGAAAGTGAGGGAGGATGGGGGAGAGAAGGAGGATGGAGTGAGCAGGGGTAGGGCCTCAGAGAAGGGGCACAAAGGAGGCAGGGAAAAGGTATTTGGGTTTGAGATAGATCTCGGATTGCACCTTAAATTCAAAAAGTGATCTTGTGCTTAAAAAGGTTGGAGACTCCTGGTTTAGATCTTGATTAAAGGTGTCAAATTTGCAAATGGAGGCAAGTTCCACAGCCTCTCTTTCCGGCTGGTTTTTTTAAAATTGCTTTGTAAGGGTATAGTCACTTTTAGATCCATTAGTGAGTGCCTGGGCAAGTTAAAATGTTCCCCAACAGGTTTCTCTGTGTTAGCATTTTGAATATCTAATGTGTGTCCATTAATATCTGATGTGTGTCCTTGGTCATAGAGACTGTCCCGTTTCTATCCATAAGAGAGTCTCATACTTCATACATCAATGTCTTCAAATAAGTTACATCTATGCGGCACCAAGACATGGACTACAGGGTGTGAAAAGCAGCGTGCATCCAAATGCTGCACTGTCACAGGCAAGAGTGGTTGCTGTGGGCATGAACTAAAAGATTCCTACTTTCGATTAATGTAGTCTGCTGGAAGAGAACAATGTTAATCCAAACGAGAAACCTTTTCATTCGTGCCTGCAGCATACATACCAGGGGAGCTACAGGGCAGCATTTCAGTGCGCATTGCTGTTCAGACCCCTGGAGTCTGAATTGTGGGTCAGTGGAGACAAGCTCCACAGTATTTATTTATGGCAGAAATGTTGCGCCTGAATAAATATAACCAGAATAAATACTAGCATTGGTGTGGTTCTGTTTATCTGAATATGCCCATAAAAGGCTGACTTGGACAAGGGTTAAAGCTAGCGCTCTCTCAGATTCTGTGTGTAGCTCTGCTTTAGGTTACCATTTTCTTATATGCAGGAGAAGCTCCACGCTTATTTTGGTTACAGTGAGCAACCAAAAACTAAGCTCCTTATCCAAACCCCTTTGGCCAAGAAATTAGCTGGGAGAACAGCCTCTCCATCACGGTTCCCTCTAACTGTTTTGTCCTCCATGTGCAGAATGAATTTTGTTATAAGCACCAAGGTACCACCAGTAGAAACACATGCTGTCCACTGTGGCTGCTTGGCTGATCAACTGAATTTCTCCTGGGTGGCCACCTTCACACTCAGTTTACAGGGAAAATTGCTCTCCATATTCAATGCTTTCCACTTCTGAGCCAGACGAGATGAGGAAGTGAAGACATAGAAAAGGGAGGGCATGGGGTAAAGTGAATATTTAAAAATTGGTTAGTGTTCTGGGCCAAGATTTGGGTAGCTTCTGAGACATAAGCATGCACTTTACATTTTTGAGAGCTCCTTCAATGCTCTGAAAGGCAGTCCTTGTTTTATTTGAGCTGCTTTACCAGCCCTGCTGTATGTAGGACAGATCCTGCAACACTGATGTACATAGTCACTCTGAAGTGAATGGGACTTTCTATATGACCAAAGATTGGAGAATGATGCCCCAGAGCCTCATCTTCCTGTGAAAGGACTTATGGGCCTGATCTCCTATCCTGATGCTAGTGGCAATTTGAGAAAGCCCTAAAGCAGATGCTTAAATCTATCCCTGTTCAGGGACAGCATTTAAACCCTGAAAATATGAAATTAGGAAGCTAAGGGAAAAGATTCCAGCATTCCTTGTCACCTTCACATTACCTAGGTACGGCGGATAACACCCACCATTTGGTGGTTTCTGTAATTTCTGACAAATCCCCCAATTTTATCCAATGCAAAAATTTACCAGCAATGGTGACTGCTGGGGAGAAACGCACAAGGGGCACCAGCCACATGGCCACCCCCTGACATGTCTCCTCTCTGGTTCACCCCAAAACATAGGGGCCAAAGCAGGAGTCTGCCCGCTGGCTGTTGGCCCCTTCCCCGCATGTTGTTTGGTGGGCATGTGACCCTTCGTGTCCTCCCTTCATGCATTGCCCCTGCTTACCACTGACTTCATCCATGTGAAGGCAGGGTGACTTTCCACCCAAGGGGCTGAATGACAGTTAGCTGTACTATGCTGTTGCTAGGGCTGAGGAGGTGGCACCATTTAGGTTTTTCTGAGGGCTCATGCCTGGCTAGACACAGGGCAGATCACCCCCATTGTGGATCCGTGCCCCACAAGGGAGCATCAGTTCTGTGAGTCTTTTTCATTCTTCCAGAAGAATAGAAGTTTGCCCTACGTCCATGCCAAAGAATGGCCAAGCAGTTCACATGAAAGAATGTCAGTGGAGATCTGCAAGAGACCAGTCATCTGCTTGAGAGCCATGTGCCTCAATACTGCTGGCCAGCTGCCCTTAGCTTCTGGGCAGCATGGTCTCTGGCAGGGACTCCTCAGTGACTGCTTTGGAGATGCATCCCTGCAATTTTACTTTGGCCCTGATCCTGCATGAAATGGCACATGGATGAACCCCTGCACCATGCAGAACCCCACTGTCTGCAGTGAGACTCCAAAGGGTGCAGAGATCTGCAAGTGTGGAGTCATAGGGTGTGGGTGTAAAAGACTTTTGTGCTAGGTTGGAAGGTGAAAGGATGACAGTGTGGTGACAGCACTTCCTTCTTTCACTCTGTTTCCTCTTCACCTGCAATCACAACGTTTTTGTCCCTTCTGCGCAGACAGTAGGCACAATTTGGCCTACATTTTAAAATAGAGGTTGCACCTCTTGGCTACATCTACACAACGAGGCTCTTGCGGAAGAGCAAATGCAAATGGAGCACTCATTTGTATATGTCGCACTCTCATTTGCATTTCCTCTTTCTCTTTTGCGCAAGAGGTTTTTGTGCAAAAAAACTCCGTGTAGACAGCGCCTTTTTGCGCAAAGCCTCCCTTTTGTGCAGGAGCCGTTCTTCCTACATCGCACTTTTTTTGCACAAAAACCTCTTGCGCAAAAGGGAAGGGAAGAGGAAATGCAAATGAGAGTGTGACATATGCAAATGAGCACTCATTTGCATTTGCTCTTCCACTAGAGGCTTGTAGTGTAGATATAGCCCTCTAGTCTGGCACCCTTGGGACCTAACCGGTGCTGAACCAGAGAATTTGCTGAACCATGGGAGATCAATTTTGTCTAGCAGTATTACCAACACTTCCACTGCTTACTGGGCTCTTAGAAGACATTTACGGGTAAATCAGAGCTAAATAACAGCACAGAATGCTGAGAGCTACGACTCGTTACTGTAAACAAACTTTATGGGACTGCAGGAAACTTGGCAACACCCATGATCAGTGCATACCTGGTTAACTAAAATCATTCCAAACCCAGGATGGTGTGGGACCAGAGAGAAATATTCATGATCCCAACACTGAGGATGATGGCCTGTAAACACACTTGCCTTTTGCCCTGACAGGTTTTTAGTTATCACAATCAAAATATGACCCCCTGCTTGGGAAATTCCCCCAATTCCTGTACACACAGAATGCATCTGTGTTTATATACAAGTAATGTATCCCAACTTTCCATTACCTCTGTGAACTGCCCCCAGGAGGTCAGCTTTTTGTTCTTTGACTATTGTCTTCCATCTCCAGAATAACCCAGAAAAACAGCAGCAGGCAGGCAAGGATGGATGGATAGATGTGTCAGTTCAGCTCCCTGTAAAACGCTGCACAGGAAATGAGCTTGCCACAAGCCCTTTCTGTAAGTTACCAGCACTGACAGGATGGCTGACATTTGACCCAGGCTGCTGCTAAAGGGAAGCCTGAAAATGAAGATACAGTTTGCTCACTCAGCCAGACTGTCTTGATAATGGTTTTGTGGCTGCTGCCTTATTATAGCTCCTAAGCTCACATGTTCAAAAATATTTTGTAGAACGGCAAAACCATAGAATACAGTTTCACCCCGTATTACTGCGTGAAGTGGTAACTCTCAATAAAGTCAGTGCTGCTATGGAAACCTAGGGGCTGGCGTCTGCCATAGTTTGTATTGCCTGAATGGCACTGGTTGATTCTGCGGCCCATCTTGCAGTGCTACTGTCTCTGGTGATGGATACATTTCAGCATAAGCATAGGGAGGCCATGCAATTGATATGTGGCCTCACATGCAAGAAGTTTCCTGCTCTAAGTGTGATTCTTCCAAGCATCTCTCCCTAGTGTGTGTTTGTCCTAGCAGGAGTTGCAATGATGGCAATAGTGTATGTGCTGTACCACGGTACCCCAGATTTCCCCTTTTGGCTAACATGTGGGCTCCACAAGTGACTTCGATACCCGAAGGCTGTGTCTCGACTGGCAAGTTTTTCCGCAAAATCATGTGATTTTGCGGAAAAACTTGCCAGCTGTCTACACTGGCTGCTTGAATTTCCGGAAAAGCACTGACGAGCTCTTGTCAAATCATCAGTGCTTTTCTGGAAATACTATGCTGCTCCCGTCCGGGCAAAAGTCTTTTTCCAAAAGACTTTTGCGCAAAAGGGCCAGTGTAGACAGCATAGTACTGTTTTCCACAAAAAAGCCCCGATGGCGAAAATGGCGAAAAAAGTGCTTTTGCAGAAAAGCATCCTGCCAATCTACACGCGATTTTTCCAAAAATGCTTTTAACAGAAAACTTTTCCGTTAAAAGCATTTCTGGAAAATCACGCCAGTGTAGACGTAGCCATAGTTTAATACAGGATCTCATGGCCTCCATGACAACCATGGGATAAGCCAAGGGTGGGCAAGATATGTCCCACAGGCTGGATGCAGCCCATAGCCATCCTGCTGTGCCCCCTGGCCCATCGAGACCTGGGAAAGCATGCAAAGTCTCCTCCTTCCTCCAGGGGCACACAACACCTGTTCAAAATGTTGGTGGTTCCCCCTAGGTGCTGTGTGCCCCCTGTAGGGCAGGAGTGGGGGGCCAGAGACTTCACATGTTCCCCTAATCCCAGGTCCTGATTAGTCTGCTAACAGGGGAAGCACATGAAAACTCCTTCCTCTTCCAGGGGCACATGGCTCCTAAAAGGGCCCCTTCTGCCCAAGGTCCTGCCTCAGGCCCCACCCTTTCAAAGGGTGGAGCCAGCCCACAACCACTATCCACAATTCGTGACATAGCACCCCTGCAAAAATGTTTGCCCACCCCAAGGTGGTAGCTAGCTCAACACTTACAGATGAGAAGGACCTGGACCCCCTTTCGGTATGAGATTGGAGAGAGCAAGAAATATATCCTTGCCATGGATAATGGCACTCGTTGAGGTCAGGCCTCCCCTACCCTCAAGAACATAGGGGAGCGTGGACTTCTTTTGCGGATAGGTACTCTACCACGGATGGATCCACTTGAGTGTCCAGAGTTCTCCAAGGTCCAGATTTTCAAATGTATTTAGGTAAAAGGAGACTTAGGTGCCTAACCTGCTTATGTGCTTTTCCAAGTCCCACTAAACACCAATCTGCATCTTTCGGTGCATGAAAATCTGGCCCCCTTGAAGTTGCTGTGAGTTGGCAGCCAAACACATGGTTTTCTTCTCTCCTTTCAGCTGGAGGAGCTGCATAATCACATACTAGTCCCTATTGCTCTTTCTGCCAGGTTCTGCAGGACTCTGTTCTGTCACCATTCCTACTTAATGTACTCAAGGGACAGTAAGAGGAATAGGATTCTATTGCCATTAATGTGTAAATCATAAAGCTCTGCTAGAGAATGCTTGAAGGTACAACAAATATAGTGGGATAAATTCATCCATAGCACCATACCCAAGAACCCATTCAGTGGTAGAACAAAGCTAACCTATAGTAGCATTCAAAAGAAAAGCAGTTTGTATACTAAATAGCAGAGTGAGAGAAGGTGTAGCAAGAAAAGCTGCAGTCAAAGTAGCAGAATACCTGTTTTTATTTATATAATCCTGAATAGTTCTTTCCCCCATTCCACTTCCTCACGGCTGCATTAATTGTGCTCACTCACTGAATGTTAGATCACCACAAATTACATTACTGTCACTAGTTACCCTAACATCTCAGTTTAAATACAACATAATTGTGTTATTCAAAATTAAAGGCAAATTTATATTCTCTACTCATTCCAACAGTTATGCAAGAACATCTCTCCAGTAATCACCTTTCATGCCATTCTGATTTTCTACCCCCAGGTATGTTCAGAGAAGTTTTATAGTGGTCAGCATTGCTCTCCAACCTTTCACCTGACCTAAAAGGGCTGACTGAATGCCTAGCACACAGTCCAGTTTTAAGGCAAATGTATTAACCATACCCCCCAACAATTCACACATATACATAAAGGGGAGCTTCATCTTCCATGAATTAAAAAACAAAATCACACAAAGTGAAAAAAATCTTTCTTTCTTCCACAGTACGGTGTTAACCCCAGCTGAGAGCATCTCTAATCCCCTATAAAGCTTCCCAGGTGAGGCAAACTCTGGTTTAATGAAAATTAGTTACTAGTGTTCTTCTACCAAGTAAAAGCCAGCTCTTTTCCTTTAGACTATACTGCAACCCACGGAACAAAATTAGGTCAGTGCTATTTTATTATGTATCTTGTACTTTTCCTTTGAATGTTTCTTTTATAATTGTGGTTTTTACAATTACAACAGTTTCTAAGAAATTTTTTAAGAGCTAGTAAGGTTGCAGCTTATTTTTAATGGGCTAATTCCTGAGCAACTTAATTTGTTTTCAGTTCTTAGTCAGATAAACTCAGATGAAGTTCAATGTGAATTTGATTAGGGAAAAGGATCTCCATGTTTGTTTCTTCTGCAGGAAAATCCCCCTGAAGTTCATGTGAGTTTGACTCAGCACAGAAAACAAACTGACTAGGGAGTTTAGGGTTTGGCTTGATATATTTTGTTAAGGAAACTTTCTATATCATGCCCAGGTTTTCATGCTACCTGTTTTTGCCTATGCTGTTGTTAAAAAATCTTTCAACATAAAGATCCTACTGCTATTTGGTTGAGATGATTTTAAACAAAATACCAAAATAATAATGCTGTTGTCTCCTATTTACATATAGCCCTTGTCCCCAGAGGACTTTAAAAGTACCTTATTAATTATTTCAGTCCTATGAAATGGACTGGATTTAGTGCACAGGAGTCTGTGCACATCTGTTTCTGTTTCAAACTTGAGTTTTGGGTATGAAAGTGGCAGTCAAAAAGGCAAATAGGATGCTAGGAATTATTAAGAAAGGGATAGAAAATAAGACCCAGAATATCTTACTGCCACTGTATAAAACTATGTTATGCCCACATCATTGAACACCTCAAAAAAGATATTTTGGCCTTGGAAAGGGTTCAGAAAAGGGCAACTAAAACGTTTAGGGGTTTATGGGGCAGGTCCCATATGAAGAGCGGTTAAAGCGACTGGGACTTTTCAGTTTAGAAAAGAGGAGACTAAAGGGGGATATGATAGAGGTCTATAAAATCATGAGTGGTGTGGAGAGGGCGGATAAAGAAATATTATTTATTAGTTCCCATAATAGAAGAACTAGAGAACACCAAATGAAATTAATGGGGAGCAGGTTTAAAACTAATAAAATAAAGTTCTTCTTCACACAGCGTGTAGTCAACCTGTGGAACTCCTTGCCAGAGGAGGCTGTGAAGACTAGGACTATAATAGAGTTTAATGAGAAGCTAGATAATTTCATGGAGGTTAGGTCCATAAAAGGCTATTAGCCAGGGGATAAAATGGTGTCCTTGGCCTCTGTTTGTCAGAGGCTGGAGAGGGATGGCAGGAGACAAATCGCTCGATCATTGTCTTCGGTCCACCCTCTCTGGGGCACCTGGTGCTGGCCACTGTCAGCAGCCAGGATACTGGGCTAGATGGACCTTTGGTCTGACCCAGTACGGCCGTTCTTATGTTCTTATGTAAAGAATCCCAAAGCATGGGTGGAATCTATCCTGATGAACACCCCTTTCCCAAGTTTTATTTGCTATTTTGGCTGGGCACTACTGCATAATGCTTCCCCTGAAATTTCAGAAAAGCAGGTGATCTTTACCAGAGTATTTCCACAGCTTGGAGTTGTTTGGACCTGCCTTCATTTTTGGCACAGGCCTATATATGTGTGTAGATGGAAGTTAGAAAACATACATTGTTAAATAAAGTAATTAATCTCTACCAGGTTTCTTACATGACTTTGGTTCTGTATTTCCTACCTAAAGTATAGAGTGGAGACCCATTATAATGTATTTTATTAGCCAAAATAGCTCTGAATGCAAAAAAAAAAAAATTACAAAAGGTAAAACAAAGGTGGCTAGAGCATAGTGTTCACAATGGCAACAACTGAACTCTTTCTAGGCTGTTTGTGTATTTTAAGAGATCATAGATCAGTTTGCATAATTCAAGATCTTATCACGATCTTGTTACAAATGCCAATTTTTTACCCTAGATCTATACTAGTCTGGACTGGTGATTTTTGGAATCTACATGGAACTATTGATCCTTAAACAGAGATTGTTGTTTATTTCCTGTCAAACTTGTGCCAATGGAATTATGAAAAATCTTATGAGTGTGTCTGGTTCAATAAACCAATTCTACAGTAGAATTAAGAAATGTAGACAAGTTACTGTACTGAGATGAAGTCAATTCAGTTCAAATTACATTATCTAGATAATGCTCATAGTCTGTGCATGTATAAGTAGCAAATCTTGGCTATTGCTCATTACATCTAAAACCTAACAAGCAGAAAATTAGCATACAGTCAAAATAAAAATCTGGGGTTTCATCAGTGCTGTGTTCTTAGGCAGCTGCCATGCTAACCAAAGGTTTAAATACAAACGTTGGCTTACAAGCCAATAGAAAGATTCTTTCTCTTTTTGTATAAAGAGTGGTCAGTTCTCCTGACCACAATAATGCGTTTTTTCATATGCTGAACTCTTTGATAGGCTCCAGATCTTTTAACTAGCTTTACCGTGAGGTCCAGCCAGGAAGCATAATTTTCTCTAACAGACTATGCTAGGCCTGGTTAAATTAGTGAGTTTCTCCAGTCTCAACACTCTCAGTTATTTATTGATTTAGCATAATTTCTAGACAACTAGAACTAAGCTTATTGGTGACAGATGTGTACACTTCAGATGTATTGGAGGGTTTTAACTTGGGTATATGCTTTTGAGTAGACAATACATACAAAGTCATTTTTCTATAAGTTGGAATAAGCACAGAAGTGGATTCTCTAACAGTTCCATAGTTACAGTGGCTGGTTTTGTGAGAGATTTCACTGAGGTGCTTCACTCAAGGTGTTAGCAGCTGTACTTCCACTTCTAGACTGTGCCGTTGTCTTGAACATAGGACTTTTTAATACTGCTAATAGGGTGCTTGTCAGTGATAAGGTTTCAGTTGTTACCAAGTAGGAGGTGATCTGACTGGACAGGCAACAATGGTCCCACTCCATCTTTCTAATCCTGATAGGAGTCTACATGTTTTGCTGGGTGGTGCAACTTGTTGGTTCTTCTGACGTGGGCCAGTCAGAAAGTGACCTTGTTTTTGGCAAAGATTTGAAATGTCCAACCAGAATAGAAATGGTGTCCCTTTTCGTCATCCAATGACACTGCCTCTTTCTTAGAAATTTCCAGATGAAACTGTATCATCTACTATTTGGACCATACCTTGAACTTAAACTAGCTTACCTCCAGTTAGTAACCCTTTTGCGAATTACTGTCCATGGTTCCCTTTACAACCGTGGCCCCGGGGACTGGATGCAGCCCCCAGCTTGCCTGGATCCAGCCCCTGAGGCTTGGGGCTCCCTCCCGTATTGGGGAGCCCACAATGGTGCTCCAGTACATAAAGTCTACTGGCCTGGTCCCCCTAGGCTTTGGTGTATGAGGGGAATACAGGCAGAGTCTTTCTGCTTCTCAGTCAGGGGTCATGTGTTTTTTTGCTTCTCACTTGTGTGCAGCCCCTGACTGTTTTGGTTTCTTTCCTGTGGGCCAGTGGCCCCAACCCAAATAGGTTCCCCACCGTTGCTTTACAATATGATCCTTTGGCGAGCTTTTTCCCAATGCTGTGCTTTTTTCCTCGTTTTGTGAAGTCTGTTCAAACTTCTGAATAGTTCTCTTTGTTTAGTACAGGCAGTCCCCGGGTTACATGGATCCGACTTACATCGGATCCCTACTTACAAACAGGGTGAGGCAACCCCGCACTAGCTGCTTCCCCCCAGCAGACCAGGGAGACGGGAAGCTAGCGCGCCCTCCCCCCCAGCAGACCAGGGAGACGCGGAGTGGCTTTTCTCAGCAGACACCTCAGCTTGAGAATAAAGGACTGAGGAAAGCGAGGTGTGGGAGAATAAAACTGAGCTCTGGAGAAATGTTTGGCTAGAGTTTCCCCTACAATATGTACCAGTTCCGACTTACATACAAATTCAACTTAAGAACAAACCTACAGTTCCTATCTTGTACGTAACCCAGGGACTGCATGTAATTCATCATGCTACAATATCAAGTCATTGACTGATTTTCTTGGTACATGTCCATTAGGATATAACAATTACAGGTGAACCTCTTTAGTTCACCTCCAACCTTGGGATCTGACCAGTGCCAAACCAGAGAATTTGCTGAATTGCAGGAAGCCAGTATTGTCTAGCAACATTACCAACACTTCCACTGCTTACTGGGTTCTTGGGGGTAAATTAGAGCACAATAATAGCACAGAACACAGAGAGCCAGGATGGGTGGCTATAAACAAACTTTTTTGGACCACAGGAAACTTGGCCACACCTATGATAAGTGGACATCTGGCTAACTAAAATCATCCCACACCAGATAGTAGAGAGGTTCAACCTGAAGTGAAATACTACAAAATAGGTGGACACAAGTCTGCACCAGTACTGCATATTCCCTATGCTTCTGTGATAAGCAATCCTGCTACCTAATCTGATACTCTCCCTTCAACTACCAGTCGGAGAACTGGTCAGGCCTGCAAACTTTTTGATTGATTTGCCTTAAAGATGTATACTTCACATTGGCTTCTCAATGTGAACATTTGAAAATATAGCCTCTTATATTTATACTTTTGTTTTATATTAACATACAAAATAACGAAGAATTTTATATTGTATATCCGTATATTTCTTATTGAAATAGCTGGCATGGTCCAAACTGTTTTAATATTTTATGATCGAGTTACCAAGACAGTGGAGTTTCATCAAGTTAAGGGATTTGTTAGAGTGCCTTTGGATATTATGAAAATTTGGTGCATAGTTTATTAAATCTTTTAGATTTGTTTAATAACAATATACTCTATGCTATATAAAACAGTACATCTTGATCTACTGTGTATTTAGTACAGATCTATAGGTGTTAAGCACATACAATAGAAGAAAAAAAGATGGAGTTTTTTTTTAAAGGAAGTGATTTCACAACTTAGCAAGTCACAGCTTAGTAAGTGTTTGTGGTTAAGCTTAGTTGGTTAGCTGTTATAGCTATTTGACCCAGGGAAAACGTTGAAACAGCATCTGCTGTCTAAGTTGATTAAAGACTTAGTCCAGAACCATTAATATTAATTTAGACCTATAGAGTTATTATTAAGTTCATACAATACTTTCTGTTTCATAACAAAGGTCTAACTTTTTAAATAAGTGAACTAAAGACAACATGAGACTGCTTCTGGTTATTGATAGTCCTCAGACTTGTACGAGTACTCTGCTCATTGACAATGGTATCAGAAGGCTGGATGTAATTATTTTGCCACTGCACACAAATATTGGTGTATAAGAAGCTTATGTGCCATGAAATGAAAACCGTATTCTACAGTGTATTAAAGTGCATCTGCTTTGCTTTTTCAAGTAAATATATCACTCATTTTAATACAAACTTAGTTTTTATTTTACCTGGTGTTACATTGAAACTGTGTGCCATTTTAATGCTCTAATGGATTATTTTGGTATAGAAAATGCAAAGTGACACGCTCAGTCAGGAAATAGTAAAATAAGAGCCATCTGGACACCTTTGATATCTCATTGTGTGTATGCTTTACAAATGGTCCTTTATTAGATGATCACATTTTTCCTGCTTCATTCAGTGCACAGGATAGATGGTGCTCAGTGAACACAGCAGCTGTTGAGTGTTTCTCTGTATCCTCTTTTTCAGTGTGGCACTATGCTCTATCTACTGTACATGGTCCAAAGTCTGAGCTGAACAAGGCATTTCTTTCCAGGCTCCTTAGGAGGGTAAATGCTCAGCACAATGCAACCCCTGTCAAGTTTGAGAGTGATTGTCCCAGTTTTACTGAGGTGCAACTGAAGACTAGATATCTGACTATGGAATGTAGTAGAGGCAGAACAGAATCCCGATCTCCGGAGTCCTATCTTGACACCTTAATCACAAGAATATTCCTGCTTTTCCAGGGGATCCTTCCTTGTTCACTACGGGCACGTCTAAACTACATTCCTCTTTCGAAAGAGGAATCAAAAGTACAAATGAAGTGCAGATTTAAATATCCCGTAATTCATTTGCATATTTGCGTCTGAGCGCTTTTTTGAAAAAGGGTTTTTCAAAAGTGAAAGCGCAGTCTAGATGCGGTTCTTTCAAAAAACAAACAAAACAAAAAAAAAACCTTTTTGAAAGAACCAGTACGCCTCATTTTTTCAGGAGTAAGGCTTCTTTTGAAAAAGGGGTTTTCCCCCCTTAAAGAACTACATCTAGACTGTGTGTTCACTTTTGAAAAACCCTTTTTCAAAAAAGCGCTCAGATGCAAATATGCAAATGAAGTGTGGGATATTTAAATCCATGCTTTATTTGCACTTTTGATTCGCCTAATATATATTCCTCTTTTGAAAGAGGAGTGTAGTCTAGACCTAGCCTACATGCTGTTCTCAGCAGTGAGACCCACTGTGATTTAATCTCAAACACTGTCTTTTTAACTTTATTGCAGGGGTCTCCAACCTTTTTAAGCACAAGATCACTTTTTGAATTTAAATGCAATCCAGGATCCACCTCAAACCTAAACACCATTGCCCTGCCTCCTTCCCACCCCTTCTCCAAGGTCCCACCCCTGCTCACTCCATCCATCCTCCCTCCCTCCCCCAACCTCACTCACTTTTATCAGGCTGAGGGCAGAGGGCTGGGGTTCAGTCTCTGATCTTGAGCTAAAGGACTTGGAGTGTGGGAGGGGCTCTGTGGCATGGAGTTGAGATGCGGGAGGGGATTTAGGGTGCAGGCTCTGGGAAGGAGTTTTGGTGCAGGGGGACTCAGGGCTAGAGAAGGGGTTTGGGATGCATGAGGGGTTCAGGACTGGGGCCAGGATTTGGAATGCAGGCTCCAGCTGGGCATCACTTACCACAGGTGGCTTCTGGGTGGTGGTGTAGGGAGCTAAGGTGGGCTTAGCCCTACTCTGCCCCTGCACCACTCCCAAAAGCGGCCAGCAAACTCTCTCCATTCTACCGCCACTCTGCTCTGTGGAGATGGGGTACAAGGTGTAGGGAGGCGCATCTTGATATCAGCCCCCCCCCTCTCTTTTTGTGCCCTGCACAGCAAACAAGAGGCTCCTGGGGGTGGGAGAAGCAGCTTCAAGGCAGGAGCAACACGGCAGTGCTTAGAAGGGAGGATGAAGTGCCGGCACTTGACAGTCTCCTGGCTAAACCAGTCAGGATCACCTGTCAAAGGCTCCAAGATCTACCAGTAGATCCCAATCTACTGGTTGGTGACCACTGGTTTATTGTATACTTTGGGACAGTGCTATTATCATCTATGAATTACATATACATGCAAAAACAGATAAGAAAAGTAAATGTTCCAATTACCTTCTTTCAGAAGAGGATGGCTCTTAAAAATGTGGTCTCTGATATGTATGTATGTTCTATTTTCTTCTCGTCGATTATCTAGTTTAATTTGTCTTTATATTTCATTTTAAACTCCCTAATTAAAGCAATAGCATGCATAATTCACAATAATTTACCTAATTTAATATATTTTTGCTCAGCCTGCTAAAATGTTCATGTGCTTGATTCTCAACACACTTTTTTCTGTTCATTCCCACTAGAGATTCATCTAGTTCTCTCACAGCTATTCTTACTGGTTTGTTTTTGTGGCCATTGATTTGTATTTGTTTTTTGGGGAGTGAACACATAGAGCTGATTGATTACAATTACAAGCTAATTGCTCCCTCTTGGCTTTTGCTTTACCATGATATTTGTATAGGCAACGAATTTTGGAGCAGACGAGCTAGTTTTTTGACTTACAAACAGAACACTTCACGTTTCACTGAGAAAATCATCACAAACAAATACAAAAAGAAAACCCACCTTTTATGTATATGTAATGTTTCTAACATTAGAATACAGATCTGACTGACAATTCATGAAGAAGGCCTGGGTAGCTCAAAATCTTTTGTTTGACTAGCAGAAATTAGTCCAGTAAAAAATATTGCCTTGCCCACCGTCTCTCTAATATCCTGGGACAAATATGGCTACTATGGCACTTCAGATAATGAATTGGCTTTCTAGTACTATATAACTTCTAGAGTGAAGTCCTGATCCACTGCCTATTGAAGTCACTGGGAGTGTTTTCACTGATGTTAGTTACCATTGGAATTTGAAAGAGGAAGTTGTGAACGGTAGCTTAATGACCATGCAACACTTGCAGTGCATAAGTCTGAAATGCTCTGAGCCCCAGGCCAATTTGCCACTTAGTGCTGCTTCATTCTTTTCTCAGACTTGAAAATGAGACAAGATTTCAGAAAATGAAAACTTAAAAAAAAAATCTTATTTCAAAACTTTTGACTGGTGTACTCTGGGTTTCTGCAGATCTTTTAGAAAATAAATTTTGCTTCGACACTTGGATTTATTTTCTTTCTTTTCTCCTTCCTTTTTTCCGCTGGAAAAAAGAGGAACAGGTGAAAGTGGAGACAAACCCACTTCTTGCACTTTCATACTTCTCTGAAACAACAAAAACAATAAAAATGTGAGAAGTGGCTGCTCCCCCATGTTCACGTATTTCTATTTTCCTTGCACTGCGGGGAAAAAGGGAGGGGCGAAGGTGTGAGTGTGTGTGTGTGAGTGTGTGTGTGAGTGTGTGTGTGTGTGTGTGTGTGTGTGTGTGTGTGTGTGTGTGTGTGTGGAAGCGGGGGAAAAGGGACACTCAGGAAATCCAGAAACCAAAAATGGAAAATAAAAAAAAGTTAGTATCCAAAAATAAACAAATTTGAGTGTCATTTTTAAAGGTTGATTATAAAAGAACATCATAAAAATGAATTTAATCAGTCAATGCTTTCTTGATTTCAGTTAATCACATTTGTTAATGGGAAAATGTTGAAGGCCAAATAAATTTCAACCAGCTCTATATTTTAAACCATGCTCTCTCTAAATATAAAGAAGAAAATGTGAATTAAATGGTATGCTAAGAATTTATCCATTCATTTCTTTTAAAAATATGGTAAATGAAATTTCCCCATAGTCTATTTCTAGACTGCAGCACTTTGAAGGAGCCCTATGCAAACTTTCCTATACAATATGGAAAAAGAATGGCCTCCAAATCCTTCCACCTAGAGGTGGAGTACCACCTTCCATGTTCAATCTGGCCTACTATTTGGGAAGTAGGGTTTGTTTAGCATCCTGTCTCATTTATTCCCCATGTACATTCACTCATTGTGATGACCTGTATTCCATCTGACAGCCGGTGCCCCATATTCACCACTTTTATGATTAATTTATTGTATACAAAGTATGTCTTGTGAAATATCATTTGAAAACTAATAATCTACTGAACATTATTAGCCTGGTAAAATGTGGCAACTTTGTATGTAGAGTTATGAGATTCTGCTGTATAACAATGATTTTACTTTAACATGTAACAAAATAGAGACAATGGCACACCAGCTTGGTGCCAGGAGGCCATTAGCTATTTAATTGGAAATTGATTAACAAGGGAGTTACAAACAAAATATTTATAGTTCACCTGGAAGGCAGCTGGCTGGGTATGCATGCAGTGGAACTTTGATCCCATGACACAGCAAGGACTTTTCTCTAACATTTCTCAGGATCTAAGAAGGGGGAGAAAAAAGGTCTCTGACAATCTGACCTCTTCCCCCATACCTCATGGAAGCGAGTTTGCTTGAAAGATGAGAGGAGCATCATTACGCTGGTGGGAGCGATCCTACTTGGAAGGCTTTCTAGTTTTATCCACTGCTGAAAGTTTTGGGTGAGAATTTCTATTACTTTCGAATCTTATTTAGCTTGGTAAAGTTTAGGAAATACCATGTTAATTGCTTATTCCTTTTTTACTAATTACTTGACTTTTGTGACTTACAATAATCACATAATCAATCTTAGTTAAAGTAGCAAGTCCAAGTTTATTATCTTAACCACTGTGTTTGGGAAATATCTACTTAGTTCAATGGGGCTAAAGCACATTCATTACCATATGATGGTATGACTAATTTATGAGCATGTATTATTCAGTAGCTTGTTGAACTGAACAAAATGCACATTTCTTGGGGTGCAAGGCTGGGCCTAACAATTTGCGGGTGTTGCCTCTTAGTTAGTTAGTTAGTGAGTGGCTGAGAGAGCATTAATTTAACTTTGTTAGGAGTGACTTTGTGCTAGAACTCTGTGCGAGCAGAGGCTGGTGAAGTTGCTTATCAATAGCAAAGCAGTGTAAAAGCCACCCTGGCCTGGAAAGTAAAGGGACAGTGAATTTTAGCAGTCCAGATTGTATCCTGGTAGATGTCACAGTTGTATGAATTTTTCCTAAGGTGCTACACCCAGGCAGAACCAGAGATAACAGAACCCTATGAAATGTAACATGCATGCACTCTAGATATTAGAATAACTAACCATTTTCACCAGAGCACAGACAATCACATATGCAGTGTAGGGACTATCTGAACCTAAAAGAAAAGGTTTTAGCAATTACCGCTAACCTGGAAATATTAAAAATAATCCAAGTCTTATTTTTCAGTTACATAAATCTTCACTTTATTCCCCTGAGAACTAATTTGTCTGTTCTGAGCTCAAATTTTGCAAATAAACAAAAAAAGCTTCCTCTTAGATTGATGAGAACCTGTCAGAATCTTTCAGTCTAAAGTATAATTAGCTCTGATCTTTAATATAATCTTTCTTGCAACTTCCTCTAAATGCATTAATATACCTTCAACACATAATGTAGGCTATTTTAATTAAATTCTAATAGTCTGTATGAATGCGGCATATTAAGTCTGATTTAAAAACTGAAACAGTCAGGAAATGTAAGCATTACACTTCTCACATTAACATTTAAGCTACTAACATTTTGGTCAACCACATTCGATGAAGTGTAGTTTTTTTATTATTGGGTAGGCTGTTAAATGTGTAACTTTAATAGTGTTGCAATTACAATAATCATGTACTTTTCCAGACCCAGGCATAAAAGCTACTCACTATTTTAGTTTAATGGAAAAAATTGGTAATACTTTATTCACCTGCTAGAATACAAATACATTCTTCTCAGGCAAATGTGTGAGTAGACTCTTGCACCATATGCAGATTGTGAAATGTAAGTTAAAGCAGTTGTGTGGACTCTATCTTGCCTTTCCGGATTTCTTAAACTTAAACTCAATGTTAATGGCTCAAGATTGTTAAATATAAATCTTGCTTCATCCTCCTTTCCTCCAGTCTCATTCCACTCAGCACGTGTTAACAGTTTGTCACCAAGTAGTTTGGCTCCTAAAAGGAAGCAATAGGGAGAGCAGTATTTTGTTGTCAGTTGCATACATGTCAGAGTTAAAGAATGAAAGGGACTCAAATCAGACATCAGAAATGGTAAGACACATAAACCTGTAAGGGGTCAATTTAACCCTCCCTGGCCATTCAGTAATGGATTAAAAGTAGCCATCCTTCTACAAAAGAATTTCAAAACCCGATGACAAAGGGAGACAGCTGAACTACAGTTAATTTGCAAATTCAGTACTATTCACTTAGGGTTAAATAAGGATTTTAACTGGTTAATACATTACCAAGGCAATTTCCCCTCTCTTGATATCCATATTTTCACATCAACTGCTGTGAATGAGCCACTTCCATGCTGACTTGATTAATCTAATTTATACAAGTACCATCTTTCTTTTGTTGTCTATACACACACACACACACACACACACACACACCCCCTCATGCCTCTGTAAATGCCACTCAATTCTGATGAAAAAAAAAAAAGCTTATGCTCTAATCTAAAAAGACCGAGTAAGTCCTGTGGCACTTTAGACTCACAAATATATTGTATCAGCTTTCATGGATACAATTATAGTATCATTAAGTACATGCTACTATATATTTTTGTTAGCCTCTAAGGTGTTAACAGGACTCCTAGTCTACCTGCAAAAATGATTAACACAGCTACTCCTCTGAAACTTTTAACCAAGGCTAAGTATGGGTGGACTTGAGTCAAAGGTATTACATATCTCTAGAAAACTGTACCCATCTGGAGTATTCCAGTATTTGACATGCCAAAAGATGGCACCAAATATCACTGTCTTGTTTTACTGGGAAATTTTCATTGAGATGTGATTATTGAAATTTCAGTGCTACTCTGAGATGCGTGAATGCAATTTCCCTTTAAATTGGATGTAACATTTGGGAGCAGTATTATAACTGCCTTGTGATTTCATGTATTTTAATGCTGAGAGTGGTTCCAAAAGCATACAGTATACCTCCCTCCCCTCCCCCCGGGTCTATATGGGGATATATGCTGAAAGATGTGATTTGTCATGGAGAAGCTTCTTCAGTCTCTTATTCGACCTGAGGTGTGTAATATTCTTTGTACCTTGAAACAGCTTAATTTTAATCAGTGTCAGGGTTGAGGAATCCACATTTGGTATGCAATGGATTAAAAATGCTCCTGACTAAACAGCCCAGTTGGATCTTCTCTTGATCTGAGGAAGTTGTACGGCTGGCCTAGATCCAAGGTAGCGCATAAGATAGCATCCACTGAATCACGACTTCAGTGTAAAATCTATTCCTTTATCTCTTAACAAAACCTTGCTTCTTCTATGTTTCTTTCAGGGAATCTGACTAACACAGAAACTTGCTACTTATTCTCATATCCCTAATGTCATGTACTTGTCACTTCTATGTACTGTTCCTCTGTGGCAAGTAGAACCCAATGACTTCAGACTTTATTTTTCTGTGATGCAGAATACACCCCATACTAGCAGCTCCACCTTTGGAAATGACTGCTAAGATAGAGGAGTCATTGGTAGAGGCCCACCACACATCAGCTTGAAATGTGGAAATTAGGGCAAAGACTTTGATACATTCATCAGATATTCACCACCCTCTTAGCAGCAATATGTGACACTTCTCAGAGGATAGGAAACTCAGTGACTTCATGCTGTGTATGTGAGAGAGCTTATTTTCCCTGCCATCTTCAGAAAGAGAGGGGAAGAAGTCCTCCCCATGCTCCCCCAGGTAGACCCTTCCCTAGAGTAGGTGAGAAGGGAAGATAGTGGAGGGGTGGTGGGATGTGTTTTCTGGGGCAGCTGCTGAGGGGTGGTAGGCTGAATGATTGATTGTGAGAGATCTAGGGAAGTTAGGTGGTGAGATCTTTAGAGCGGGTGGGAGAAGATCCTAGGGAAGAAGCATTCAATGAGGAGAGGTATAAGGGTTGCCTAGGAGGTGACGAAAGGTTCCAAGGGAAGCTTGGGGGTGCCTGAGATCATGGCAGTTTGTAAGGCTTATGCTGCCTTGGGAAGGTTGTGTAGCAATGCCTGATGGTGGAGCCATCATCTCTAGGTATCAGAGCTGTTTCTATTGCCACCCCCCTCAACAATTTTGTTTGCTGCTCTTTTGGGTGGAGATGCCAGAAGGCCACTCTCCTGGGTGTGGTTGAACATGTAGGAAGGTACAGTAGAGCAATCTCAGTGGCTGCAGATACTTCTGATGTTGACAGGGTTGCCAACATCATGAGCCACACCACTGGGAGTGACGAGGAGTCCTGTGGCACCTTATAGACAAACTGAAGTGTAGGAGCATAAGCTGTCATAGGCAAAGATCCACTTCGTCAGATGCATGAGAGATCACTCAGGTCTTTGCAGAATTAAGGCAGCAGAATAAGTGGTTTCAAGGTTCAGCTAATTTCTAAGGGTATATCTACACAGCAGAGTTACTTCAGAATAGCTAAATGGCCGTTATTCTGAAATAACTATGTGAACGTCTAACACAGCCATTCCGTTATTTTTAAATAAATAACGGATGGCTTATTCTAAAATCTGTAAACCTCATTCTACAAAGAATAATGCCTATTCTGAAATAGCTATTTCGAAATAGCCTCTCACCAGGGCCATTCTAAGATATTCCTCCCCAGTGCCTTCTGGGGCTCTAAATCAAGAGAACACATCTACATTTCAGGGAAGCCTCAAAATTAGTCTGAGGCAGGCTTCCCTAATGTAGATGTGCTATTTCAAAATAAGCTATTTTGAAATAACCATTCCAGGATAGATTGCTTCAAAACTAATGTGTAGGGTAGATGTACCCCAGGTTTTCAGATGTCTTCAGAATTTTTATTTAGTAGGATTAATAGTGTTTTGCCTCTTTTCTCCAGTATTTTACTGGAAGTTTATTTAGGAAAAAAAACTTCCCACAGGTAAATCAATTAAAAAAAAATCTTAATAGAAACTGCTGGATGATGAAGGCCAGAACGCTGGAATTACAGCAAAACGAAGCCCTTTATATTTTGAGGCCCAGGAAATGTTTCCATTTTACTCACTATTTTGTGGCATTCCTTGCCTGGTTGATGTCAGTAGCTTGTGTGAGTAACACTGGAGCATAAAGTCAGAGTATCTAAGCAGGGGGAAAGGAAAACCTAGTTCCAATCAATGTTTGTGTGATTTAAATTTTTTAAATATTCATGTTACACCACATGGTATGGCGAACACCATTATTGGAAAATGCTAAATATGGTCTAAAACACTTTTCTGAGCATACCCAGTAGTCTGCCGCATTGCTTAAAAGTCATAGCATCTATTACCCGAGCAAAACTTCTCAATGGTGGGTGATTGGGAGCCTAATCTACTATCCACAGAAGTCAGTCACACAGTTTTCTTTGACATTGAGGACATAACATGAGGACCCATCAGGAGGTTCACACCAGAACCAGAGCCCTCATAGGATGTTATGACACTTCTGTTCACCTTCAAATTACTCTCTGCACAAGACATTCATATTCCTCTAGGCAACTAAAGGTATGTTTACACTGCACGCTTATTTAGAAAGAAGCTATTCCGGAATAAATACTCCGAAATAGCTTATTTTGAAATAGCACATCTACACTACAGGAAAGCGTCAAAATTAGTCCAAGGCAGGCTTCCCTAATGGGGATGTGCTACCTCGATTTAGAGTCTCAGGAGGCAGTGGGGAGTAATTAGTTTGAAAGGCCCTGGGGAGGAGCTATTTCGAAATAGCAGCAGTGGAGGGTTCACGCTACAGCTATTTCAAAATAGCTATTTCAGAATAGGCATTATTCCTCATGGAATGAGGTTTACAGAAGTCAGAATAAACCATCTGTTGTTGTGAATTTCTTTCAAAATAATGGAACTGATGTGTAGACGCTCACATTATTTCAAAATAACATCAGTTATTTCAAAACTTGCCAATTAGCCCATCATAAGACGGGATTTTCTGGTCTCTCCTCCACATTGGTCTTCTCTCCTGAGCCTCCGGTCTCTCGCTCCTCCTCCTCCTCCTGCCTCCTCCCCCCCTCAGCTCTCCTCCACCTCCTCCCCGTCCTGCCTCTCACTCGTGGGACCGTGGAGCCCAAATGGCCATTTGGGCGTCGCACTCCCCGTGCTGCATGGGGGGGGTGTGAAGCCCAAACGGTTGCTTACGCCACTTGCTCCCACGCAGCGGCCAGGCTGAGCAGTGCAGAAGACAGCCGAGCGCCACAGTGGGAGGCGAAAGGGGGTGGGGCGGTGACATTCACGGCCTGGGGACGGGGCCTGGAGCTGCTGTTATGCCGCACGTCACTGCCCTGACCCCCCTTTGCCTCCCGCCGTGGCGCTCGGCTGAATTTTGCGCTGTTCAGCTGGGCCGCCGTGGAGGAGCAAGCAGCCGTTTGGGCCCCACACTCCCCAGGCAGCACGGGCCGCTCAGAGGGAACAGCCAGCATTTCAGGCAACAATGCCACCCAGAGGGAACAGCCAGCATTTCAGTGTTACAGACTCTTAGACACTGGGCTACTATATTTCAAAATAAGTGTGGTGTGTAGATGCACCCTAATTTGGAATCTCCTCCCCACAAACATGAGTTTGAACTAGCCACTCAAACACAAATATCACAAAACATGAAATATATTTAATACCACAAAATTATTTAACTCCAAGGGCCTTTGAATTATGCTGACAATGCTATGGAGTAGCAGATGCAATAAAAATGAATCAAGATACCAAGTTTCTGGTTCTCCAGGAGTCTTTGGTGCAAGGTATAGGAGGGCATAGATTTCCAAAGTTCATGCTTGCGAAAAATATTCATGTTAAATTTTAGAAACTGGACTCTATGCTGCTCTGTTCTATCAAATTAATTATCTTGGTTCTTTAATTTTTACTAATGATAGTGACTGTCTTATGCCCCAGGCAGAAAAATGTCATGTATGTAGAACAGGATTTATAAGATATGTGACATAAATGCAGTAAAAACATACTTTTTAAACTCCAGAAAATGCTAAAACTGTATAATCCCCTAAATCATTGAACAATGTTCTCAGTACTGCAGTCTAATTCTGACCTTTATGCATTTCATAGCTTCATTGCTAACATCCTATATTTCGAAATTTGGCACTGTGTAGACGCACCAAATTTTCAAAATATTCTATTTCGAAATAGAATCAAAATAAGATGCAATTTGCATAGAGCAAATTGCATACCTTATTTCAAGTTTAGGATGCTGTGTAGATGCACTCTAAGAAGGTAGCACTATTATTTTGGCCATAACTGTACTTCAAGTAGAACTTGATGGGAACGGTCACTGAAGTATTTCATATCCCATGGCTTTGATGTTTGTACTGTACAACCTCCTTCCTTTCTCATCCTTGTGGTGATTCTTCAATCTAGTGGATCCTTCAGTCTCATGGATCTTCTTCAAATGAATTGTGAGTAAAACAAAAATGAAAAACAAAACCGCTTGTAGTCTTTCAATTTTTTTTAAAAAAGTGCATATTGAGAAAATCACTCCAAGACTTAACATGGGTTTAACATTACAGTAGATCTTTAAAAATGATTACATTGTATAGTTTATCTTATTTAGGGTTTTTACAACAAGCTGCTCTGATAAAGTGCAAAACAAAAATCTCCATATTTATACCTTTTTTTTCAGTGACATTTCTACTAGATATTTGCAAGTGTCACTGGTGTAAATGGCTAAATATTTACAGTAGAACAGTCATTTCTGTGCCATTTCTTGCTATTTAAGATTCATGTCTGGTTTCTCATCTCTCCAGTTCTGCTTCCAGTATTTCTCCCCATGTATCAGCATCCATAGGATACATGCTTTTTTCTGGTAAGCCACAGCGTGAATGAATGTTGCTATATTTTCCACTGAGCCATTCATGCTTCACTTTGCTTTTCCAGTAGTTTCTCAGTAGAGTGACCTGATGCAGAATAAAAAATTAAATAGCATTGGAAAAACCTAAATAAACTAAGCAGAAGTCAGAGCAAACATTAGAAGTTGAGAGAACTGAAGTCTTACACCCAAAAAAGCATCTACAGGCAGTCCCCGGGTTACATGGATCCGACTTACATCGGATCCCTACTTACAAACGGGTTGAGGCAACCCCGCACTAGCTGCTTCCCCCCAGCAGACCAGGGAGACGCGAAGCTAGCGCCCCCTCCCCCAGCAGGCCAGGGAGACGCAGAGCGGCTTTTCACAGCAGACACCTCAGCTTGAGAATAAAGGACTGAGGGAAGTGAGGTGTGGGAGAATAAAACTGAGCTCTGGAGAAATGTTTGGCTAGAGTATCCCCTACAATATGTACCAGTTCCGACTTACATACAAATTCAACTTAAGAACAAACCTACAGTCCCTATCTTGTACGTAACCCGGGGACTGCCTGTATATTACAACACACTTGGGTGTCTGGGACCTCAGTGCAGTATACAGGTGTACAAATGCCCTCTAGTGGCCCAGAGCTTCGTTTTCACATTTTTCAGTGTGGCCCAGAGCTTCGTTTTCACATTTTTCAGTGTAACATGAGGACTATTCTTACTTCTCAAATCTTCTGCCTCTCATCCCCATTCTCAGGCTAAATACCCACCTTAAAGGAAAACTTTTAAAATCTTGCTATTTTTTTCTTTATCCTGAGAGCACCAAAATAACTGTCAGGTACCCTTGTAACAGGGTGGCTGAGTTCCAGCTCATGTAGGGAGATACTAAGGTGTTGAGTTTTTGACACCTGTAGCTTGTGACCTCAACCCTGGATAAATGGAAGTCTACACAGCAGTGTTATTTCGTTAATAACTAACATCAGTTATTCTGAAATAACATAGTCTGTGTCTACACAGCAAGCAGTTATTTCGACATAATGTTGGAATAATGTTGAGCTGGAGGACATCTTACTCCAACTCCTGTAACCTGCATTGTATGAGAAGTAAGGCAAATCAGAGGAAGAGTGCTCTTTCTACTTCCTGCTGTGTAGACAGCGCCAAAAGCCGAAATAAGCTATTTTGACTTAAGCCACGCAATTGACATAGCTCCAATAGTGTAGCTTATTTTGGGTTTAGACCTCTGTGTAGACATGCCCTAAGAGAGTAATCTGGGAAGACTTGGAAATAGCCATATAACTAGAGACTGCCTGGACTAGGATTTGTGATGTTTGCTTAATGAAGTCAGGTGTCACAAAGGTGTGAAATATTTGGATTTCAGTGTGTCCACTCTTCAGACCTCTCCATCTGCTCACATGCCTGCCTGCCTCCTTGTGAGTTCTTGCCTCATAGTGAACTTCTATAACACTCCTTCCTCTGAGAGGAAGTAAATCCGAAATGGCTTGCTTCTGTTTCAGTGATCTATGGAGGTAGACCTACGGCCCCAAATGAGGTGGCTGTAACCTCCTTACTTTCAAACCTGTGCTGGTTCAGGGTTGTACTTGCAATGTCTGAATCATTCTTTCTCTGATCTGCTAAGTATGAAGCTATAGCAGTCATAAGTACTTAAGAATGGTGTCACAGGGCGTCTGCCCTGTACTGGCCCATTAAGGACAAAAACCCAGCCCTTAGTGGGGGCTGAGAGCAAAGTCCAGGCTGAGGCAGTTATTGCTAATTAGGGCTCAGCTGGGGCTATAGAAAGGGCTCCTTGAGGGACAGAGGACTTACTATAGCTCTGGCTGCAGAGCAGGAGGGACCTGGCTGCCTGGGAAGCAGAAGGCTTCTTGGAGATATCAGTGCTGGGAAAGGCAGGCAGAGCTGAGGAGCTCTGGCCTGACTTCACTCCCAGGCTGCAGGACCTGAGGCAAGGCCTGAGAGTATGAAAGTGGGGGGAGGGGGGGCGGCAGCCAGGATAGGAAAAGGCAGCAGGTCCACACCCAATGATGAGTGGCCATTACAGACTGCAATTTGCTCCTGAAGCACGGGCTAGAGCAGGGATGTGCAATAACTTTTTGCCAAGGGCCACTTCAAACATTTCTGAAGTGGCCCCTGGCCTCAAGGGGGGGGGGGGGCGAAGGGGGCTGGGATACTTCCAGGTTCTCCACCCACAGACCAAGATTGGTCTGGGGAGGGGGGAGCACCTTTGCTTGCCTGCCTGCGTACCTGCCTCCCCCCTTTCCCCTGCACACCCATGCTCCTGGTTGGGAGGAGACTTCTCATGTTCCCCTACCCCCAGGCCAATCAGAACTGGGTGTGTGTGCCAAGTTTCTCTGCTCTGTTCCCACCCTGCACAGGGCTTAAAAGTGTCACATGCTCCTGGGAGGGCAGGAGGAGACTTCGTGTTCTCCCCCAGGCCCTGAAGCCTTCTCCCACCCTACCAGGAATGCATGGCACTTCTAAGTGCTGCATGTTCCTCACAGGCTCTGATTAGCCTGGGGGCAGGGGAGCACACAACGCCTCCTTCCATCCTGCCAGGAGCGTGTGGCATGTCAAAGTGCTGTATGCTCCTGGCAGCATGGAGGAAATTTTGCATGGTCCCCAGGCCCTAATTGGCTTGGGGGCGGGACAGTGGCAGGGCCTCCGGGGCAGGATCCAGCCTGCGGAGGCCCTTTGCTCACCCCTGGGCTAGATGAAAAACAATCAGTTTCACATGTACAGAATGGGAAGTGACTGTCTAGGAAGGAGTACTGCAAAAAGGGATCTAGGGGTCATAGTGGACCATAAGTTAAACATGACAACAGTGTGACATGGTTGCAAAAAAAGCAAATATGATTCTGGGATGCCTTAACAGGAGTGTTGTGAACAAGTCATTCTTCCACTCTACTCTGCACTGATTAGGCCCCAACTGGATTACTGTGAATAGAACTGGTCACCAAGTTTCAGGAAAGATGTGGAGAAATTGGAGAAGGTTCAGAGAAGAGCAACAAAAATGATTAAAGGTCTAGAAAACGTGACCTATGAGGGAAGATTGAAAGACTTGGGCTTGTTTAGTTCAGAAATAAGATGGAGGGGGGACATGATAGCAGTTTAAGTATCTAAAAAAGTGTTACAAGGAAGAGGGAGAAATTATTCTCCTTGGCGTCTGATGATGGGACAAGAAGCAATGGACTTAAATTGCAGCAAGGGAGGTTTAGGTTAAGGATGGTAAGTATCAGGTGACTAATTGAATAGACAATGCATTTTTGCATCAACTATTAAATTAGTTGATAGTGCACTTCCGCTTTTTAAGAGTAGCAACAACCCTAGGGCTGCTGTTACACTTCAAAGGCAAAAGCGGTATGTGGAGCCCTGGGTTTGCTGACCCCAGGATCCACACAGTGCTGCTGCTTTGAAATGCCATAAGAAACCTGGCACCAGGCTCTTCATAACATTTCAAAGCAGCAGCACCGTACAGAGCCCAGAGTCAGTAGGGGAGTCCCCAGCTGATTCAGGACTCCACGTGGCGCTGCTGCTTTGAAGAACCCCTTTTTCTTCCTCCCCCTTGCTGCCACTATCAGATAAAGGGGGGGGAGAGGGGAGAGAGCGACTAATCGACTATCCTGTTGACTATCCGATAATAGTTGACTAGTCCTTCACATCCTAGTTTAGGTTGGACATTAGGAAAAACATCCTGTCGGGTGGTTAAACACTGGAATAAATTGCCTAGGGAGCTTGTGGAATCTTCATCACTGGAGATATTTAAGAGCAGGTTGGATAGACATCTATCAGGGATGATCTAGACACTGCTTGGTCCTGCTGTGACCAAGGAGACTGGACTCGATGACCTCTTGAGGTACTTTCCAGTTCTAGGATTCTACGATTGAATTAATCTGCCATTTTGTTGTCCAGTCACACAATTTTGTGAGATCCCATTGTTGCTCTCTGCAGTCTGTTTTGGATGTATCTTGAGTAGTTTTGTATTGTCAGCAAATTTGGTCACCCTTTCTCCAGATCATTTATAAATACGTCAAACAGTATTGGACTCAGTTCAGATCCTTTGGGGATATCTTTTTCTCTCTCTCCCAGAAGGGCATAAGGATCTTGTGCAAAAAGGTGTATTTGCGCAAAAAGGAAACGTCCACACTGGGTTTTTTTTTTTTGCACAAAAACAGCTTGAATAGATTATGCAAATGAAGCACAACAAAAGGCTAATCAGTGCTTCATTTGCATACCCTCTGCCAGCAAAGCTGGCAATGGAGACAAAACCTAGGTTACATAATACAGTAATTCTGTTATTCCATAATTAAGTTCCTTCTGAACTGTTGGCTGAATATCATATGCTCCTGGTGACTTATCAGCTGTGAAGACCTATGCAAAGAATTCATTTAGCTTTTCTGCAATGGCCTTATCATTTTTGAACTCTCCTTTAGCATTTTGAATATCCAGTGGCTCCATTGGTTGTTTAGCAGGCTTCCTGCTTTTGATGTATTTAAATGTTTTTGCTGTTACTCAGAATCTTTGGATAGCTGTGTTTCAATCTTTCAGCTTTTCTATATTTCAGCCTTCCTATATTTAACAGCTCACTTGTGAGAATTTGCTACTGTTTTTCTTGATAGGATTTCACTCAACAGATTTAGCAGCGTGGCTGGGGCCAGCCTGTTGCTGTGCTGCAGGGGTTGGCAGTCCAGTTAATCGGTTACTCAGTAAGCCTAATGCTTACCAGGTAACTGGTTAACCTTTTACATCCCTGGCATCCATTTTCCATGGATACAGATACAAACTTGCAGGGTTTTCTAAATACAAAATTTGAATCCACAACAGCATCTGCAAAAATGAGCTGTGGATATCCGCATCCAGATCCATGGTTGCTGATACCTGCATATATAAAGTGGATATTCTCAGACTTGCAAGGCTCTAACCAGGTGTGTAAAACTGCCCTCCTTTCTCAATATGTTCCATCCAAGAACTGGTTGATCTATTATCAGGGAACAGAGGATAATTAATTTTTCTTTATGGTACTGTTTTGCCATCTCTTCAGAGCTTCAGAGACTGCCATTTGTGATGGTTGTTGTGACACTATCACTAAGGCCTGGTCAATATTACAAGGTTAGGTACTTAGGTTGATGCAAGATGACTTGCATTCACCTAATTATGTCAATGTCTACATTAGAATACTGCTTCTGCCAAAATAAGTCACTTTCTATGCCAACATAACTCTAACTCCATGAGGGGTATAGTTCTTTTGTTAATGCAGTTAAGACACTGATTAACTGACACAGCTGGTTGGCCATCAACCCCAGTGGGAGCTGTTAGTTGTAGTCCTCTTTTCTGGTGATGATAGCTACACTTGTCAGCTGTAGATGCTGGCTTGTAGCTGAGGCCATTGTACCCTGCTGACAGTGGGCCAGCAATGAGTGCCATGCCAGTGTTACCATAGGCTGGTGGGCTTCAGCTGTGTCCTATTATGTACCACTTCAGTTGGTGAAGCACTCCTGGTGGGGATATGCACCACCAACGAAAGGAGCAAGTGTGCATGTGAACCACTGGTGGCTTGTACACTGACTTAAGTCAACTTAATTTTGTAATGTAGACAAGCCCTGAGAGCTCACAAGCTTCAGGTATTAGATAACTTTAATTTTTCTCTTCACTGTGGATGGATCAGAAATACTGATAAGGAGAGAACCTTACATCTTAATACTGATTCCCAAAGCTATCCAGGTTCCCAAAGCTAGACAGTCCATGGCCTTTAATTTACCTTCCATGAATATCCATTTCCTCGATCAAAGTCTATCTCTCGCTGACAGACAGCTCTTACAGTTAAACAGTGATGTTTCCACAAATGGTCACTGTTCTCAATTGTGCGATTCCAGCTCTTGCAAGTCATTGCAGCTTTGCATAAGCTCTGAACGTCCAGTTCATTGAAAATTTTCAAGGTGACTTCTGGAGGCAGCAGCTCCACAAAGTCCTCCTGACTTTCTTCTTTCTTTTTGGATGATGGAAGGATGGTCCGTTCTTTACATGAAGTACCTTCCTGTTTGTTCTTCTTTGAGGTTTTCTGCATAATTTATGGTCTCCACACATCCACCATGAGTAATCCTAGGGGTGAAGAAGTGCAGGGGTCACTTATATTATACATGCAGTTAACTTTTATCAAGATAACTCTAATGCTTAAGGATATATGTTCAAGTGCTGCAAGCATAGGGTGACAATCTGTCCTGTTTTTACTGGGACAGTCCCTTATTTAAGGCCGCCTCCTTCAGTCCTGACTTTGTAGGAAAAAAAAAAGTGGGCACATTATCCCAAATTTCCCTTGCAGGGGGTGGGAGAAGGAACTGACAGCACTCAGGGCCTGGTATCTTCCCCTTCCTTCCCCATTCTGCATGTTGTGGGGGTGAACTTCATCGCTGCAGTGGGGCAGGGTGGATGGGGAGCCACCAGCAGTCAGAGCTTTGGCTGCTGGAATCCTGAGCACTGGTGGCTTCTGTCCCACCCCTGCAACACTGATGCCTTGAGTGCCAGTGGCTTCCCCCAGCTATGGGGCTGAAGCCCCTAGTGCAAGTGGTTGATCCTCCCTCCCCCGCCCACTACAAGGCTGAAGCTCTGCATGCTGGTGGTGGTCCTCCCCTCCCCCTCCTACAAGGTTGCAGTTCTGAGTGCCAGCAGCCCCCCTTCCCACTCCGCTGCAGGGCTGAAGCACTGAGTGTTGGTGGCTGCACCCACACCGTGAGGCTGAAACTCTGAGCACTGGCAGCCCCCTCCCCGGTGTCCCATATTCTACATAGGCAGGAGCGGCCTAGGCGAACCTTGCAAATCGGTGCCCCCACCTCCAAACCCCTCAACGATATTGTGTCACCATTTGGTACCCCATTTAACTTGGCACCCTAGGCGATTTGCCTATATGGATAGGCCGCCCCTGCACATAGGGAAATATGTGGAGCGTGTGGAGCAAGTACAGAGTGCCTTGTGCACCCTACCTGGCCCTGTGTTGCTACCCCTAGGTGCGACCCGAATGGGCTTGTTCACAGCCTATTGGGCAGTGGCTTGCTAAAGAAAATAGGCACCACACCTGTGGGCACTCTGGGACTTGTAGCTTCCATCTGGCGACACTGAAGCCAGCAGGGGGGGGATGGAGGAGAGCTGGAGACGACCACTGCTGGGATGCTGGGTGAGGTGGGGATTTGAACACTGGTGCCTATGGGCAGCCCCATGGCAATCACTCGAGCCGTGGGCGATGCCCTGTGCCCAGGCTAGGCTGCCCCCGCCCCCATGAGCTGGGCGAGGAGTAGACGCGGGTGGGGAATGGGGGGGGGGGGCGATCACGCAGCTGCTGGGGGAAGCCCCCCGCCCCCAGGGGCCGAGTGTGATGCGAGGGGCTCGTTTTATTGGCTGCTCACGTGTGGGTGGCCCTGGCGGCTTTTCTGTGGGCCGGTGGCTCCCGCCCGGGTTAGACGGTGCCCTGCGTCCGCTGCCAGCCTGGGCCCTGCTGCGGAACTCCCCAGCCCAGGGCGTGGCTGGAGCCAGCGCTCCCCGCAGCAGCCCCCGGCCCAGGCGCGTGGAGCAGTCCGCCCCCTACCTGGCCCCGCGCCGTTGCCCGCCGTTGCCGGTTTTAACGTCTCCCCCATTCGAACGGGCTTGTTTCCACCCTTCCCAAGGTAAACAGGACCCCGCGCATGCGCCGCAGCGGGGCACGCCGGGACTTGTAGTTTGCCTGCGGGGACGCTGAAGCGCGGCCGGGCGGCGCGGGGGAGAGTTGGGAACTACCGTTTCCGGGCGGGGCGGCGATCTGAACGCACAGGGCGGTAGCCAGACGCGCCTGCTAGCTGGCCGCCCCAGAGGGAAGCGGAAGGGCGAGAAGCCTCCCGACCTGGCTCAAGAAAAGTGCAAAGGGGCAGCGGGGGCCGCGCCCTGTCCCGCCCGCGGGGCCCATGCCGGGCTTCGAGCTCGCGCCCGCGGACGGGGGCTGCCCGCTGGCGCTGCCGCCCGGCCAGACCGTGCTGGGAAGAGGCCCCCTGTTGGGAGTAAGTCTGGCTCCTCGGGGGGGCTCCCTGTCCCTGCTCCCGCTGCACCTCCCCTCTCCCCCCGTCTCCGGCCGGGGAGCCGTCTCGGGCTGGGCCGGGCGCTGGGCAGCCCACCGGGCAAAGTGGCTTCGGTCCTGGTGTGACTCTCCCGTGAGGGAGCGATTATCCCCCTCACATTATCCCAGGGGCAGCTCTGGCCCCGGGGGGGGCTTCTGGGGCCGGAAGGGACCATTGGGTCCTCGGACTGGGAAGGCGGAATCACAGCCCCCCTCCTCTTTGCAAGCCTATCCCCGCTGTAACTGAGATTCCCTTTTAACGTGACTCCGGGAGCTGGGCGTTAAGAGACACTCGAAACATGAGGAGACTGATCCCTCGCACGGGTTGGCAGTGCTGTTTTGCATTGCCCCGTTCTGTAGCAACACCTTTGTCTGGGTTCTGCTCCAAATGAGATGAAATGTGGGGTCTAACTACTCCTGGGGACATTCTGTGCCAAGAAATTAAATTCTGTGCGCGTGGGGGCGGGGAACATTTCAGAGCAAAATATTTTAAAGTTCTATAAAATTTTGCAAATTGTATTTGTCAAAACACTACATAATCATGCCAGTTTTGATTATTTTTTGTATTTTTTTTAATTTCAAAATATTTGTCACCAAGCATAGGAAAGTTGTGGTAACACCCAAGAGGTTCACTGCCCTGCTCCCCATACCTCTGCCAAAATTTTGATGGTTAAATGGGGTGCTTCCTTTCTGCACCCCTTCCCCTCTCAGGCATCAGATGCCTATGCCAGCAAATATGTCTGATTGTAACAATACATACACTATCTTTTCCTTCCCCCAGGTGTCAAGTATTCAATCATGAATTGTTTCATAGGGGTTTCTCTGCCCCCTTTCCCAGTTGTTTCCCAGACACCCACAGCCCCTTCCCAGATATTTACATCCTCCTCCCTGTTCCCCCGTAGTTCGAGGTCAGGGATCCAGAGGGAGAAACAGCCGGATGCCTCAGTCCAGGCTTGTATAGGGTTGCTTGCATGCCACTATCTCTTTCCCTCAGAATGTCCTGGATATTACAGGTGCCAGGAACTAGGGATATAAAGGGGTAACTGGCTGACTGGTGCTTGGCTAGAGCAGCCCTCCACCCCATCCACAGCACACCACGGGAAAGGGGTGCTTAAGCCTGGCAGTGGTGCAACATGGTGGACTGGATAACCAGTTAAACATATAGCTAAATGGATTAACATATTAAATGAGGTTTTATAGCCCTTCCAGGAATCCTCTAGGTGAGGGGTCTGCAAATATCAGTCTACCAGGTTTAGCTCCTGGTGGGCTCCCACCACTATATTTGCCTACATGGCTGCAGATACTGATGATTGCAGCTCTCACTGTTTGGCCAGGATCAGCCATCTGCAATGGGAGTAAAATCATAGGCTGGTGCCATCATCAACTGCCATGCTGTCAGGGCACTGACTACCTGTGGTAGTACCTGATGCTGCCCTGATATTTCATCCTTAATCCCAGCCTAATGCGGAGGGGAGGCCCTGCCCTAGAGGCAGTTAGTGAGCAACCCTGCCTCACATGCATGCTTCCGCAGTGGTTCTAGTTTCACTGGGCAAGGCCCTGCGTGTTGTTGACCTGGCATGCTGGATTCCTGGCTATCTAGCTGTTCTGATGTGTGGGTGAAATTGGGATGCCTCCTGCATGTCAGCTCACAACGCTTGAATGTGGAATCAGGCTCAGCCTGTTGGGGCAGGAGCTGCTTCTGCAAGTGAGAGCAGGATACACTCACTTTTCAAGCCCACCTGTGGCTTCTCAGTATTGGGCCTACAACCCATCATTGAGAAACAGTGCTTTAGAACACATGAGGGCATTCTCCAGAAAAATCACTATTTCTGAAGCATTGAGTGCACATTTAAAGTGAAACAATGTTCTCAATAGTATACTTCGAAGTATACCTGTAACCATGAGCTGGTAATAGTATTTTAGATGCGACTTAATTTGGCATTGTCCCTTCATAGGTATCTTTAAACAATCTTAATTTTGTAATTATTGAAGTAGGGATTTGTAATTTGGAGTAGGGATGTAAAATTCCAGTTAATCAGTTAACAAGTTAAATGTTAAGTTAGGTTGACCTAATGTTTAACTGGTTAATGACTAAGCATGATCTGAGCTGAGGACTGCTACAGCTTGGCTTGAGCAGCCCACATGGCTGCTGGTCCCTGCCCCTCCCTTCCGCGCCCCTCCCCCTGCTGGAAGTAGGGCTGGGCGCCTGAAGGGGTCCCTCCCTCGCGGGGGCTGGGACGAGAGCAGCCCCTGTCCACAGTGGTCACCTGCAGCAGGTGGGAAGCTACTGCAGCCCCCACCGGTTACTAGTAAGTGGAATCGGTAAGCATTACCCATTTAAGCTGATGCTTACTGGTTAACCTTTCACACATTTAGTTTAGAAGTATGGCTGCAGTGGTGCAACTGTACTGCTTTAACACTGTAGTATAGATGTTTCCTTCATCTGTGGAGGGGTGTTTCTATCATTGCAGGTATTCCATCTCACTGAGTGGCAGTAGCTAGGTCAGTAGAAGAATTCTTAAGTTGGAGTTCTTAGTGTTGCCTGAAATATGGAGTTGAAGGAGTGAATTTTACACCCCTGAGTGAGGTAGTTATGTCAGTCTAAATGTAAAGTGTTAGACCAGGGCTTCTACTCAGCTTCACTTATCCATATTAGCACTTAGTGCTTAATCACAATGGTATCTTTCTTTAGTTAGCAAATAGTGTTGAATTCACCAAAAGCTTTTATACGTATTTTGTTAACTGGTTTTAGATTTGGAAGAGAGTTCAAGGGTCCTTCAGTTAAATCCACTTGTTTGTGCAGGTTATAAATAGGGGCACAATTTGATCAGCTGCTTTCTATGTCTAATTTACACTTCTGTAGTGCTAGTGTATGAGAACAGTGAAATTGACTAGAAAAAGTTGTGAAACTGATCAGTGTGGATTCCTTATACTTGATGTAGAATGAAAAAAAGGAAAATGTGTGAACAGTGGAAAGTAAATACTATTTCACTGTTCTGTACATCTTAATACACTAAATTACTTAATGTTCCCTCTCTGAGAGGGGTGCACATCGCCATAATTCCAATTCAGAGGGCTAAACACTATGGCTACGTCTACACTGCAGGCTTTTTGCGGAAGAACAGCTCTTCTTGCGCAGAAACTTGCTGGGTGTCTACACTGCATGCGTGTTCTTGCGCAAGTAAATTTACAGTACAGTGTCAGAAAATAGGGCTTCTTCCGGAAGAGTTATTCCTCTCTCCACGAGGAATAAGTCCTCTTGCACAAGAGCTCTTCCACAAGAAGGCAGTGTAGACAGGCAACATGATTTTCTTGCGCAAGAAACCCCTATGGCTAAAATGGCCATCAGAGCTTTCTTGCACAAGAGAGCATCCATACTGCCATGGACGCTCTTGCGCAAGAGATGTGCATTTGTGCAAGAGCATCCATGGCAGTGTGGATGCACGCTTGTGGACCTTTTGCACAAGAACTCTTGTGCAAAACAGTTCTTGCGCAAGATGCCTGCAGTGTAGATGTAGCCTATATTATTTTTCTGGATGGATATATTCCATTTATTCTGTTTAAATAATCCATCTGCTATTTGTGGTGGTAGGAAAGGTATAGTTAGATGAGGGAGCCAGTACTTTTAAAAGAAATTATTCTGGTTGCATTGAAATTGGGCCTTTCACTTTTAGACTTCCTTAATTGCTTAGAGTTTTTTCACTGAACCATCATTTTGTATTTGTCTCTTTGACTGTGCTTCACATTTTTCCCTTTTGACCAGTCTTCCTCTGAAGAGAACAGGTATACTTTAGCATAGTGTCTTATTCATAGTCAGCATAATTAGCATGTCTCAGAGGTGCAGCCTTTTAACTCTGTATCCGCAAAAAGGAATCCTGTGGCATAATAAAGACGAAGGCTACGTCTACACTGACAGCTTCTTCCACAAGAAAGCTCTGACGGCAATTTTAACCATAGGGGCTTCTTGCGCAATAAATTCATGTTGCGTGTCTACACTGGCCTTTTCTGGAAGAGCTCTTGTGCAAGAGGGCTTCTTCCTGAGAGAGAGTGTCAGAGTTCTTGTGCAAGAAGCCCTGATTTTCTACAGTACAACGTCAGTTTACTTGTGCAAGAACGCACAGTCAGTGTAGACAGATGGCATGTTTTCGTGCAAGAACACGCCAGCACTTACACAGCCTAACAGATTTATTTGGGCGTAAGCTTTTGTGGGTAAAAAAACCACTCTGTCGACTCTATGCATTTAGTCAGAGACCAATAGGAAAGATGAGAAATGATGGGGGAGTTTGAGAAGTTCAACAGCAACATTTTGAAAATTCCAGCCGTCATATCCACTCTTTGTTTGAGGGGCTGACATTGGGATTCTTATCTATGGAATTCTTCACCAATTTTTGTATTGGTTTCTGCCTAGTGGGTTTTGGAAAATAAAATCATACCAGCAGCCTCTGATGACAAGAAAAACACTCTCAGCTTGTTCCCTCTTCCCATCAAAATCTCCTGATTGTTGCAGACCCATGCTAACTTGTGTGTCTTTGTTGCTGTCTCATGTCTGCAATCGGAGTGGTGCTGGTCAGGATCTATAGATGGAAGTGTATCTCAGTTATTCTCCCTACGCTTCTGTTTTTATCCTTATGCTTCCATCATAGCTTTCTCAAACAGCAGTGAAAATGAAACTTCTGTTAGTTGTTTGCAGATTAACAGCTCTATGAAGCCTGAAATCTTGTTTCTCCTGCCAACAGAAGTGGATATCAGAGAATATCCACTAACAGACAGAACTGGAAAGGGAAACTGCCTCACATTTATCCCAAATAACTATGCAAATCCCATGGTCATGTGTCAGTGAGGAAGCTGAGCATATACACTGGCACCATGTCACGACATACAACCTCTGGCGATAATGACAATGATGGTACTAGACTACATTATCTTTGTTCGTGTTGGGTCTTGTTTTCTTACCTCATGTGGACATGTAGAATGCATGGCTGTCTGGCAGTATCATGGACACTCAAATGCTACTGCACATCTTCAAAGCAGTGACTTTGAGGTTATTGTGCATACAAAGGGCAATGGCCATTAGCTGTTACATAGGATTCTGTGGTATCATGGGTGCTTGCCACAGTAGCAGCTTGGTGGATTATTTTACTAATTAGTTATCTTCTGAATTGGACTCTGATTCCTCACAAGGATAGTGAACTATGTTCATGGCCAACAACAATGTTCATTCTTATTGCCATGGGATTTCTATTGCCTTGGTCCTCGTCACACAGCAACTTCTTTCTTGCAACTCTGCTATGTATTCTATACACATGTTTACAGTATTTCATCTCAGGGATGTAAGTGACTAGTTGACTAACCAATAAGCAGGAGCTTATCAGTTAGTGCTAGTGACTAGTCACATCTCACCTCTTCCCCCACTGTGGCTCTGCAATATTAAGTGACTGGGCAGCCAGCACGTGCAGACACTGGCTCAGTCCCTGGTCCCGGGTCTCTCATCAGCCTTCAAAACCTTCCTTGCTGCTGCTCTCTGTTTTAATGGATGGGGGAGCCAGTGCACAAAGATGCTGACTCCGTCTCTGCTCCTGTGGGTTATTAGTCAGCCTACTTAACCCCCCTGCTGCTGCTGTGGCCCTTCCAATGCTTAGCGGTAGCAGGGGAGGTTATGCAGGCTGACGCGAGACCTGGGATCAGATACTGAACCAGCATCTTTGTATGCTGGCTCCCCTGTCCTTTACAATGCAAAGTGGCAGCAGAGGAGATTATGCTTGGCCCCGGTTCAAGCCAGACTCAGTGGTGTGCCTACCTTTATCAAGTAATTGAGTAGTTGATGATTTTTTTTTGACTAGTCGATTAGGAAAGTAACTATATTTTAACATCTTTATTGAACTCTGGCCTGGAACATTTCACACAACATACCACCTCTTTGTTTATACTGCTTATGCCACGAAGGATGTGATTCAGTGGCTCTGTGCTGTTCCATTTTCCTTTTCAATATGATATATTAGGACCCTTGCCTGAAGAAGTACATGGATGCTTATCCTGTACAAGTTTTGTTTCTTTCCTACCTTTGCTCTTGTAATACTTATTTAATTTTCAGTATGTAATGTTTGTAATTAGTGCCTACAATGAAAGAAACTTTTAATTTTTCGCAATTGAATGTATCCTGGTCAAATGTTGCTTTCAGTAATCTTTTCTTATGTAATAGTCTTATATACAGCAACTGTTTTCTCTTATGAACTTATTTGGTTAGGTGAAGTAACACAGTTCCTCACTAGAGGTCACAACATACACGTGTAATTCTGGTAGTTTGAATTTGAATAAGCATCTTTAAACACAATAACATGGGGGGAAGATGCATTATAGTTTCCTACAAAGATGTAATTGGATCTTCTTGTCTTTAAATACCAAATTTAAAGGAAATACATGAACAGGAGAAACTTGCAAATAGCAGTTTCTAGTTTAATCCATTAATATTAGTTTTGCTGCATATACAGAAGAGCAAGCTCTCTTGCCGTGATAAATAATACCATTAAAACAAATGACTGTGGCAAAATTTAATTAGAGCGCCAAATGAAGAAAAAAAACAGAAGAATTAGCACTGGTTACATTAGATTAAAGATTACCTCAATTTTTTACAGTTGTGTGTTCCTCACAAAATGTTCCTGTAATGCAAGTCCTTAGGAACTAAAAACTTGCATAAGATTTTTTTTCTCCCTTAGTTTTTTAAGCCTATGGTTGCTTCTAGACTGGCATGATTTTGCAGAAATACTTTTAACGGAAAAGTTTAATTTTTGTTTGCTGTAATGATTCCAGAGAGATGAGTGCCATAATTTGCTGTTATCTCAAGTGACTTTTCTTTTCTTCAGATTACCGATAAGAGAGTATCCAGAAAACATGCCATATTGGAAGTGGTGGGTGACCAGCTTCGCATCAAACCGGTAATTTAACTTTTTTGTTGCTTCTGCAACTGTCTAGCTACCCCAGAAAAGACTTACTTTGATATTCAATACAAATGGATATTGTTGATTCCTAGTAAAATTTATGTAAAAAGTAGAAATTGGTCAGGAATGTCAGAGAATAAAGCTAACTAATTAAATGTGGTGACCCACAGAATCAACACTTTTTTCTAAAAGATGATTGTGGAATGAAACTGGCATTCTACAAGTATGGGAACATGCTTTACAAACATTTACTTGTTCATTATATCTGTCTGGTGTTATCCCCATTTTTTGGAGACTGAGTTGCTTTAGTTCGCAGGAAGAAAAGGAAAAGATGATAGAGTAATGAATAGGCACCAGTTCTCTGGAATCCACATTCTGTACAGACCATCCATTTTCTCACTGGCATATCTGTTCTGACACCAATGATTTCCTATAACTTCCATTTATTTTTCTGTTACATATTTCCAGTGCTACATTGTTGTAAGAAATATATTGATTAAGAAAGTATTGATTGTGACGCCATAGTTCAGGTTTGCACTTAAAGTGGGAATTCATCCTCTTTTGTATGAAACGGTGTATTCTCCCTAAATGTACAGCACATACTGGCTACGTCTGGACTGCATCCCTTTTTCGTAAAAGGGATGCAAATTAGAAGTATCGCTAATTGCTAATGAAGTGGGGATTTAAATCTCCGCTTCATTAGCATAAAAATGGCTGCCGCTTTTTTTCGGCACGGAGCTTTGCCGGAAAAAAGCACCAGTCTAGACGCTGATCTTGCGGGAAAATAAAGCCTTTTCCGAAAGATCTCTTATCTCATAGAGGGGCCACCCCAGCAGACCAGGGAGATGCGGAGCGGCTTTTCTCGCTGCGGAGGATGCGGGCGGCAGGACCACCTGCATCCTCCGCGGTGAGAAAAGCCTGGTCTGCTGGGGGGGGGGGGGGGCGCACACTAGCTGCGCCCCCTTCCCCCAGCAGACCAGGGAGACGCGGAGCAGCTTTTCTCGCCGTGGAGGACGCGGGCGGTGGGACCGTAGCGCATCTGGGTGGTCCCGCCGCCCCCGTCATCCGCAGCGAGAAAAACCCCGTTCGTATGTAGGGATCCTACGTAAGTCGGATCCACGTAACTCGGGGACTGCCTGTATATTAAAGTGACCTTCTCTTTCTGGGTCAGAATAGGGCCAACCCACCTCACTACGTAGTCATTTAAGGAAATATCCTCTGTGAAGTTACCTAATTCTTTTTTTGAATCCAGTTATACTTCTGTTCTTCACTGTATCCCCTGGCAACAGGTTCCACAGGATGGCTCTGTATTGTCATAGGAAATACTTCCTTACATTTGTGTTAAACCTGCTGCCCATTTATTTTATTGGCTGATCCCTGGTTCGTGTGTTATGTGAAGGTTACATTTCAAAGAAAAGTGTATATTATTGAAGTAGTAACTGTAATTCTGCCCTACAATGGGTTGATGGAGAAATTCCATTTTTTTATCTCTTTAAAAATCAGTCTAATCTGAGACCACAAACTAAAATGGTGTCATAATTCTGTTATTGTTACATTGTGTTGTGATAGTGCAGAATTAAGGTTGGTTGAGTACCATAACTATTTCTAACCTTTAATATGTTTGGATTAGTTTAACCTTATTCTAGGTTTTTAATGTGTGGCTTTAGCATAATTACACCATCCTTGTAATGTTTCTACCCTTAAATTAATAATAGTCTTAATCTTAATCTAATGTTTTTTGTTTGTGAGTATAAATGAGACTCCACCTAATTCATCCTAGTTCTTAAAATAAGATGTAATTACTTTTTATCTTCATTACCATTAGCTTGCTGGTTTTACATACACTATTTAATTTTTCTCTGTACAACTGAAACATGCTCTGAATACTTCTATTTAGTTTTGGAATGACAATTTTACTAAATCCCCTTTAAAAATGAAACAGGCATGTGTGTTTTCAGTTAAGTTTCATATAACATAAGTATAGACTTCTTATTGAATTACTATAAATTGTCTCTAATTTACAGAACACTTATTATAGCTATCTTTGTGTGGAAGTTCAATTGGATTTTTTAGTTACTAGGCAGACTTACAGATCTTTTTTTGCTGAGTGGTAATAAGTCAAAATGGAAGAATGAATTGCTGTGCTCATGGTGTTTCCCAAGAGCATCTTTTCATGTCAAAAAGAAAATAAGCGAATGGTAGAGCAAGTTTTAATGAATATTTTTCTGCCTCTGCAATTCTCTGGAGGATGTCTAATACATTACTTACTTGCTACTATTAGCATTATATAATAAAGTGCTCCAGCCACTTTATTTTCAAGAGACTTCTTATGTTACCTATGCTGAAACATAATTTATATTTCAGGTAAAGCTTCAAGCTTCAGTTCTTTCAGGTTGATAAACAGATCACTGGATAAAGTCTTGTAGACCCAAATTATAGCAGAATGGGGACCTTTAGAGGCTGATGGCTATCTCAGGTATTATTCTCCCTTCTTTCCCTTGGTAGCAGCTGCATAGCACTGTTTAAAACTGCCCCATTGATATGACTGGCATCTTATCTCACCTTTTCCAAATACTTCATGAACAGGCAAGCTTAGCTATAAGAATGATGATAGGACATGGGCAGTCTATAGTCCTACGTTCTTCAAGACTTCATATGAGGAGTGAGCAGGAGCAGATGAAGTTTTAAGCAGAAGTTCTTATAGGTTGAACCTCTCTAGTCTGGCACCTTCTGGACTGGTGTCAAACCAAAGAATTTGTCGAATCGTGGGAGGGCAATATTGTCTAGCAACGTTACCAGTGCTTCCACTAGTTACTGAACTCTTAGAAGACATTTAGGGGTAAATTAGAGCAATTAAATTACAGGACTCATGGCTGTAGACAAACTTTATGGGACCACTGAAACTTGGCCACACCCATGTTAAGTGAACACCCGGCTAACTAAAATCATGCAGGACCATGGATGTTGCTGGACCAGAGGACTGGACTAGAGAGGTTCAAGCCTGTAGTAACTACTGTCTCAAATTACTTGGGAGTTTCTTAAACCAAAGCAATGAAACTCAATAATAACAAGCAGCTATGAGCCGCTAACATGTATTGCATGATATCCACACAGCACTGATTGAACTCCAGATATCCTGACCTAGCAATCCATGTACTCAAGGAAGACTCTCAAATGGACTTCAGGGGGCCTTCTCTGAAAGTCTGGGCCAGATTTCTTGACAAATATTAGAATATACTTCATTTTATAAAGTATTTCTACAATACTTTTTAGCAGGGCCCTTTTCTGGGGAATGGAGGTGGATGGGGGGAGAGGGCACAGGGCCTGTGGCAACCCCCTGTTTCTGTTCCACCTCTTTCCCCAAGCCGCATCTCCCCCTCTCCCCGCACAAAGTCCATCCCCTGGGCAAAGTAAGTCAGGACATTACCTGGGGATATGGTGCAGAGCTTCAGCTGGGATCAGCCTCCACTCCCCGCACTCACCGCAGATGCAGGAGCTGGAGTGACTCTGCAACCTGCTCCGCCTTGCCCCCCTTTCCCCGGCGCTCTCTCTGGGGCATCTGGTATTGGCCACTGTCGGTAGACAGGATACTGGGCTAGATGGACCTTTGGTCTGACCCATTATGGCCATTCTTATGTTCTTATGCCTGCTGCACTCTGCTTCACCACGGCAGCAGGAACCAGAGTTCCCTGGCTTGAGGCCACTCCTCTTCCTGACACCACAGTGAAGCAGAACTCAGTGGGCTGGGAGAGGGTGGCAGGGCAAAGTAGAGTGGAGCAGACTATAGTCACTCCAGCCTCCCACCTCCGCAGTGAATGGGGGTGTGTGGTCAACCCCTGCTGCTGCCCTGCACCAGGCCCCAAGGCTAATCCTCTGGGCCCCATCCATAGGACAGTTGAGGCAGCCGGCATGGGGCTTCCAAAACAAGGGGTTGGCAGCAGCTGCACTGAACTATCTTACGGATGGGATGGGTATGTCTTTCAGGGAGCTGTCTTGGTTATACCAATAAATGAGAAGGAAAAAAGAAAAGATATTAACAGAATATTTTCTAAATAGAAGATCTTTGTTTTCCATAAGTCACCTGTGAGAGTGTATGCAGCATTCTTTGTATTCCTATGCATAACAGAGGAGACTCATTAGCAAAATCCATGTACTCTCAAAATCCATGTACTCTCAAAATCCAATATGGCCTCTGTTCATGCAGTGGTAAAGTGTTGGAGACTACTACATTTTTCCATAGTGAGAACAGCTGCTGTCGCACTTAATGCTCATCCTTTTTTAACTAAGGTAATCAGACTTTAAACCTACCATTAAAACTGAAATCTAATGCTAAAAATGATAGAGGTAGATCCTGAATTTGACTCTTAAACTCAAATTTAGGGAGTGAGGGAAACTAAATAACACCTCATAGTTTTCTTTTCAGATGAAGATACTCTATTTAAATGTACCATCTGAACAAGTAGCAAAGGCTTGTCCTGGAAATCTCTGCATTGTACTGTACCGCTAACCAATGCTATTTGTATTGCCATTTTAGGGAAATTTTTCTTCTCTGAGGGTATGTCTACACTGCATTCCTTTTTTGAGAGAGGAATGCAAATGCAGCTGAGCGAAATTGCAAATGAAGTGCGGATTTGAATTTCCCGCACTTCATTTACATAATCACGTCTGGGCGCCGTTTCGAAATACCCTATTTTGAAAAAAGAAATGCTGTTTATACGCAGTTACTTTGAAAGAAAACCCTTCTTTTGAAATTACCCTTAAACCTCATTTTATAAGGAATAAGGGTAATTTTGAAAGAAGGGTTTTCTTTTGAAATAACCGTGTCTAGATAGAGTTTCTTTTTTCAAAATAGGGTATTTCGAAATAGCGCCCGGACGCGATCATGCAAATGAAGCACTGGAAATTCAAATCCACACTTCATTTGTAATTTCACTCAGCTGTATTTGCATTCCTCTCTCAAAAGAGGAATGCAGTGTAGACATACCCCTAGAGGGCAGCATAACCACTGTCAAGGTAGCCAGTGCATTATTCTAAATGTGATTGACTGAAAGCTTTTTCAAGAAGAACATACTGTGGTGTTGCTATACATGGGATTAAATACTTTTTTTTTTTTTTCACTGAATGCTGTCGAAACAATTAGGAAGTTTTCAAAGAAACATTTTACGCTTTTGTTGTGTGCTGAAACAGCACAGATTCCACTTAGTTTTAAGTGCCCACCTCTCCACAGCTTTGCATTTAACAATATGAAATAGCTTTTGACCTGAGAGAAAATGTTGTCTCCTTAACTGCATATTATTTTGTTCAGCTAGTATATAATTTCAAAGCAGCATGATACCACGAAACTGTTTTTATTTCTAGCCTGTTTTGCTGATGAGTAACGTAAGTGACTGAAATCTGGTGTGCAGACTTTCTAGCAGTAAACAAACGACTGAGACGTCAGGATATTTTGGTTAATAGCTTTATTTAAAAATTTAAAAGACCAGAATGCATAATAATCTTTCCCAGTTATTCCCAGGAAAGTAATCATATGAAGGTGGACAGGTTAAAGCACTTGTTAAAATGAAAGTAGACTCAGACTGTGAACAGAATGCAAGACTATTTGTTGATGAGTTGTGGTCCCAGGGAAGGTTTGGCGTCTCTTATTCCCTACCATTCATGTGAAGTCATAACCTAGGGTATGTCTAGACTACATGGCTCCGTCGACAGAGCCATGTAGGTTAGCTAACTAGACATAGGAAAATGAAGCGGTGATTTAAATAATCGCCACTTCATTTACATCAAAATGGCTGCCACGTTGCGCCGATCAGTTGTTTGGCGGCACAGCGCGGTAGTCTGGACGCTCCACGGTTGACAAGAGAAGCCCTTGTCGACCATCCCGGTAAACCTCATGCCACAAGGCGTAACGGGGCGGTCGACAAGGGCTTCCCTTGTCAACCCCGGAGCGTCCAGACTACCGCGCTGTGCTGCTAAACAGCTGATCGGCACAGCACGGCAGCCATTTTGATCTAAATGAAGTGGCGATTATTTAAATCACCACTTTATTTCCCTATGTCTAGAAACGCAATCTACATGGCTCCGTTGATGGATCCATGTAGACTAGACATACCCCTAGAGACATAACTATCAAATTTTATGCAGCTCCATATGAATGATGTTTTCCAGAATACAGTCTGGATCAATGAACATCTGTATTAGTTCTTCCACTTTGGGAAATGCCTTTTACACTGCTTTGCTGTGAGAGCTACGTCTCCTGTTCTGCTCTCTCAGCCTCTAGTACAGGGGTGGGCAATAAGTTTTACAGAAGGGCCACTTCATGAACTTTGGTGTGTGGTCACAGGCTGACTCCAGGCTCCGTGGAAGGGTGTGGAGGGGGAGGGGGGGGCGGGGGAGCGGAGATGGAGGAGGCTGGGAGCTACAGGGAGAGAAAATGTGAGTGTGAAAGACAGAGAGACTTTCTGACACAGATTGTGTGTGACACAGACCAGGAGAGCATATGGCAGTTTGTGTGTGACATTGACTGTGTTGCTCTTGGGTAGGCTTTTCAGAGAAGCCATGTGCTGCCTCTTTAAGACAGGGAAAGCAGTCCTACTCTGTCGGGTGTGTGCGTGTGTGTGTGTGTGTGTGTGTGTGTGTGCACGTGCGCACATGCTGAAATGTTAGAAACACTGCGCTGTCTCTTAAGCCAGGCACTCCTCTGAGTCATTTACAGTCCATGTTACAGATTGGAGCAGCTCTGCTGTTTGTCTCCCTTTCCCTAACCACTGCTCTGCAGAGATGGAGTACAAGGGCAGGGGGTCACCCTGCTTCTGCTCTCCCATTCACCCCCTCGTCCCTCCATCCCCACACACTGCACAGCTAGCAGGAGAACCCTGAAGCAACTCAGTGGCTAGATGGAGCAAGGTGTGGGGAGGGACAGCTGAACACACGCTGGCAGCTGTAAGTATGCACATTCTGCTTGTCCGCTCCGGAACGGGGAAAAGTGGACGGAGAGAAATGTTTGGTGGGTTGGATCCAGCCCGTGGGCCTAATTTTGCTCACCCCTGCTCAAGCATCCTTGAATTTACACTGAAGAGCAACACCAGCACATCCTTAGTCCCAGACTTTCCCTCAGCAATGCCAGCTTTCTCCTGGACAACATAGGAGACCCTCATGATCTGCAGGATCCCTATTCATGAGTCTGCATATTCGTGGGTCTCCTGTGGCTTGGGGGGGCATGTGTCAGGAGCTGCAGTGGGTTCCTGGCAGTTACCTGTTCCCCTTGGGGAACTCAGCTGTAGCTGGGAGCTGTATTTGCAAATGGTGAGGGTTTCCTGTACAAGCTCATACAAGGTCCATCACTTTGATAGCAAATCCTGTTATCCCAAATGGAGTTTCCCGAGCACAGTAGTTGAGCTAAAACAATAAAATAAGTTTTTATTAACTACAGAAGACAATTTTTTACGTGATTGCAAGTAATGAAACAAAATCAGAACTGTTTCCAAAAATAAGAGGGAATCTCAGCTAATACCTGACTTTAATAAGCTAGAGTGAACGCAAAGCAAAAGTCCCTCTCAGCAGGTTTTTGCATGCTTACTGGTTGAATCTTTCAGTCAGGATCCCTCTCCCCATCCAAAGATGTTTCCTTTCTTCTTCAGGTGTTATGGATGCCTTGGGTAAAAAGAAAGGAGGAATAATTTGGGCTTTTCTCCTTTTATAGAACTTGTTCTTCTTTGAAAATGATCTCCAGCTGAGGTTCAGGAGGTATTAAGATTGTATAAGTAGGAACCACCATCTGTTTTTGTCAAGATATAGATTTTTGCCCACATCCTCTTTCCTGCCAAAGAATAAACAGATGGTAATCCATTTAATTTTATTCACAGCTGGTGTTAGATCACCTTTAGGGAACTGGTTTGTGACTCTTCCCAGACTCAGAACATGCCTTTAGTAATATCATACAGTAAAATCCTATAACTTTATATACAATGTTGTCATATAGTTTACCAGGGCAACAATGATCAGTAAGTTTTGAGTTTTCAAATACCTCACCAGGCATACTTTGCCTGAAATTTATCATTGTTGTGTAGAAGGGGTGAACAGAGGGTACAGTGTGTCACACTCTTAATGCAATTTTAATAGGCTGATTTGTATATTTGAAAATAACTAAACTTCAGTTTAGAAAAAAAGTCATTTCAATGCAAGTGAGAGGCAGTGGTGTGACAGCCCTGATGAATGAAGTTTCAAATATTTGGGAAAGTTTGCAGCACTGGGAAACCTTAAGGCCAATCTGGAACAGGGAATGCTAGTTCTTTTCCCTTCTACTATAGAAGTGTTCATGAGGCTTTGGTTAGTGATTAGGATTGTGTGCAGCAATACTAACAGCTGAAGAAATGAGAGGATGATCCATGTTCCTGTCTCTTCATGCAGTGTACCTTTCTTTCTCTGAGCTATGTGGTGGTTAGTGGTGCAGGATCTCCTTCACAATGTGACACTTTGCCTGAGGTATGGGCTGGATTGACAGTGATGCCAAATGTGTTGATATCATACTAAATGCATAGCACTTGGCAGGACAGTAAAGAGTATGGAACCAGAGGAGAGTCGTAAGATGGGAGATGTAGAAGAAGATTACAGAGGAATACAAGCACCCTTTCCAGTGACTTAAAAAAAAAGTGTCCTGTAGGACATCAGTCAGTGCGGAATGAGATTCTTCAGTTTCATATAGGATTAAGGGAGAAGGAGGTTTCCCCAAATACTATAATGATTTGGAGTTTTATGGCAGGGAATTAGCTTGGTTTATTAGATTGTTTGAACAAAGCATAAATTATGATTAAAAAAAATAAATATAACCACTTGAAAAATAAATGGCATGGACAACAAGAGATGGCAACTTGTGGACAAGCAGGATAAAGAAAATAATGGCCCTGTGGGCTTAGAAAATACATGTAAGCTGTTATTAAGGTTGAGAAACAAGGTTTTTCAGACCTGCAGCAAGAACAAAACAAGCAGTTTTGTAGAAACACACATTAAATACTAATTATGTATATACTTCAATTTAATTTGCAATATAGTACATTGTTAAATTTTTAAACAAAAGTATTCTACAAATAGACTGAAAATGTAATTTTTTTTTATACTTCTGAAGTATTAAGCAGAAAATGTCACAGTCTGTTGCAACAGGAGTTATCACCAAAGGCTTTAATTTGCTAGAAACCCTATTTGGAAATTCAGTAGAAAGCATACATGTAGGTCTAAAATTATTTTAATGAAGGTCTTACCATGGTGCTCTTTATTATGTGCAAAGATCTAGGAAACAAATTAATGTGTGGATTGTTTATTTATGCATGAAGTAAGAATTTTATTAACAGTCCTCCTTTCTTGCCGCTTTCACATTCAGTGTCCGCATAACCACAGAGAGAAAACAAAAAATAAGAGCTCATTCAGAAAAAAATGGTGTTGATGAAACATGAGAGTGTTACTTCTAACAATATTTAATAATTATTGAATAATCAATAGTAGACAGGTTCTCAGAGGTACCTGTGACTGGTTGAACTCTCCTTTTGGGATGCTGCCAGATGTGCTGGGGTCCCACTAAGCACTCCGACCCTAGCAGGCTGGTATTCCCTTGCACTGGATTGCTGTGTCAGCCCCCTCCCAGAACATACCCAGGCAAGCTCATACCCAGTTATAGACAGATTGAAGTCAGATCTGGGGTTTACTCAGCTCTCTGGTGCACTCACCATTTGAAGTATGAACCTCAAATAATATTGTTTTGCACTGTACAGAAAGATCTGTATAGTACCAGCTCATAAAATTCTCCCTCTGTGTGGAAAGAGATAGGGACAGCTTTTTGTTCCTTCACCCCCAAATATTAATTGCACAAACTAGGTTTTGAAATAAACAAGAAATTCATTAACCACAAAAGGTAAAGTTCTTCTTCGAGTGGTCCCCGTGGGTGCTCCACTCAAGGTGTCGGGTCCCGACCCGGCGCCGCTAGTCGGAGATTTCCAGAGCCGTAGCTGGGCCAGACCGTGCATGTGCGAGCACAGCACGCGGCGTTCGCGCCTTTGCAATGGTCCAGGCCCCCCCCCCCCCCCCCCCCCCGTCAGTTCCTCTCAACCACCTGTGGTTGCTGGCGGAGCGCCGTTTATCTCCTCAGAGAGAAGCCGTTTCTTTTATATATATATATATATATATATATATATATATATATATAAAAAAAAAAAGAATTATAGATAGTTAACTTTGGTTAATATAGTTAGGTAGTAGTTAAGGTTGAATTCTTAAACAAAAAAAATTCTATAGTTAATAATTTTAGTTTCAGTGGATTACTTGCATAATTACGCTGAGCGAGCATTATGCCCAGGTCACCCGGGTTTAAATGGTGTGCTCACTGTAAAGAGGCCATGCCTGCATCTGACGGGCACAAAGCTTGCGTCAGATGCCTAAGGGAATCGCATGTGCCACAAAAATGCGCCCATTGTGCAAAATTGACACCAAGGGCACGCAGAGAGAGAGACATGCGGTTAAAGCTACTCCTGTGTGATAAGGCTTTACAGCCTTCCGAGGACCAGGTCTCAGAGCCTCCCGCAGGGCAGAAAAGGAGATCACAATCGCCCGCGGTAATGGTGTCAAAGAGGAAGAGAGCCTCTCCTACGCGCTCTCTTCCATCTACTTCACTGTCCCGTGTCAGTCAGGGACACAAACCTGGTACGTCCGGGACGGCGGGACAACCAGAAAGAACACACCAGGCGCGGCTGGTAATGCCTGCACCTCCGAGCCGCTCGTCATTGGCACGGGCTCTGCACCCCGCTAAGAGCCTGGCTCACCGGGAGCAATCGGCACCGCCACAGGTGCTTGAGCCGCTACCGTCTGCGCAGCCGCAAACTCTAGCGGCACCGCAAGCGGCTCCCATAAGACAAGCCGGCGCCGGAGTCGGCATTGGCTGATGACTGTGATGAAGGGGAATGGTCAGCCATGTCCCCATACGAATCTAGGGAAAAGGAGCTTGCCCTCCACCCCCCGCCTGCTTCCCTAAAGGGTGCCTGGAGGGTGGGAAGCTCGGGTCTGGGGCAGGGAGGGAGGCTTGCTCCCAGCCAGCCCCTTTCACCTGTCTGTCTGTCTTTTTTCTATATGGTTTTTATGAGAAGCAATCCCGTTTTCCTGGCACAACTAAACTCTTATCTTGCTTTAAGTTATAAGAGGAAGCTGTATACAGGCAGTCCCCAAGTTACGTCGGATCCGCAGTTACGAACAGGGTTTTTCTCGCCCCGGAGGACGGGAGCGGCGGGACACCCAGATGCACCGCCCGCGTCCTCCAGGGCGAGAAAAGCTGCTCCGCGTCTCCCTGGTCTGCTGGGGGGGGGGAGCCCCCCCCCAGCAGACCAGGACCAGGGAGATGCTGCGCAAAGCCACAGAGCACGCGGGCAGAGGGACAGCCGAGGCGCGTCTGGGCTGTCCCGCTGCCCGTGTGCTCCGCGGCTTTGCTCCCCGTCTCCCTGGTCTGCTGGTCTCTAGCAGACCAGGGAGACGTGGAGCAAAGCCGCGGAGGACCTGGGCGGCGGGACTGCGGTGCATCTTGGTCCGTCGCCCGCGTCTCCCTGGTCTGCTGGTGGGGGCGCAACTAATTTCCCCCCCCCTTCCCCCCAGCAGACCAGGCTTTTCTCTGGACGCCTGTGGTAGAGCAGCTGGGGCGCTGCCGGTTGGTCCTGCAGCGCCGCTCTGGGTGCTACTGGACCAACCCGGCAGCACCCCAGCTGCTCTGCCCCAGGCGTCCCCAAGTCAGCCGCTGCTGAAACTGACCAGCGCTGACTACAGGAAGCCCGAGGCAGAGTGCTTTGCCCCGGGCTTCCTGTAGTCAGCCGCTGGTCAGTTTCAGCAGCGGCTGAATCTGGACGCCAGTTCCAACTTACATACAGATTCAACTTAAGAACAAACCTACAGTCCCTATCTTGTATGTAACCCAGGGACTGCCTGTACTGAATTTGGTGATCCTAGCTCTTACCATTTGAAGAGTTCTTTAACAAATTGATAAACTCTCTCAAATATATAGTAGATCTACTATATCCTGTGCCTGAAATTTATTAAATAGCCACAAAGGTGGGTAGTTTTGAAGATTGAATGTGGAGACTAAAGAGCTCAATTAAAAGTTAGTCTACAAGCAGAACTAGATTAACCCGTCCCTGGGTCCTAGGGAAACCAGCCTTTTTTGGATTCTGCCTTCCAATCTGTGTAACAGTCTCTGGTTCTTCTTTTAAAAAAAAAAATCTTTGCTTCTCCCAAAGGAGGCACTGTTAAGTATAATACAGGCAGTCCCCGACTTACGCGGATCCGACTTACGTGGGATCCGCACTTACGAACGGAGCTTTCTCGCCCCGGAAGTCGGGGCGAGAAAGCCCCGTTCGTAAGCTGCTCCGGTGCCCCTGGTCTGCTGGAGACCGTCTCCAGCAGACCAGGGGCACCGGGCGGGTTCCCGCGCTTCTGAGGCTTTGCCAGAGCAAAGCCTCAGAAGCGCGGGAACCGCTGCTGCTGCCCCTTGAGACCCGGTGCCTGTGGTCTGCTGGGGACGGTCCCCAGCAGACCACAGGCACCCAGACTGAAGCCGCAGCCGTGGCGGGGTCCCTCGCCTCTGAGGCTTTGCCAGAGCAAAGCCTCAGAGGCGCGGCACCCCGCTGCCGCTGCGGCTCTGCTCCCCGTGTCCCTGGTCTGCTTGGGGGGGGGGGCGCAGCTAGTGTGCTCCCCTCCCCAGCAGACCAGGCTTTTGTTTTGGACTCTGGGGCAGAGCAGCTGGGGCGCTGCCGATTGGTCCTGCAGCGCCCGTGGGCACTACTGGACCAACCCGGCAGCACCCCAGCTGCTCTGCCCCAGGTCCTGATTCAGCCGCTGCTGGTCAGTTTCAGCAGCGGCTGAATCAGGACGTCTGGGGCAGAGCAGATGGGGTGCTGCTGGGTTGGTCCAGTAGCACCCCAGCTGCTCTGCCCCAGGCGTCCCCAAGTCAGCTTCTGCTGAAACTGACCAGCGCTGACTACAGGAAGCCCCAGGCAGAGTTGCTCTGCCCCGGGCTTCCTGGAATCAGCTGCTGATCAGTTTCAGCAGCAGCTGACTTGGGGTTCTTAAGTTGATTCTGTATGTAAGTCAGAACTGGCGGTCAGTTTCAGCAGTGTCTGAATCTGGACGCCAGTTCCGACTTACATACAGATTCAACTTAAGAACAAACCTACAGTCCCTATCTTGTACGTAACCCGGGGACTGCCTGTAGTCATAAAACAAGGAGAAATGCAAGCATAGAGATGGAAGGAAGGGTAGAATATACTTCAGTGATGTTCTCATCCTAGCCTGCATACTTATTGTTGGAGTAGGAAGCCACTCTTTACTGCCATCCTTCTTTCTTTGGTTATGTTCAGGATTGAAAAGTGAGTCTCCATTGCATTAAGGATGTTAAGGTCTAGTCGACTGATAAGCAAATGCTTATCAGCTAGGCAGTCGACTAGTCGATTTCCCCCCCCCCCCCCCCCCCCCGCTGCCTCTATTAGAGGCAGCAAAGGGGATACTGAGTGTGGAGCCCGGGGACAGCTGGAGACTCCCCAGCTGATCCCAGGCTCCAGTGGGCATTTCCACCCCGGCTGACCCTGGCTCCACGTGGCATTTCAAATTGGCAGCGCAGCTTGGAGCCTGCGGTCAGCGGGGGACTCTGAGTACCTTTCTTGTACATTTCAAAGCTGGTACCCCGCATGTAGCCCAGAGTCAGTGGGACTTCCCGCTGGCCCCGGGCTGCACCTAGGGTTCTGCATCCTCCTTTGAAATGTACAAGAGCCCCAGCTGGCTCTTCCTCCTTTGAAATGCATTCCTCCTTTGAAGTGTACATTGACTAGTTGAGTAGTCAATGGACATTCCATCCACTACTTGAGTAGTAAATTAACTGTTACTTAACATCCTTACGTTGTATGGTGGAAGTGTGAGGACTATCTTTTACCAGTCAATCACTGGTGCAGGCTTGTGGGTAAACTGAAAAACTTGAGGTTAATAAATTGTCATTAACCTAGCACAAAGGCTCACAATGCCTCTCAAGTAAGTGAAATTCTTTCAGTTCACGCACAATTCTGCATTGGCCAAAACAAAATGTTTGTCATTCTGCCCCGAATTGAAGTCCTGTTAGGCACATGCCTAGTTTGCCTATGTGTTGCTCTGGTCTTGTCTATAAGGTCTAATTTGTCAAACGCGTTACTTAAAAAAGGGTAGAATGCTTATTTGTGGGTTGTTTTTTTCAACATTTTCCTCAGAATTAAATCTTACTTAGACCTTTGATGTAAAGTTGTACAGGAATTATTTGAACTTCATGAAACAAACAATGTGGATATACCAACTCAGCCTTATAAATCCTATTGAGCAGCTACCAATACATGCATACTATCAATACAAACAGGTTATCTTTAAATGAGAATTTTTTCTAGTACTGTACTTTATTTGTGTTTAACATAGTAACATCTATTCATAGGTCGCATCAATATGTGAAATTGTGTTAGTAACTGAGTTAATGCTTCACTGTGGAATGTAAGCCATTGTGATTTCTATAATATAGCATGTGGTGTGTACCAATGTTCTTTTTTTAAATTGACAGATTCACGTAAATCCTTGTTTTTATCAATCACCTGAGAACAACTGTCTATTACCATTGGAAACAGATGAATGGCATTCTTTGAGCCCAGGTGACAGCTTTTCCCTTTTAATAGATAAGTACACTTTCAAGATCATCTCTACTCACTCAGATGTGGAAAACACATTAAGGTAATAACACCAGTTTGGAAAAACATTTTTAATGTTATTTGTAATAACGTGATCCTGACTGGAAAAAATCCAAATAAACATCTGCTTAAAGTCAAGTTTAAATGGTTGTCACTTTTTACTAAGAAGATTGAGAAGAGGGACAGTATGAAGTAACTAGATCAGTGCATTCTGATATACTCTGCACTCCCAATTCTGAAGCCCAGTGAGTGGATTATTGTAGCATCTGGCAGAGAAGGAGAGGGGAATGATAAATTTGTAAGTGCTTTATCATTCTTATCTGTCAGCGTTTTACTAAATAGACTCAAAAGTAATTTTGTATCTCATGGGAGAGATTTTCAAAGGCATGTCTCCCAAATGCCACTGAAAACACGTTTTAGAAATTGTGGGAAAACTGAACGTTGCTTTCTCTTCAATAGATTGTGCGACATTTAATGCCTTTTTGTTTAAAAAGGAAGCTTTAGTTAACAACCAATAAAAGGATTCTACTTCCACACATGCTGATCTATAAGCAAGAATCTTATTTTTAAAACTATTTACATGTAATCCATTAGGTCTAATTTTTTTTTCTGGTGAGTTACCAAAATATTTATTGTTGGAGGAACAGAAAAATGACCATGAACACCATTCTTGGGAGAATTGTTTTGAAAGACTGAAACATTAACATTGCTAATAGATAGAGCCCTGCAAACCTGTGGATATCTACTTGATATCCAAGGGTATCTGTGGTTGTGGATGCCGATATCCACGAATCACTCTTGCAGATGTGGATACTAATTTTGTATTTGTGCAGGGCTCTACCAGTAGGCATTGCAATTCAAATGGTTCCTATACTAACCAAAAATAATGCATACTTTACACTTTTAATTTGTGTATTTTCTTTGATGCTACACATTTTGTAAGTGGTGGAGAGGAGAGAGTTAGTGGATGGGCAAATGTTAAAGTGCAGTTGAAGATCCTGAATCATATTTTTAACTCCTAGGAAAAAAAAAATTCTGAAGCTTATAAGTGCACTGACTCCTACTTTTCCCAGGGGTACTATGGTTATCCACAAGCCTCACAGGAATAGTCAACAAGATTTGTAATTTAAAAAAAAAAAAAAAAAAGCAAAATCCTATGTAAGGTTTGAAAAACATAAATAAACGTGTCAAATTTCAATCCAGCGTAACGTTTATCCATTACCTGCTATTTTGGGGGGGGGGGGAATCCTTGTACTGTATATTGAATTATACAACTGTGGCAGGAGAAGTTAGATCTTTGCTCAAGAACTCTGCTGAACTAGGTTCTAAATAAAGATGTGCATTTCATCTATTTTATTTGTATATGAACTATTTCTAATTTATAAAGCAAGTAGATGATTTTCGCGGCATTGCTTGGGTCCTTAACTCAATTCATTTCTCACTGCAGCAGCTTGGGGCCAGCTGAGAAGTGCCTCTCCATGGCCATTGCAGATTCAGTGGGCACAGCTGGGGGAGGGGTATGTGGGGAAGAGTGGGTTCCAGCTGGGGCAGGTCTAGGTTCATCTTTGACTTGCACTTCCCAGCCAGAGTGAGGGAATTCAGCAAACTGTGCACTTTCCCCTCACTCCTTGATGAAAAACAGCCAGCCCCTTTCACCTACTTGGTGATTCTGTCTCTTCTTGGTATGGTTTTATGAGAAGTAATTCCATCCAGATACATCCCATTTTCCTGGCACAACCAAACCCTTACCTTGCTTTGAGTTACAAGAGGAAGCTGTATACCCAGTTTGGTGGTCCTAGCTCTTACTGTTTAGGAGGAGTCCTTGAACAGACAGATGTGCAGACAGACAAACTCTCTCAAATGTATAGTAAATAACAATCTGTACACTTTACTTGGAAGTAAGCTAGTGTATACCACCGAATGAAAAATGAGCTGCTGCTACAGGAAATGGTAAATAAATGTATGTTTGAGATATGAGAGCTGGGAATGAAAGCTTGCTTTTCTGCCTGTTCTAAATTAGGATTTCATGCTGCTGATCATTACCATAATATCTGTATCTTACAGAATTTGAATAACACATTTCAAAAACAGTATTCATTTTATAGTAAAGATGATCTTTTTCAATAACACAGTAATAGTATTGTAAGTTTGTAGTTCCTACAGTTAAAGGAAGGCACAAGATACTTTATGGCCAGTAATAATAATCTAATTTGACCTTGTCATTACTAGTGTTTTTTATGTTCATACCCTTAATCTTTGATTTTTCAGCCATCCTGACTGATGATTTTGGTTACTTTTAGGCAGCCATGTAGTTTGTTCCCTAGATACATCATGGTAAAAAAAAAAATTGCCAACAGATGTAAGAGCTATTCTAGCACCACTAATATGTGTAAGTATATGTACTGCAGAAGGAGGGGTCTTTTTTTCTTTTGGTCTCTTAATATCTTAAACTCTGAGACTTGCTTCTACACTATGGCATTTGCGTGAAAATACGCATTTAAAGTGCACATAAACTTGAGTTTAGTTCAAATAGATAAAGAAAGATCTTGAGATTTTTTTCTCCACTAAAAGATGCATTTTTAATATACTTTAGGAAAAATAGCAAAATTGTAGATGAAACAGCAAATAAATCCGCTTCAGTGAGCCACCTTACCAAGATGTCTTGTGATCCATCTTCAGTACAATCAACATCATGTTCCAATAATAATGTGAAAGTGCATTCTCTTTTGGAAAGGACAGCAGAAACTCCAAAAAAGACCTCATCCAAAAGTTCGGTAGGTGTTAATATTTGATGAAATATTGCAACATGTCTGTATTTTTTGAAAAGTGGGCTGAAAACTGGGTAAAATAAAAATAGTTTTTGTCTCTACATCTATTTAAAGCTGTTTATGAGGGAGTAGGCTCTGGTAGATCAAGAGGTTGCTTGGGAATATATATCTTTATTTCATTTACTATATATAATATTTCCAAAAAATTAGCTCAAATGCCTTAAGCTTACATGACTGAGCTTTTCTTTATATTTGCAGCACTATAAGTATATGCAATGCTGTAAAAGATTTCTCCAGAACTAAGAATGGCTTTGTTAGTGAGTGAGAGTAGAAATAAAATTTGTATTTTGTGGGAGGAACAAACATGAATTTCTGCTTATGTCCTTTTAGGTTCTGTGGGGTTCCAAAGCAGCAGGGTACACAAAGGGAAAAAACTAAGTTTAGAACAGCAACCTGCCCCTAGGGCAGGGGTTTGTGCCACTTCCAGCAGCTCCCCTTGGCTTGAAATGGCAAACTGTAGCCAATAGGAGCTGCAAGGCTCCGTGGCTGCAGAGCGTGAGAGTAAACAGTGTTGTGGTCCCGCCAGGGGATTTCTCTGGCAGGTCTGTGACCCAAGTTTGAAAACCCTTGCCCTAGGGGAAGGTATGACACAACCCAGTGCTTGTACCTAGCTGAAAAGCCATTAAAGTTCACACCCCTCATGTACTCTGAAGCTAAACTGGACATGCTGTTATGGGGTTAGGCCATGGAGTAAAACCTACATGTACTGTTCACACAGCTTCCTCCATTTGGTTATAACTTTTGAGTTGTGTATTCAGGGTCAGCCAGAATACAGAAAAAAGGCTTATATTACTCTACTTTTGTAACGTTAACTTTTTCTTATGTAGGTGTTAGACTTGGATCAGAATTTGCAAACAGAACAGAATTTTCAAAAAGCTGATGTTTTGTCTTACTGAGGTTAAGTAAAATGGCTTTCAGATAGTGTAAATGCTATTGTGAGGCCAATTTTATTGTACTTTGTTTTGCTATTGTTTTTCCATTGGTAGATCAACTAATATTATGCAAAGGCAAACATGTATAGTAACTGCTCTTTGAAAACATACTATAGCTAATATTTTTCTTTATAAGTGCAGTTGAAATGTTAGCCTTCGTCATGCTAACAAGAATTCCAAAATATATATTCCAGAGCCAGTTAATGATCATCATGTCCTAATCAGGGTTTGTATTTTTTTTCCTGTTTCTCTAGCCCCATCTGATTCTCTGATTATTTTCTGAGAATAACTTAACAGGGAGTGAGAGGTCCACTTGAAAAATGAACTTTTTTTTCTTTGCATTTCCCATTCTACCTAGTAATTCAGTATTCCTTACTCATTGCCTCCAGCCTTTCTGATGTTTCAGTGGACACAAGCCATGTAGCTTCAATTTTCCGTGAGATTTTTATGAACCTTTTGATCTGTAAATGAACTTTAGCTTTCTTTTGAAAGTTAGAGTTGGTTATAAGTGGGAGTAAAGATAGGTTTCTTTAAATACTGGTTGGCTGGGGGTATGTCTATACTTGCACCCTCTTTCGAGAGAGGGATGCAAATGAAGACATTCGAAATTGCAAATGAAGCGGGGATTTAAATATCCCGTGCTTCATTTGCATATTTGCCTGATGGCGCTACTTCAAAATAGCGCTATTTCAAAATAACAGATGCTGTTAAGACGCAGTTATTTAGAGAGAAAACCCTTCTATCGAAATAACCCTTATTCCTCATACAATGAGGTTTATCAGTTATTTCAAGAGAAGGGTTTTCTCTCGAAATATCACATCTTAACAGCGTTTATTATTTCAAAATAGCGCTATTTTGAAATAGCGCATAATGAGAATATGCAAATGAAGCGCGGGAAATTCAGATGTGTGCTTCATTTGCAATTTTGCTCAGCTGCATTTGCATCCCTCTCTCGAAAGAGGGTGCAAGGGTAGACATACCCTGAGAGAGTAGGAGGTGTCAAAATATTCAGCATGATGACTGACTTTTGTTTCAGTTAAGAAAATCCATCCAGGTTATTCTCAGAGCTAAAGTTGCTTATAATGTCTTTTGAACAGACTATTTAATTTTCTAGTTTCTGTATCCTAATTCTAGAAAAAAGTATTGTGCTACTAATCAATTAACATTATTTCAGCTTTTTTCTGCTAATTATAATGAAAGTGAGGAGAGAGAGCCTGAATGGAGGAAAAGGATACTTCCATCTTGGATGTTGCAAGGAGAACTCATGGTAAAAAGTCTTTCAACTCCAGTCACTAATAAAGGTATGTTACTTTCTTTATGTCAATATACATATTCTCTATTTTGATCTCTTCTGACATCAGTATTATAAAGTTGGCATATAAACTAATTACTTTTCCGTCCATGAAATCCTCTGTACATCTCCTCTTTATAGTTTGTCAGGTGACTGAACATATTTGCTTCTATTGCCGCCTTTGTTTCACACATTATGGTCTGGAATTTGCAGCATGCATCCAAAGAGAGGCTGTGCTGACAATTACAGGATGTTTTAGCACTTTTATTCTGACCTGCACGCCTGACGAAGACCGCCCGCTTGTCATCCTAAAAACTTGTAGACAGTTTTTCCTTTACATGTTCAGTTTTTTCACTTTTTTTCCCCTTGATTATGCCTTGATGAGTTTACTTATGTAACAACACTTGTCAGTTTTCTAGTGCCTTTAATTCCAAGAAAAGTGTCTCGAAGTTTTTATTCCAAATTTCAACAGCATCAGCAATGCTACAGCAATCTTTTTGCAATTTGTTCAAGACTATGGAGTTAGGTTTCAGTGTATTTAGCGCATCTTCTACATTACCCTTTAGTTTAACTACTTTTATCCTTCTCTAGTAAAGAAAGACAAGGTGTGTGAAGTAATCTTTGATTGAACCAATTTCAGGGCTACACACATTGTCTTCCTAATATCCTGGGACCAACATGATTACTACAACTCTGCAATTTACCAGCGTAGTAAAACTAGCATTAGAATGGTACAAAAATGAGTTCACTAATCAGTTCAAGCAGATTGACAAAGGTGGAGCAGTCAAGGACACTGGCGGAGATTGCCTTGATTGAAGATAATGATGCATACATGACTGAACAAACGGTGATGAAGAGAAAGCAGATCATGATTTACGTTGTGTCTGTGGAAGACTTCTCATTACAATATCACAGAACTGTTACCTTGAAACAGTTACGGCTCCAGTTTACCATCATGAGAGACATAGTCCACCCGCTTGGTGTGGACAACCTTGCACCAGCTCAGTGACAGTACTGGGACATACGGGCAACCTGTAGTCACTAAATCTCAAAGACCTACAGTGTCGCCCAAAAGGATAGAGGACCAAAGTCTACCTTAGCTTAGTTATCTGGATCCTTTGATTCTCAAGAGGAGTTATTTGAGGAACAGGAAGAGAGACTAGACAAGGAGGCTACTCATGATGACCAACAACTCCTCATCCTCTCTTGATGAAGCTGTTATGCCTCCCCCACCAATTCTGGCAGACAGCTTCAGTTTCAAGATCTTATTAACAGTAGAGATGGGAAAGTGTAAGCGTGTAAGCCAGGGCTACTTAAGATGTGGCCCATTTGTTTGCGGCCCATGGTGCGATGTGGGTTTATATGGAACTCAACATGTGGCCCGCTGGTGTGATCCTTTGAACATGGCCTCCACTGGGAACACACTCCACAATGGCGAGGTGTCTCCCAGGCTGAGTGAGCACTGGAAGATGCAAGCGGACAGGCTGGCTGGAGCGGATGGGTACAAGGTGTTGGTGTTTCTAGGCCCCAGGGAGAAGGTGCTGGGAGCACTGGGGCATTCTGGGAAGTGCATTTTATTCACATCAGTATGAAATAAGCTATTTTCATATATATTTGCATGTATATGCAATGTGGCAGGGTCAGTCTCCCTCCTGAGACCCTGACCACTGTTCTGTCCACTTTCCTACACTTTCAGGGCTGCAGCAGAACCTTCACCTGCAGAGTTTTTGTCCCTGGGCCTTCCTGGCCCTTAGCATAAAGGATGTTATATTGGGCTGAAGCCCTGGGCCAGTCACGGCTGACCAGAAAGTCCTCTTCTTGCCCCGAAGCGGGGAGGGGGGGAGGGGGCCCTCCAACACCTCCTGCTCAACTCACTTCCCCCTGTAGCCTTTAGCAGGGCTGGTGGTTCCTCCTGCTCCTCCATTCTGAGTCTCCTTAACACTGGGTTGTTTTCCTGTCTCCACGCTCCTCCTCTCTCTCCCTCCTCTCCCTCAGGGAGGGTTTTTAAAGAGGCCTCATGGTAGCCCCAATCAGCTTCACCTGGCCCTTAATTGATTTGCAGCTGTCCTTTCTCAGCTGCCCCTAATTAGCCAGGATTGCTGCTCTTTCCTCTGCTAGAGCAGCCTCTCTCCCCTTCCCCCAAGTCCTTTAACCTGCTCTGTCATAGCAACCACACTTAAGTTGCAGCCCTCTGCATGTGCTGTGAGTATCACTGGCCTCCAGGGCTTCCAGAGTTGAGTAGCCCTGAGTAAACCGTTAACTGATGAGCCTGGGCTTATTGGTTAATATTCAGGGGTACATGTAGGTTTCCCGTGTGCATTGGCTCCCATGGAGCTGTGTGCTGCCCCATGCTGCTGCCTCTCACTCTGAGGCAGCAGTGTGGGAGGCCATGCAGGAGTTGTTACATATCCCTATGTGCACCCACTCCTGGAGAACCAACTCCTGCCCTGCGTGTAACTGCTGAAATTTTTCAGCTGTTACACAGTTACTTAATTATGAACATTTTTAACATCTGTAACAAAGAGAGTAGTGGATGTGCTACAAATACTGCTTGAAGTGATGGAGTCAAAACACAAGCTACTAGACATCTTCCATACTTCATCAGATTGCATTGCCTTCCTTGTCAACAAGGCCCTGCTTGACCAAGGAAAGACTATATGGGAGACACCAGCCACAACATCTCCTACATGCAAGAGAGCATATTATGTTCCCTTTAAGGACATTGACTTTTTATTTTCTCACCCATTCCTGAATCCTGTTTTTGTCTACCTTATAAATAAATGTGAAGACAGCACCTTGCTAAATTGACACCATTTGACAAGGGATGGAAACAACTGCGTTTATTTGGGCAAAAGTCATATTCATCAGTGACACTGCAATTTAGGATTGCTAATTACCACGCCCTTATGGCAAAATACAATTACACCGACTACTATAGGTTAAATGCCTTCATCAAACATCTCCCAGCTGATCAGAGAACAGTTTTGAGAAATCCTTGCAAAGGGTCAGTTCCTCATGAATACGTAGTTGAAGGCCTTTCTAGACCCTGCTTATACAGCTGCTTCTTGCTCTATCTCAGCAACAAAGGCTACGCGGAGAGCTGCCTGGCTTCACCTTTCTCTTGTCAAAGCAGGTACAACCCCACAGCAGAAGACCTTCCATTCGAGGGAACCAGAGTATTTGCAGGGAGAACTAACAAATATCACATGTTAAAATTCTGGAAGAATGTTGTGTTCCCTGGGAATTTACTCATCTTCACAAATAAGGAGATGCAATAAGTCTTAGATGGCCAGAGATTCTGCCTGTTCAATTTCCTCCACCCCAAAGACATTATGCACCCCAAAGGCAAAATGATGAAAAATGGCTGTGATGGATAGGAGGAGTGCTGGCCAGCAGATGGTGACTAAAGTGTTAAACTCAGATAGCAAAAGGGGTGTTGGTGGAAAGCCAATGGGAAGACTGTTGAAATTTGAATTGTATATAGATACCTTGCCTGCACTCTTTGTGTGTTGATTCTAAGTTAGCAGCTGTAGGAACAGGATGAAATAATCAATCAGAATTACCATGCCCAAAAAATATTGGCATGATTCTGATCTGGACCTTGAGGTACGGATCAGTATGCATCGTGAGTAGAGGGAAAATGTATATTTTCTTTATTTGCTGTCTAGTTACACTTTTTGTGTGTGAATCTATGCCTTCCCTCCCCCCACCCACATTATTCAAGCTACAGCCAAAGGGCTACGGTTCTTTGTGTTTTGATCTGTTCTTTTCTTAGTTGCTCTGTAACACCTAACAATTAAGTATGCTTTATCAAATATATCTTTTTGTTTTGTTAATAAAATCACGTTTTGAAGGTGATCATTTGATATTTTTTTTGTGTGTCCTGGGAGGTTACAGGAAGGTCTGTGTGTGTGTGTCTGCCTAGCTTGAGAGGTCAGCTATCACAGACGCAGTTTGTTTTGTGTGTGTTCTTTCTTTTTTCAAGCTCTCTTGTGGTGAAAGAGCTTGGGGTACCCCCAGGGAAGGAATTGAAGGGCATGTCTATGCCCATGGCTTTCGAAAAGATATGCAAATTTGGTGCAAATTTGCATATCTTCCGAAAGCCGCAGGCAATCTAGGCGTGCCCCAAGTGTTCCGTCCTGATATTTCATGGTTCTTTAAAATCACTTGATGGTGGCAGCCTATCTTCCAGAGCCAGTGCATCTCTGACTCTGGGGAGTTTTTTTTTAATAAGCAGAGCCTATAGAGGCAAGGTATTTAAGGTCTTTTGTGGGCCCCACCACCTTCTGCACTCAGTGCTAGAGTGGGAAATAGCCCTGACACTGACAAAAAGGGAAACCAGCTGCTCTACAATCACCATCACAGCCAACAGTATCTAAACTTTGGTGTTGATGTGTCAGCTGAGACGTTGTGTTACCACTCCCACTTTTATTTGCTGCAGCAATCTGAATGTATTTCTCCCAGGCCCAGAGTCCTGTACCCAATGGATTCTCAGCCTGGAGCCTCCTACTGCACCTGAACTCCTTCCCAAACTATTGGAATGCAGGCAGGAGGGAGGGGCGTGGGCTCGGGAAGCGAGATTGGATGCAGGAGGGTGCTCCATGCTGCAGCAAACTCCCTCCCAGAGTTTTCACTCATTCTTCACCCCAATGCTCTGCCACAGTCAGGAACTCTGTCCCACACCCAAACTCCCTCGCAGAGCCTTCCTCCTCATAGAATCATAGAGATGGAAGAGACCACAGGAGGTCATCAAGTTCAGCCTCCTGCCCAAAGCAGCACCAATCCCAACTAAATCAACCCAGCCAGGGCTTTGTGAAGCTGAGACTTAAAATCCTCTAGGGATGGAGATTCCACCACCTCTGTAGGTAACCCATTTCAGTGCTTCACCACCCTCCGAGGGAAATAGTTTTTTCTAATATCCAACCTAGACATCTTCCTCTGTAACTTGAGATGATTGCTCCTTGTTCTGCCATCCATCACTACTGTGAACAGCCTCTCTCCATCCTCTTTGGAACCTCCCTTCAGGAAGTTGAAGGCTGCTGTCAAATCCCCCCTCACTTTTCTCTTCTGCAGACTAAACAAACCCAAATCCCTCAGTCTCTCCTCATAGGTCATGCGCTCCAGCCCCCTAATCATTTTGGTCACCCTCTGCCAGAGCCTCTCCAATGCGTCCACATCCTTTCTATAGTGGGGGACCCAGAATTGGACACACTACTCCAGATGTGGCCTCACCAGAGCCGAATAAAGGGGAATAATCACTTCTCTAGATCTGCTGGCAATGCTCTTCCTAATGCAATCTAATATGCTAATAGCCTTCTTGGCTACAAGGACGCACTGTTGACTCATACCCAGCTTCTCATCCATTGTAATCCCCAAATCCTTTTCTGCAGAACTACTACTTAGCTAGTTGGTCCCCAGCCTGTAACAATGTTTGGGATTCTTCCGTCCCAAGTGCAGGACTCTATATTTGTCCTTGTTGAACCTCATCAGATTTTCTTTTGGCCCAATCTGTCTAGCTCACTCTGGACCTTATCCCTGCCCTCCAGCGTGTCTACCTCTTCCCCCTAGCTTAGTGTCATCTGCATACTTGTTGAGGGTGCAATCCATCCCCTCATCCAGGCCATTAATAAAGATGTTGAACAAAACCGTTCCTAAAATGGATCCTTAGGCACTCCGCTAGAAACTGACCGCCAACCTGACGTCGAGCCGTTGATCACTCCCCATTGGGCGCGACAGTCTAGCCAGCTTGCTGTCCATCTTGCAGTCCATGTATCCAATCCATACTCCCTTAACTTGCTGATGAGAATATTGTGGGAGACTATCAAAAGCTTTGCTAAAGTCAAGCTATATCACATCCACTGACTTTCCCATATCCATAGAGCCAGTTACTTCATCATAGAAGCTAATCAGATTGGTCAGGCACGACTTTCCCTTTGTGAATCAATGTTGACTAATCCTGATCACTTTCCCCTCTTTCAAATGCTTCAAAATGGATTCCTTGAGCATACCCTTCATAATTTTTCCAGAGACTGAGGTAGTATTTCCCTGGATTGTTTCTTTTTTTTTAAAATGGGCGCTACATTTGCCTTTTTTCAATCATCTGGGATCTTCCCCTATCTCCACGAGTTTTCAAAGATAATGGCCAAAGGCTCCGCAATGACATTTTCTAAGTCCCTCAGGACCTTCAGATGCATTAAATCCAGACCCATGGATTTGTGTATGTTTAGCTTTTCTAAATAGTTCCTAACTTGTTCTTTCCCTACCAAGGGCTGTCCGCCTCCTTTCCATACTGTGTTGTGTAGTGCATTCGTCTGGGAGCTGACCTTTGTCCGTGAAGACAGAGGTAAAGAAAACTTTTCCCACATCATCTATCACTAGGTTACCTTCCTCACCCAGTAAGGGCCCCACACCCTCTCTGATCACCCTCTTATTGCTAACATGACTGTAGAAACCTTTCTTGTTATCCTTCACATCCCTTTCTAGCTGCAATTCCAATTGCGCTTTCGCCTTCCTGATAACTCCCCTGCATTCTCGAGCAATATATTTATACTCCTGCGTAGTCATCTGTCCAAGTTTCCACTTCTTGTAAGCTTCCTTTTTGTGTTTAAGCTCACCAAGGATTTCCCTGGTAAGCCAATCTGGTCGCCTACCATGTTTGCTTTTCTTGCTGTGCCTCGGGATGGTTTCTTCCTGCTTCTTTAAAATATTGCCAGCTCTCATGGATTCCTTTCCACTTCATGTAAGCATCCCAGGGAATCCTGCCCATCAGTTCTCTGAGGGAGTCAAAGTCTGCTTTTCTGAAGTCCAGGATGTGTATTTTGCTTCTCTTCTTTTTTCCTTTGGTCAGGATCCTGAAATCTACCATCTCATGATCACTGCTTCCCATGTTGTCACCCACCTCTGCTTCCCCTGCTAGTTCCTCCCTGTTTGTGAGCAGCAGGTCAAGCTGCGTGTGGTCCCTGGTCGGTTCCTTCAGCACTATACCAAGAAGTTATCCCCAACAGTCTCCAAAAACTTCCTGGATTATCAGTGTACTTCTGTATTGGTCTCCCAACAGATGTCAGGGTGATTGAAGTCCCCCATGAGAACCAGGGCCTGCGATCTGGAAGCTTCTCTCAGTTGTCTGAAGAAAGCCTCAGCTACCTCATCCACTTGATCCGGTGGTCTATAGCAGACACCAACTGCAACATCACCCCTATTGCTTCCACCTATAAACTTAACCCATGGATTCTCAACAGGCTTTTCTCCCTCTATATACTGGATCTCTGAAATCATACTGCTCTCTTACATAGAATGAAGAGCCTTTTCTTCCCCAGCCTGTTCTTCCTGAACCGTTTATACCCTTCCAGGACAGTGCTCCAGTCATGCGATTCTTCCCACCAAGTTTCCATTATTCCAATCAAATCATACTTCTTTGACTGTGCCAGGGCTTCTCATTCTTCCTGTTTGTTTCCCAGGCTTCTTGCATTCATGTACAAACACCTTAGATAGCCAGTTGTTCGCCCTACCTTCTCTAGTCGAATCAGAGGTCCTCCTTTGTTGCTTGTTCCTCCTTGTGTTTCTTCCTGGTATCCAACTTCCCCACTTACCTCAGGGCTTTGGTCACCGCCCCCAATGAACCTAGTTTAAAGCCGTCCTCACTAGGTTTGCAAGCTTGCCTGCGACGATGCTCTTTCCTCTCTTGGTTAGGTGGATCCCATCTCTTCCTAACAATCCTTGTGCCCAGAAGAGTCTCATGGTTGAAGAAACCAAAGTCCTCTCTCCGACACCACCTGCACAGCCACGCATTTACTTATTCAATTTGACGATCCCTCCCTGGACCTTTTCCTTCAACAGGGAGGGATGGACCACTTGCACTTCAAATTCTTTTATCCTTCTTCCCAATGCTACATAATCAGCTTTGACCCGCTCAAGGTCATTCTCGGCCATATCGTTAGTTCCGACATGGAGAAGCAGGACGGGGTAGCGATCCGAAGGTTTGATCAGTTTTGGAAGACTCTCGGTCACATCCTGAATGTGAGCTCCTGGTAAGCAGCACACTTCTCGAGATTCCAGGTTTGGATGGCAGATGAATGACTCAGTCCCTCTTAGGAGGGAATCCCAGACCCACCACCACCACCCATCTTCTTCCTTTGTGGGTAGTGGTCGTGGAACCCCCATCCCTAGGACTACATATCCCATGCCTTCTGGTAGATGGTGTTCCCTTCTGATGTCTTCCCTGAGAAGTCCCTGCCAAAGCGTTCTCCACCACAGTGCCTGTGGAGAGAGCCTGAAAGCAGTTACTTACCTCTGCAGGGATGGGGGATACTTGAGTTGGCCTTCTTCTTCTTCTCGAGGTTACATACTGCCAGTTCTCTTCCTTGTCCTGTACTGCTTTCACTGGGTCTTCCTCCTGCTGTGCCTGCAGGATTAAATGCTACTTTCTATCTAAGTCTTCATCCTCTCTGACGGAACGTAGGGTTGATACTTGGGCCTTAAGTCCTCTAATTTTTTCTTCCAAAATGGCAATCAGCTTGCACTTAGTGCAGATGAAATCCTTTCTTCTGGGAGGAAGACAAGCATGGCACATGCTGTGCAGGTAACAACAGCAGTTGTATCACTATCCATACCTGCCTTCCTTCTGAGAGATTCCTCAGATGTTTTTAAATGCCTCCCAGAAGGGCAGGAGAGAGGAAAAAACATTTTTTTGTTAGGGAAAAGAGGGTTCAAAACTATTTCTAGCTCTAATACTGTAAAATTGTTGTTCTGCATGCACTTATAATTGTATTCAAGTTCATGTCACATCTACACTAATCTGAAAAACAGTTTGCAAACCTGTTTTTTATTTTCCTGTTTTTCATATTAAAATTCCGTATTGTGATTTGAATCTCGAATGTTGATAATCTACTGCCAAAAAAATTGGAATTTGCTCGATCTGAAAGACAATGTATACACTTCTTAAGCATTGATTTGCACAAATAGTTGACAGCTCAGTATTTATTTTTATTATTTATCTCCTACCTGTGGTTTATTTTGAGCTTTTCGAGTACAAAAATGTCTATGTTCAAATGAACTATTGAACCCTATGTTTGTAGTTTTTTTTTAAATGTCTGTTGCAATAAAAGGAATATCTCTGTCTCATGGTAAATATTAGAGCCCCTATCTAGTTCAGTTTATACTAAGCTTTCTTAGGCAAGCAGTAGTGAAGATTGTATGCTCTTTAAATAAACAGCAACTCTTTCACAACTAGAAGGTAAAGTGACAATGATAAATGTAGGGGAGTTTTGATGTGTATATGAATAAATATAAAATGACAGGCAGGCATGCATCTAAAATTGCAGAGCTATGCAGTAAACTATAGAGCATTGTTGCAAACACATTTATCAAGCATCTTTGACTGTCCTTCCTCACTAATTCTTCATCATTAGATCTTATTGCAAATGAGAGAAATGTTCAATTTTCTTCTCCAAATATAGAATTCCCCTGCCCATCTCCCCTGCATCACAAAAAACAGCTGCCCTGAAGCACGGCAACCAGCTGGATTCAGTCCTGCATCATTGAGATTTAAATACAAATATTGCACCTGTGAATCCTGATAATCTGGAGCACTACACAAGTTGATGCCACAGTTCTATGCCATTTGTAAGAGATGATCGTAAGCTACTCAAGAGGGGCTAGCTCTTGTTCCTGGATCTCGTGTGTTCCAAAATATTAGACTTTATGATTTTGCCCTAGAACCAGTTGAAAAAAATCCCATTTTATTTCCATGAAATTTTTTGAATATTTTTTTTGTTAATTTTTGAAAAAAAATGTAGATTATTTTCAAGGAGCAGATTCAATGTAAAATGAACTTGAAATGTTTCATTTACCTTCCTATTATCCATTTTTCCCTTTCTCCCATTTACTTCCTTCCCCTTCTCTCCCTCCCCCCCCAATCTTTCTTTGCCTGCTGCTATGTTCCCTCTGTGTGAGCTGGTGAAATAGGAGTGGGACTACAGCCCTGGTTTCCTCCCTTCTTTTAGGACACTGTATGTTTCAGAAGAAGTAAACATGCGGTGGGTGGGACTACAGATTTTGTCAGTTTTGTGTAGGCTGTTTGAGGAGCAGGGAGTCCTCTATTCACTTTCCCACTCACTGCTGCCTGGTGTAATGGCCACTGAGGGCATGTCTGCACAGAAGGGCCAAAATTGAATTAAGCTATGTAACTTCAGATATGTCACTCTTCCTTCAAATTTCCTTACTTCTCTTACTCTTCGTGAAATGAGGGTTACAGGAGTTGGAGTAAGAAGTCCTCCATCTCGTCATTATTTCAAAATAATGGCTTGCCATGTAGATGTGCATTTTGTTGTTTTGAAATAACGTTGGTTATTTCAAAATAATGTTGATGTGTAGACACACTCAAAGTATCTCTCAAATAACTTAAAGCAATATAGCAGAGTCAGTAACTTGGGTAAACTTGAATGTCCTGCAGTGTTTCATGATACTCTTGTAAGACACTACATAAGGCACATTGTACAAGTAATTTACTTGACTATTTTGCCACTATATTGTTGTTAAGCTATAACATCAGCCAAATAAGAGTTCAGTGTGTGTTGCCATACATTTAATCTCTTCCTTAATCATTCTTATGAAATCTCCTATTCAAATAATCTTTTAATAGAAGTTAATTTTGTATATTTTAAATTGAACGGGGAGAACAGCAAGTAAAGACCTACTGTATTCAGCTGAAACTGTAGCAGAGGTATCGATAGTATGTTACTACCTGACTTGGCCAGGATACTCAGCCAAATGTAGCATTCAAGGTTGGATCCCATAAATATTATTCTTTTCTTTAAGGTGGTGGAGTAACAAAAGGCAGAGGGAGAGGAATAAGCAGTATGAAACCATCAAAGTCGAGAGCAGATATGCATGGGAGAAAACGGTTAGCTTCTGAAGAGTGTTTAGGGGATTTCAAAGAGATGGAACAAGATCAGGTAAAGAAGAGCAAAACTACTGAAGAGGAAACCACTGTCCCCGAAGCAAGGGTAATTTTGTTATATGTTGCTGAGCCCCATTATTTCAAGTATTATTGAAGTGTGGTTATCAGCATGAGAGCTTTACAAGTGGTTCAGATAATGTATAACACTCTTCAGCTCTTTATCTCAGGATAAAACATTTATTCCAGATAAAACTTGCCTTACCAGTGTTGTACAATCTTTAGCTCATAACGGAGATCACATCCTGCCTCCTCTATCAAATTTCTCCATTATTGCTCATGCTGAATCCATTGCTGTGCAATTTGAGTAACTTAATATATTAGTAAGCACTAGGGATGTTAGCAGCTAGTTGGCTAACCATTTAACCAATACACAATTGCTTGTCAGTTAACGCTCCTGGTTAACTGCAACACCTACTTTCCTCTCCTCTTCCTCCTCTGCCCCTGCATGCTCTGCGTTTAAAATTTGGTCTTTAACCTCATTTTTAAACTGGCTCCCCTTGTGGACCATCTCCACCTGCCACTCCGTGCTGCTGCCTGATAGTCCCTTGTCCCTGGGGACTATCGAATAGTTGTGTAACTGAGGTTTCATGCAGTTACATGACTATTCAATTACACTGTATCTAACATGCTTCGTTCAAACAAGGAAACGCTAATTACCAGATGAGCCATAAAACTCTGGTGCATCAGCCTGTAAACATTATTCCTCTATTACTATACTTAACTAAGGGGAAGAAATCATTTATTTGGTTTACATATAGAATTTCCTCTGATTCACTCTTAGCTGCTGTCAGCCACCAGAAAGCATGCATCTGACCAGATTGCCACGAGCATAACAAGCAAAAAGTTATGGACAATGGTTTTTAATTGTTCTTTTCTTTGTTGAGACTACTGTGCTTGGGATTAAATGTTTGTGGTTTATTTAGACATAATATAGACACAGGAGTTGCTCAGGCCTGGTGCAGACGGGCTGCTCCAGATAGCCTCTGTCTGAGGTGAGCCCTGCGTGGGGCTAGAGCAGCCCCCTGCCTAACCTACGGCAGATGTGGAGCTACTCCAACTCCCATCAGTTAATCTTAACAGGTTAAACATTCGTATCTCTATTTCCCACCTGAAACAATTTGTCAATCTACTCAAATCTGATTTAAATTTTTATTATAAATACAGCTTAAAAAAATCATACTTGAATGCATCATCTCCTCTTTAGGAACATATGTCCTGAGTGTTGATGATGACCGAGTCTGAAACCTGCTTACAGTTAGAAGTACAGTAATCCATGAGTGAGCTGTAATACTGTTTGCACAATAAGACACTCTAAAGATCGTTGTGATCTTTTAATTTCTGTTTCACAGGATGCATCTGGAATACCTCTTACCACGGCTATGAGGGAAGTGGAAGAGAATGAAAACAAATCAGCATCACAAGGGATTGAGAGTTCTGTGGAGAAAAGAGATTGTCCGCTCCACAGCAAGAGGTTAGATTCAGAACACAGGCTAGATTCAGAAAACAAGCTCTCTACTGAAGTAAAGGAAGTAGATGAAAAGGATAAGAAAGATGAGATGATCCATTCAGCAAGCCAACAGACTCACCAGGACAAGACATCCCACTCTAATATTTCCTTTGCTGAGACTCAAAAGCGTGATTTAAATCAGGATCCTAAAGCTGACGATTTTAACTCAGCCAGAAGCACAGATGCTCTACAGAGTTCTAAATACGTGAAGCAGAAGAGGACACCCTGTATGTATGGGACAGGTTGTTACAGGTAAAGCAGAATTGTAAATCGGATAGATTTAAATGGCTGCTAGCAAGTGACTGCTTCTCCCAAGTGGGAGATAATTGTAAAATCGTTAGTCTCCTTTTAAAAAAATTGTAAAAGTAAAGGATTAGAAAAGATCAGGTAGAGTTGCAATCTTTTTAGAAGCAGAAAAAGCGATATTCAGGAAATTTTACTGACTGATCAATACAATCTCAGCAGGGGTGAAGTAGTTCAGCAAATTAGAAGCTACAGTTCAATAAGCAATAGAACAGTTTGCACCAGGCAGTTACAAGATCAGTAGGTGAAATTAATTGGATTGGAGAGGAAAAACTCTTGTGTATTTTATTAACAAAGATTTTTTTTTAAGTGTAATATTTTGTGTATGCCTTTATAGAAGCAAGTGAATGTTCTGCTTTCCCCTAACAGTTAATTCTTTTGGCAATGTCTTGTGGGAGCTCCACTCTAGGTACACTTGTGCACACTGAACATCTGAGGAGAGATTTCTCATAGCGGTGTCCATTTGGGTAGTCAGCTCAGTGTGCATCTGTGATGAATGGGAGAGATACTCCCTTTTCAAGTGTCTCAGCCATTCAGTTAAGAAAACTGCCTGTAAGGGGTAAACCCAGGTACAGTAGGGTCCCTGAGCATCTCCAGGAAGTGTTGGCAGGGAGCCAGGAGAGCCAATGGGAAGAGAGCTTGACATTTGAATTGCAGCATGCAGCTCACTGCTTCAGTTTTTGTGTGAGCAGAGGAGAGCTGGGAGAGAGACTGAGCCAGGAACAAGGCATAGAATTTCCAGCAACATTCCATGCCTAGGAAAGACCAAACCTTGGAACAGCAGATATGTAAATGAACAGGGGATGTTTAGTTAGATGCGATCAGGTTATTTTATCTATTTAGCTAGTGAACTCCTCTCTGTTGAACCCCTGTACCCCTCACCCATATACTGTAACTTTAAAACTGGATCCCAGGGAACCAATTCTCTGTGCTTTAATCTTTTTTTTCCCAGTTGCTTTGTAACACGTAGCAACCAAGTGTGCTTTACCAAATATGTTGTCTTTGTTTTACTGATAACTTCACCTTTTTAAGACTGAGTTCTGATTCCTATGTCCTTGAAGAAAGGAGGTTCTGTGTGCATATGCTTGAGACTGGTTACCGCAGATTACAAACATGGAAGGCAGCACCATACAAAATAATTGCTCATGATAAAAATCATAAGCGTTTAGGGCTAGCTGGTGGAAAATCTTTTTCCTTAGCCTCCTTTCAATTTAGAGTTGTGAACTACAAGGTGTTAATGGTGAAATATAATATAAATTACACCAAACTGAACTCTCTCTCTTGTTGACCGCTTTCTGGTGGAGCATAGAAAGCAATTCCAGGCAATTATTGGGTAAGGCCAGCTGTTTGAGAGAACATTACAAGCATCTCTGTTGATATTGTCACCTGTTTTGATTTCTACAGTGGCAGTTGTGAAAAGGGCTTCTTGGTTTCAGGTCTCCAGATTTCAGAAAGAAATCCTCAATACAGTAGAAGACCTTCTTTTTGATAGGTCCAAACTGTCTGCAAGCAACACAGATGATTCTCTGTGCATCATAAAGAACTCTAGGTCTACTTTGAATTCTCTTGGGATTTATACAAGAGAATGTTTGGTACGTCCCAGACAGCTGAGAGGTCCCATTCTGTCCAATTCCCAATCTCTGACTGAATGAACCACATGAAAAGATACACCCAAGAAGGAAGCCATTTACTGTTTTGTCTCTGGCTTATCACCCTTTCACTTTCAGGTAGTAATTTTGATGGGCTGGTCAAGTGTCTGAATTGCCATCTTCATCCTTTCTAGTTCTATCCTTACTAGCTTCATCCGTGCCCTAGCATAAAAAAAAATGGCCATTGGAGATCCACCACATAGTCTGGCAATGGGACACCTCCCAGAGAGACTTGTTTATTACAGTAGAAAGCAAGAGATGTGCTCTGCTCCAGAAGCAGTCTGGGTCACAGATCCCTGGAATATGTCTTTCACTTTCATTGTATCTATTTGTATGTATTCCTACCCACTTCTCAGCTAGCCAATGTTCTATTTAAAAGGAAAAAGAACAAAACCAGAGTTATCCTAATGGTTCTGACCTGGCTCAAACAGTTTCCTTACCTAATATAGCTGGTCATTTGCTCACTGATTGCTCTCCAGGCCATTTTCATCTCCTCTAATAGGAAGATCTTTCACCTCATTCTGAGTGCTTTGTCTCAAAACATGGTTGGTTGATGGTTCATGGGATTAGACACAACCTAATCAAAAAAGGTAAAAAAGTACTATTACCCAGCAGAAAATAATCTATTCACTACACTTTTTGAAAAAGGGACAAAATTTGTCCATTGCTGTGACCTCAAACATATTCCATTGATGACCTCATTAGAATATAACCCAACACTAAAAAGTTCACTGCTATTGCTAAACTCTGTTTGAGTCCACCTGGCAGCTATCATTGCTTTCCATTCTCAAATAGTGAGTAGTTGTTTTTGCCCACTCAACAGTGAAGTCCTTCAGGGGGTTTAACAATCACTTTCTACCAATGTTGCATTAAGTGACCTATATTTAACATCCCTACCCCTTTCACCGTATTTTTACCTAAAGTCTCTGAGTTCTGTATCAACCAACCCTGTTCACCTGCCATTTTTCCACCCTAAAGTTCATTTAAATAAAATAGAGGCACTTGTGCACCCTTTATGTCAAGAGCGCTCTTCCCTTCTATCTGAATAGGACTAAACCATTGAGCAAGACTCTCTAATTGTTTCTTACTCACAGATCTATCAAAAGGGCTTGCGGTCTCTAATCAAATACTTTCCAGGGGATATCTGACCGGACTAATTCATGCTGTGAGTCTTCTATTCAAGCACCTTCAGACATACAAACTCAATCTATAACATTCATTTCCACCTCTATGGCATTTCTCAAAAACCTGCCCTTTATTGAATTATGTAAAGCTGCTACTTGGACGTATATTCATATGTTCACTGAATACTATACTATAACTTAGTACTGCTTCTGGTACCGTGTTTGCCTTGGCTGTACTTTTTTCCATGTTGTACTCTTCTCTGAAGCCCCATCTACCTCAAGGGAACTGCTCAGTAGATACCTAGTGAAGCACCTATGGGAGGTGGGGGGGAGAGGGAGACACGTTTCAAAGAACCATGGTTACTGTACAGGTCTCTTCATACTTGAACATGCTTTTGTTTTACCATAATATAACTTGGTGTCTATTTGTTAGTAGCTACCTTAATTTAAATTTGAAGGTTTTTTATATGTTAATTCTTGCTTGGAGAATAAAATGGAGCAATTCAGAAACTCTATACTTCCTCGGGTTCCCCTTATCTCTTTTGCAATACTGATCCAAGGAAGACTTCAAGATCTTTCCAAGACTTGTTCAGTCTTATAGTGTATGATCTGTGCAAAAGTTGGAATGCTTCCTGTTGTTAATGGCCTGAGAAGCTTTTATTAGCTGTACAGAGTGCTTCCTTTAGCCTCCCCTTCTCTCCTTGTCCAGCTGAGATGCAGAGTTCTATGTTTTCCTTCATCTACTGTGCCACCTGCCTCACAGTGCCTTACGAATTGTTCTGTAGTTCCTTTTTCTCCTCTACTTCCCTTTGCCCTCCATAGACTTTTACAATAACAAAAGGCTTGTCAAGCCATGAGTATTGCTAAGCCAGACAATAAGGTTGACTGGTGTAAAGAAGTCTTTTAAAATATTAGTTATAGGTTAGACTTTGGAGAACAATCTGGCCATACTGTCTATAGCCTATAGTAAGGAAAAACTATTGCCAAGGAAGTTGAGACAGGGTTTTACAGAATGGTGGGTGATCACATTGAAAGAACAGTGGAGGAGTATCTTGACTCCACTTGCATGATCAGTAATAACTTATTACTGTACCATGTTTCTGTTTTCCCTGAGGTCATTCATAAGAAAATGAGGGTTAAGATACAAAGTTGTAATATGATTTTTGTTGAATTAACAAATGAGAGAATCATTAATACCATAATCATTAATACCAAGTTTTAAAATCTTTATTGGTAAATCCATTTTGTTGCAATTCCTATTAATTCATATTCTCTTCATTGGAAACTTGTGTATTTTAGTCTTTTCAGTTTGCTGATACTAAAATAAGATTGCTGTTTTTGTCAATAATTCTGTCAGAAGCCATTAACTCTGTAAGGCAAGGGATACTAATCACAAAGTGACTTCGCTTAGGAAGGACTGATATAGAACATACTGTCTGATCTGGCAGAACAGGACCCATAGGAACAGTTGGTTTCACATACACATCTTTCTAAATATTTTACATTGTATTCCCTTTTGAAAATGAAGTATTTTCAGTTTTCTTTAAAATGAAATTTAGCCCAGCATTTGATGATGTTACATTTCTTGCATGTGTTCTTGGAGCTCTCCCAGTAAACATAATGTTGAGAGATGTTATAATTAACTCTAGTAGATCAGAATTTTAGACTTAAACCATTCAATCAGTATTCTAATAGCTGCAGTAGCAATGGCTTGTGCCCACGTTTTTGTTAATGGGACTTGGTTGGTGGCTATTGTGTAGCAGCAAAGTCACCGTATTTTTTTTTAAAAAAAGCATTCCAAATGAGCTTGTTGCTTGTGCCTTCTAGGAAATAAATTATGATGAATATCCAATCTATTGATGCAAATCCTCTAAATTCAGTTTGTAACTGGTTTGATTAAAGATCCTTTAGCTACACAGGAATTTAAAAATATGTAGTAAATAGCTTATTGTCACAGCAGGAAGACTTTTGTTGGTGGTTAATTCCATTGATCTTTTTTTAAAGTAACTGTCATTTTTTGTTCATGTGTTGGTTTTGTTTAGCAGCAAATGGATCTGTAATAACTAAAGTTTTCTATAAATGATTAAAGCTGCAGGTACTAAGTAACTCATTTATATTAAGTGTAATTTAAAGCTTTTATTTTGCAAAGTGCCATAGCTTGTGAGTCTTTTTAGATGCATAAAATATTCTTGTAAGTAATATATTACACTTGACCAGAACAACATGTTTTTTCTCTTAACTGAACATTAGCGTTCCCCACTGTCCCAGAGTTTATTATAGAATTCAGCCATTTCAACACTGTATTAGATATGGTGTATCTTTACTTTTTTCTGAATTTCCTGTGCTTTCAAAAAGTAGAAACTTAATTGTTGTTAAAAAAAAAAAATGGAGAGAATTAGTATGTTGTTCTTACATTGACAAGGGAAATATTGGCTTATCTGTGGCATAGAATTTGCTTTCACTAGAGCCCTGCATATATACAGAATTTGTATCTACATTTTCATCTGCAAAAGTTACCCATAGATATCCACATCCACACCCAGGGAAAATCTGTGGATATCCACAAATTTGCAGGGTTTTTGATGGAAAATTTATCTTTCTGTGTCAGTAGAAATGAGCCCTGGATATCCACATCCACATCTCTGGACAGCTAGGACTGAGTCAGACTAGGGGAGTAAAGGGTTAACTGGTGGCGTGGCCCAAGCAGCTTCCCCACCTGGGGCAACGTGTGGTAGGCCCAGCGTGGTCGGAGCAGCCCTGCAGCATGCAATCCTGGTTGACTGGTTAAACTCTATGGCTATGTCTAGACTTCAAGCCTCTTTTGAAAGAGGCTTTTTCAAAAGATACTGTTTCGAAAAAGAGTGTCTAGAGAACAAGAAGATTTTTGGAAAAAGCGGCTTGCTTTTTCGAAAGAGTCTAGACGCTCTCTTTCAAAAAAGCCCTGTTTTCATGCAGTAGCGCCTTTTTTTCGAAAGATGACTTTCGAAAAAAGGTGTTATTCCTTGTAGAATGAGGTTTACTGCCATCGGAAAAACCGCCGTGTTCTTTTGATTTACTGTCAACAGAACGTGGCTGTCGTCTAGACAGGTACAGTTTTTTTGAAAAAAGGCTCCTTTTTTCGAAAAAACCTTGTAGTCTAGACACAGACCCTATGTCTCCAACAGATGAATAACTATGCATTGTTGAATATGAATCTGTTTGAATTAGCTGCACAAAATTCCCCATCCCAATATGCACATGAGTGTTGAATGTCATATTTACTTTTACTTACATATATATTCTTTAATTTCACAGGAAGAATCCAGTTCATTTTCAGGAGTTCAGTCACCCTGGTGACAGCGATTATCAGAATATGGAGGTTGTAAGCCAAGATGATGATGACAGACCTGAATGTCCATATGGAACTACTTGTTATAGGTAAGAAACATGATCAAATACAATTATCTGTCTGTATTTGTAAAGCAAGACATACTTTGACTAGGAGCTATTCATGCAAGGTGATATAGCAGTGAGTAGTTCTTGAAGTTAAATCTTGGTTATAGCTTACTGTTGTGGCATTCTTTTGACAGGGTTATGCTTTATTGCCATATGAAGCTTGGCTTGAACAGCCCTATTGTATTTTTGTCACTAATGTTGATTGTTGCAAAGGTACCTCTGATAGTGACCTGATCTAACAGGAATGTCAAAAGGATAAACCTTTCATCCACATTGGGAATGTCACTGAATATGCTTCCAAAGTTATGAAGCTGAAGATCTATTTACCCTTTATATCCCTTTTTTGAATGCCATGTCATTGCAGTCATGTTGGTCTCAGGATATTAGAAAAGTTGGATGAGGTGACATCTTTTATTGGTTTGAGTTCTGTTGGTGAGAGAGTCAAACTTGCAGAGCTCCTCAGATTTCAAGAAAAAAGTACACATTCTTTGTGGGCTGACAATTTTAGTGTCCTGACTTCTTATACACACCTTTTTACATCTACCTAATCGTGACAAATATAAATATTCAGCACTTGGATAGCATTGAATAACATGCACATAAATCACATAAATTCAATTCTGTCAGTGGCATCATCTGGTTATCAAGGACTACTAAACAATTAGCTTTTCATAAAGTTCCAAAGAAGCAGTTGCAATGATGGAAAGGTAGCTGATGACTGAGAAGAGTTCTACACTAGAGACACACATCGCATCGCTATGTCGCTCAAGGTGTGAAATAGGGATATAAGCAACTAGTTGAGTAGTAGAACAGCAGCTGGTGCTGGGGGGAGCCGGCTTAACAGCTGGTTCCCTCCAGCACCGTCTCCGTGGGGGGCAGGGGAGGCAGAAGCGCAGCAGGGGCTCAGGCACGCCCGGTCTCAGATACAGCGTCTCTGACTTTTAAATGTTGTAAGAGCTGGATGGCCCTTACTACATTTAAAAGGCAGAGCTGCAGCAGGGTTAGCTCCCGGAGCCAGGTAGAACAATGGCCATGGGGAGTGGAGTTCAGAGACCTTTATGCTGGTAAAATGCCCAGTACAGTTTGTTTATAATGTTGGTTTCTAGTACCCTTGAACATTATGCAGTCTTACCCTACAATTTTAGGGAACCCTCAATTTTACGGAACCCTCCTCACTGCCTGCTTCCCTTTCCTACTTCATTCCTGTGTCCTTTTGTATTCTCTGCCTAATGCCTTAATTAGCCTTCTAGCTGTCCTCCACACACCAGTGAGGCACAGCTCTTGTTAACAAAGTCTGTTGTGAAGTGTTTAATTAGAGCTGCAGTGACCTGAGTCCTTGCTCAGCTGCTGTAGCCCAGCACTCTCACACTGGTTATGGACAAAATTAATTCCATAAAAAATACATGGTGTTGTAAAAACAACTCTTGTGGGTATTGTTTCATGCATATGCTTTAAGGAACTAGAGTGTTTTTTCTTATTGGAGTGATTGATTTTACAATACATCAGAATGTTTCCTCCTCTTAAGCTTTATATTATATGAGTCTTGGCTACATTAGCTCATTAGTTTACATTTGTAAATAGATATAACTTTGGTAGCTGATTTATTTTTTTTCTTGCAGTGAATTGCTGCTAACCCCAATCCCCTGTCCCAGCCTGGTAAAAGTGAGTGGGGATGGAGGAGAGCAAGCAATGGGGGTGTAGGGGTGTGGGTGGGTGGAATAAGGAGTACGGGGCTTTTGGGAAAGGGTGAGGACTCAGGGAAGGGATAGGGTAGATCTTGGGTTGCCCTTAAATTCAGAAAGTGATCTTGGGCATAAAAAGGTTGAAGATCTCTGCCTTCTCTAATGAAGTATGGATATAAAATGAATTGGAACTCCCAAAATGCTTTCTGCACCCATTTACAGTAGAGATGTTAGTATGTAGCCATTTACATGATTAACCGATAAGTTTGGGCTCATTGATTAATCATAATGGTATCAGAGGCAGCAAGGGGTGGGGGGAGATGGGAGCTGGTGCCCGCAGAGCTGCCTACCTCTTGTGCTGCTGTCTCTTTATCAGGGGTGGGAGCAGGTGGGAGCCAGCTTAAAAGCCAGCTCCCCGTGTGCACCAGCCCCTGCCCCCCCGCCTCCCTCCCCAGGCGTGTAAATGTGTAACTGCTAAAAAAAAAATCTAGCGGTTACACATTTATACAAATACACATTAGTTAACATCCCTAATTTACATTATACTTATCTAATACAAAATTTGAAGCCTCCACAAAATTGAGCATCCTCGTTGCATTAATGTCTCTTTGTAATGTATTCTTGAATTATCATGTGAGCATTCAACTTGCTATTTATTCCTGGGAGCCTTCACAGCTTTATTCCTGGGAGCCATCCACAGCTGTGGATGCTTGACATCTCTGAAAATCAGGCCCCAGTTCATTATAGGTTGCTCTGAAAAATGTTTTGTATTGGAATGCTGTTTAAATATTTAGTAAAATGGAAAATATTACATGCAACTGGAAATATTCTGATTTTCTGTCTCCTGAGAAATAGTGATATTGTCTGTCTCTGATGCTAAATTGTAGAACAAATCACAAAAAAGATAATTGGCAGAATACATTCTTCAGTATGACACACAAGTGAGACTTTAGTGTTTTAAAAGCAACTGTTTATTATAAAATTGGACTAATGCATGTTTTTCTGCAAATCCGCATGTGTGATTGAAAGCACATTCAAGTGAAAATAGCTAAACTTAAATTTATTTTCATATGCTGCTAAAATGTGGTGTGAAGTTCTGAAATATTAAACTGTATAAACTGTTAGAGATTGAACCTGCCTAGTCTGGCACCCTCAGGAACTAACTGAAGCTGAAGCAGAGAATTTGCTGAATCACTGGAGGTCATTATTGTCTAGCACCATTACCAACACTTCTATTGCTCACTGGGCTCTTAGAAGACGTTTAGGGGTAAATTAGAGCTAAATAACAGCACAGAAAAATGAGGCAGGACGGTGGCTGTAAAGAAACTATGGGACTGTGAGAAACTTGGCCATACCCATGATAAGTGGTCATCAGGCTAATTAAATTCATGCCGGGCCCTGGATATTGTCAGACCAGAGAGTGCTGGACTAGAGAGGTTCAACCTGTATTGTAAACTGCTTCACCGTGAACCCTTGTAAAAACATTGTTAAAAGGAAACTGAAAACAATTAGCTTGCTCCAACAGAACATTAGTCTTTTTGAAATAACACAAGTAAGATTAAACATGGAGTAGCTATTAAAAGGCTGCTGGGGGAGAGGAGGGTAGGCGGAGGATGGAAAACCATGAGAGAACATCTAACAACAAAAGGTAATGTCTTGTATGGAATATTACTTATATCAGTTGGTGGTTCTTCGAATGGTCCCCATGGGTGCTCAATTGTTGTTGTCGGGCTTCTCCCAGCGCCGCAGGTTGGAGATTTTCTATAGCCATAGTCAGCCTGACTGCGTATGCACGATTAGCATCTCTCACTGTTCACGCCCTTCGATTGCGCATAGTCCAGCACCCATCAGTTCCTCTCAGCCGTCCTCACTTGCAGTCAGAGCATAGTTAGTCTCAACTGGTTTGCCTTTGTCAGAAATAGTTAGTTAGTTCATAGTCTGTTCATAGTTTTTTTTTTAGTCATTAGTATAGTTATCTGTTTTTCCTTTTAAAAAAAAAAACCCAAACCTTTAGAGTTCATAGTTTATTGTTCGGTGTTACTTAGTTGTAATAGGACAATCTAAAAACTAAAGCTATGCCTGGTTCTCCAGGTTTCAAAAAGTGTTCAATGTGCCACAAAGCCGTGCCACAAAGCCATGCCCTCATCCAACGGCCACGCGGGCTGCGTTCACTGTCTGGGCGAGGCGCACGTCCCTCAGAAGTGTGCACAGTGCTTGAAGCTTACTGTTCGAGTGTGAAGGGACAGAGATGCGCCTTAAAATGATCCTCTTTGATAAAACCCTTCACCCATGGACCTCACCCTACCAGCCAGCTCAGAGTCCGTTATGGTGCAGAAGCGCAGGGCTTCTTCTGGGGCTACGGCCATGAAGAAAATCAGGGTGTCACCCTCAAGATGACTACCTGCCGTGCCTGTAAGCAGGGTCAGCAAAGGGGACAAGCCCGGCATGAGTGGCATTCCCCCAATGACGGCAAAGACCTCTATTGCGTCAAAATCCAAGAGGTCCACCTCGTTGGCACCAAGACCGTCGGCACCGAGACCCTCACTGGTGCTGAGGGAACAACCCGAAGAAACCGCGGTACTGCAGTTGTCGGCACCATCTTCACTCTCGCCACCATTAACACCAGGGCACTCACCGTTGCCAGCAGAACCATGCGCCTCGGTGCCGTCTTCGGTGTCTTGTGCTTCGGCACCGACCATAGTGTCACAATCTCCAACCCTGACAGCAGTGCCATACACCTTGGCACCAGCCACTGTGCCGTGCACCTCGGTGCTGGCCACAGTGCCGTGCATATCAGCTTCCATAAGATGTGAACTGCATACTGAGCAGACACCAGAAAGGGCTCAGAGACCGGTACCGACAAAAGCGGCACAGAAGTTGCACACTCGATGCATATCCATCTCACCATCCCCGACATTCTCCCCCACTCCCTCTCCATCCCCGCCGGTGCAGCTTTCTCCTACGAGACACAGCTATCACCATTGCACTGCCGAATCCTCTAGGCATGCCACAAGATCTCCACGCAGAGAGGCATTTAGGGAGTACTTGGGGCATTGGGATAGGCGAACATCCTGATCTTCTTCGAGGATGTCCCTACACTTGCCTCATTCTCCAAGGTGGTCTCCTCATCTGTCTTATTACCACCGTCATATCAGTGTCATATCTTCGAGGCATTCGTCACCGGCTAGCTCTGACTGTGATTACATGTATTACCACTGGCTGCATTATTTGTCTTGTCACTATTATAGATCATACTCCTACAGACGATCCCCATGCTGTTGTCACATACCAAGGTACCAACATAAGCTTCAGTGCAACCTCAGCCAACTCAGCGACCTCTGACATCTTCTGAACAGAGCCATGCTTCACAGCCCCAACAGTCGGAACCGGAGGAGGGACAATTATCGGAACCTGAAGACCCTGAACCAGAAACATTGCCGACAGACCAAACCTCCTCATCTCCTGACGAGGCGGTGTTCCCAGGAGACATGTCCACCCGGACGACCTGAAGTAATTTCAGGAACTGTTCAGGCACGTGGCAGATTCACAGCAGGTGCAGCTAGCAAAGGTACAGACAGAGCATTACTGTCTGCTCAAAAATTTACATCCCCAGCAGAGGTCACAATTTGTGCTTTCAATCGATGAAACAATCGTGGAGGCTGCAGAGGAAAGCTTGCAAACCCCAGCCTCAGTGGTGCCAACAAGTAAACGGGCGGACAAGAAATATTTTGTCCCTTCCAGAGGCCTTGAATTTCTCTTTAACCATCCCCAACCAAATTCTCTGGCGGTGGACACAGCTCAGCACAGAGCAAAGACACCCAAGTACAGAAACACGGCGGCGGATAAGTACCGCAAGAAGCTGGATATTTTTGTAAGGAAGGTGTACTCATCAGGTACCTTGCTTCAACGTATAGCAAATTACGCGGATTTGCTGTCAAACCACAAATTTGACGACAATTCAAAGTTAACAGAATTCCTTCAACACCTCCCTGATTCAAAAACCACAATACTTAAATCTGTGGTACAAGAGGGTTAAACAGCAGCGAGAGCAGGGTTACAGATTACCCTAGATGTTGCTGATACAGCCTCCCGATTTACAGCGACGGCAATCGCTATGAGACTATCTTTATGGCTCACCTCGGCTGTGGTTCCTAAGGGACTACAGACAAAGGTAGAGGACCTCCGTTTTGAAAAGTGCAAGCTCTTCGCAGACAAAACTGCTCAAGTCTTACATTCGGGCAAGGATTCTCGCACAACATTATGTACCCTGGGTATGTATGCTCCACCATATAAGAGGAGAAGTTACTACCCATATCAAAGGAGGTATGACTTTCAATACCAGAAGCAACAACACCGCCCTTATGACCATTCTAGGCAGAAGTAACGAGTACAGCGCAGACGTCCTGAGCCATCCCGAGCGACCAAGCAACCAGGGCCAAAACAGCAGGTTTGACTCATCGGTCAAGGGCATGCTCACAGAACACGTTGTCAGTGCAAACCTCTGGGCCTATCTCTTATTCCGCCATCACCTTCGGCCCTTTTATCAGCACTGAGCCAAGGTAACAACGGACCGATGGGTCCTGGAAGTCGTGAAATTTGGGCTTACGAGATTCCATTCTCTTCTATCCCTTTTCCCTCCGCACCAACCCCGTCCCTCTTCAGGGACCCATCTCATGAGGAACTCTTGAGACAGGAGGTCCATCGTTTATTATTGATAGGGGCAGTGGAGACAGTCCCTCAGCAGTTCAAAGGAAGGGGCTTTTACTCCCATTACTACTTAATGTAGAAGAAAATGGGGGTGGAGGCCCAGTCTAGATCTGTGGAAGCTGAACAGTCACCTTCGAAAACAACGTTTTAAAATGGTGACACTCATGACTATAATACCATCACTCAACAACGGAGGCTGGTTTGCAGCCCTCGACTTACTGGACGCCTACTTCCACATCACCATTCATCGAGCACACCAACAATTCCTTCGTTTCGTAGTTGGCAACACACATTTCCAGTATTGCATACTACCATTTGGCCTCGCATCTGTCCCTGGAGTTCTCCAAAACACTCTCATTGATGGTAGCAGCACATTTATGTCACAGAGATGTCATTATATTTCCTTACCTGGATAACTGTCTCATTAAAGGAAGGTTATTACAGGAGACATCTTGTATGCTCAACCTGGTCAAACAAACCTTCGAATCCCTCAGACTCATAATCAACGAGCAAAAATCCACGGTGGAACCAACTCGGATCATAAACTTTATAGGCACCAGACTCTACTCGATCAATGCATGGGCATACTTACCAACAGAGCAATTTCAGGCCATACAAGATCTTGTAAACATTGTTACAGGCCCCGACAGTATCAGTGCTTACTTGCCTGCAGTTGATGGGTCATATGGCTGCGACCATGTTTGTGATGCAACATGCCCGACTCCATTTCCAATGCCTGCAGCATTGGTTGGCTTTGGTTTACATTCCAACCAAACACGACATTCAAAAGACAGTAGCGCCTCCACCTTACATCTGCACTTCTCTGTTGTGGTGGACCAACCCGCAAAATCTGATGGCAGAGGTACCCTTTCATCGTCCACAACCTACTTTTCAACTAACCACAGATGCATCCTTCATAGGCTGGGGCGAGCACATGAACGGCAGATGGTCACCTGCAGAAAGGGCGTTGCACATAAATCTTCTGAAGCTCAGGGGCAGTGTTCCTTGCATGCAGGCATTTCCGCAATTATATCTCAGGCTCGAATGTCAGGGTGCTAACCAACAGTGTCGCCACAATGTTTTATATCCACCAGCAAGGGGGAGCAAGATCTCAATCCCTCTGTGCCAAGGCGATACGATTGTGGAATTGGTGCATCAGAAACAACATTGACCTAGTAGCATCCTACTTACCAGGCACCAGCAATAAGATTGCAGACGACTTGAGCAGACACTTTCCTCATGACCACGAGTGGGAGATGCGTGCAGACATTCTTCAAGGCATTTTCCATCAGTGAGGAACTCCCCGAATAGATTGGTTCGCTACAAAAGACAACACCAAGTGTCGTCATTTCTGTTCCAGAGTGGGCATTGGAGAAAGATCCATAGGGAACATGCTCCTAATCAATTGTAGAGGACCACTGCTTTATGTGTTTCCCCCGGCAGTGCTCATACCTTGAGTACTAGAGAAAATCAACACGGACTCCACACGAGTGATCTTCATAGCCCCAGCATGGGCAAGGCAACCCTGGTACCCATTTCTTCGTCTAATGTCCCTGCAGCCTCCTTATCCCCTCCCCCTCCAACCAGATCTGCTCTTTCAGAACCACAGTCAGCTTCTCCATCCCAGACTAGAGAGATTACATTTAACGACGTGGCTTCTGACTGGTTCAAGGCATCTGAACATCTCTGCTCGCAGCAAGTTAAAGATGTTCTAATGCATAGCAGAAGACAATCTACCCGCACTACCTACCTTGCGAAATGGCATCGATTTACACTATGGTGCTCTGACAATTGAATTGACTCCATCACATCGCTCCTTCACCAAATCCTCGAATATGTCCTTTACCTCCAGCAGGCGGGACTCTTGCTTTCATCCCTGAAAGTACATTTAGCTTCCATTAGTGCATTCCATCATCCCATAGAGGGTGCATCGATCTTTTCTCACCTGATCACAAAAAGGTTCATGAAAGGGTTAACAAACCTCAATCCCCCGCACAGACCTCCCCCCCCGCCCTTGGAACCTAGACCTTGTACTGGATATCCTCATTTTAAGCCGTTAGCTATGACTTCTTTCAGGATGATCACGATGAAGGTCCTCTTTCTCCTGGCAATCACATCGGCACGTAGAGTTAGCGAGCTGGCTGCTATGTTGGCAACACCACCATTTACATCGTTCACCAGAGACTCAATTGTATTACATCTACACCTGGCCTTTATCCCCTAAAGTTTGTTCGAAATTTCACATCAACGAACCGATAGTACTTCCCTCCTTCTACCTGAAGTCTCAATCTTCCTCACGAGAAGCTCTACTCCACACACTCGATGTGCAGTGAGCACTCTTTCTATATTCATAGAACCCGAGACTGCCGTAAAATGGATGACTGATAATAACAACCTCAGGGTGTTCCAAGGGTGTTCCAGCCAGTGCATCTCACAGCTTATAGTGACATGCATTACCACTTGTCACAACATCCGCAACAGACCTCTCCAATCTCTTCCAAAAGCCCACTCTACGAGAGCAGTGGCTACTTCAGCAGCATTTGTCAGAGGAGTCCTGTTGAGTGATATTTATAGAGCAGCCACCTGGTCATCCAATGCAACATTCATGCAGCATTATGCAATTGCACAATGTTTGGCCACAGATTCTACGGTGGCTTCAGCAGCGCTATCCGTTAGTGTCAAACCTAGCTCCAGAGTGCATCTGAGTACTGCTGTGTAGTCACCAACAGTGGAGCACCCACAGGGACAACTTGAAGAAGTTACTCCATGCAGTAATGATGTTTTTTCGAGATGTGTCCCCGTGGGTGCTCCATGTCCCGCCCTTCTCCCCGCTCCGGAGCTCTGTCTTTTTTTCATTGCAGATATCCAAGCAGTGAAAGGAACTGGCGGGAGCCGGACCGCATATGATCGAAGGGCGCAAACGGCGCGAGACGCTAATCATGCAGGCGCGTTCTGGCTGACTACGACTATGGAAAATCTCCGACCCGCAGCACCAGTACGAGCCCGATACCAACAGTGGAGCACTCACAGGGACACATGTTGAAGAAACATTGTTACTGCACAGTGTGAGTAACTTCTTTTCACACACTGGATCTGCAGCGTTAAGCAGAAAATAAGAAAAGGTGCAGACACCAACAAACGGGAGGGGAGAAAAGCCCCCACACCCAGAGTTTCTTTGTCATGGCACTTTCCATGGTTATCATGCAATCCAGGAGCCCTGCCTCCAAAACCCTCATACGCCTCAGGACTTTGTCTTATCTGGAGAATGTATGCATGTATGTAGTCCAGGCAATGTCGTCTGTAAATAGGTTCACAGACTATCCATAGAAATCCAAGTTGCCAAAACAAGTCAAAATCGACTTATTCTCTTAACAGGTTTCTAGTTAGCAAAATTAACCCTCCTTTCCCATAATTTCACACAAATGGTCTATTGTCCTTAGGCCGTTAGTCTTTTTCCCAAAGGCAGGCTCTGTTAATGACTAGGATCCACTGCATTGGCTGACAGTACAATATAGTTCCTATAAGAGGGTGTTTTGCGGGAGCAGAACAAATGAGTAAAGCTCAAGGAGACCCCAAGATCTCGGGGTTTAGACCTTTTTGCTCTTCCAATCCTCTGGTTCTGGAGGTCCTTGTAATCCCTTCCTCCAGCGGGAAGCATTCCCTGCAAACCCCACATGCTGAATCTCATGAGAGTTCTGAGGTCTCTACCATGGAAGTCAACAGTTTAGCTGTCAGAATTATAGACCTGATCCAAAGGCCATTAAAATCACTGAAAAGTGTCTCTTGCCAATAAATTCAGTGAGGTGGTCAGGGTTACGTTGTTGGTTTAGGGATACTGATGAAAGAACTTTAGAAACTATAATTATAGACTGTAAATCAAATGTACTGTATTAAATAGACTTAATGAAAAGTTGCTGTTTTCAAAAATGTACTTAGAGAATATGCTGTTTTAAACTGTATGCTAGTTGTGTGTGTCTCATTTTTGCTATAGGCTAGATATAATTTATTGCATACTTCGTAGCTTCACACTGTTTTAATTTTGTTATTAAAGGTAAACACTGTTGTCTAAGTACAAGATCCCTTCTGATTTATGGTGCAGGCTTTCAGGATCTGCCTGCTCTTTGCATTTTTTGTGTGCGTGTGTTTGGGTTTTTTTGGTGGCAGAATTTTTATGGGTTATGAAAAAGCTTTGTGGAACTTGTATTAAAAATTCCAGTCAATTGCATGAGATTGCCACTCTTTATTTTTCTTGTTTCTCGGTGTGCATGTGGAGCAAATAATTGGCCTTTGTCACAGCTACTATAAAGACCACTAAGGTTAGCCAAAGATTTAAAATGGAAGGGAAGAAAATTAATCTTCATTTTTTTTTCTTGAAGTGGCAGGTGGTGTTTTTTAACTACGACCATATTTCTACATAGAACTAACGAACCATTTTCTTCCTCCTTTTCATTGATCTCTGTTATTAACTCTCTAAATTATTTCTTATTGATGTTAATGGGATTTGAAAACAACCTCAAGAGAAAGTTGAGAGCACTGCTGTGAAATTAAATTCTGAACAAAATATAATTCTTAGGGTTTGTTAGCCTCATGCAGGAATGATCCTTAATTAGCAAAGTACTCTAGCTCTGATCCAGCATAGTACACAAACATGAGGGGTCCCATTGACTTCAAGAGGTATATTGCTGGTGATTAGAAAAAACAAACATATACAAACCTATCTTGGGTGCTTGCTTGGCTGATTCTTGAGACAAAAATTATTATTACTTGTAAATGGAGCATATTACATAGACATCTGACAGATCATAAACATAAAGCCTGTGATAGTTTTTAGAGTCAGTTTTCAGAGTTCAAATCCACCTTATGGGGGATTTTTGAATGCACTTCCTGAAGGTGCACCAAACTGAGTTACATGACTGATTACCCAGCTGTTCCTGAACCACCAATAGAGGAGAGGCTCCAGTCAATTTTCTGCCAGCTCCAGCCATAAACCCCAGAACTAGGCTGTCTTGTACTGCTCCTTCGGGCAGCGCAAATTCAGTAATTGGTTCACCACTCCCTTGGTGTGGAAATGGACATAATCCTCTTTGTAATCGGAACTGAGATTTCCCAAGAACTTCAACCAAGAACATGATATTTTAGGTAAAATAGATTTCAAATCACTGTAAGTAGCAGGCCCAGAGAGCAGTTTATCTAAGAATTCAGACTGCAAATTTATTTTTGTTTCTAACAAAAGCAGATTAAACAAGATTTGAATCAAGCAGTGTGTCTTAGTTCCTCAATGCAGATTGGACCAATCTTCCCCAGTTCAAAGTCTTTGTCTTCCAGATATTTTTCCAGGTGTTGAGATGGGTGGGAAAGAAGCCTATTGATGTCACTGCCCCTCTTTTATACTTTTTTCCTCCTGCTAGGATGCTTATTGTGACAAGGGCTATTCTGCTCCCATGGCATTCATGCCTTCTCTAAGAAGCCTCTGGGGCAGTGTTTCCCAATTGGTGCTCCGGGGAACCCTGGGGTTCCGTGAAGCAAAATGAGGGGTTCCGCGAGGAGCCGGCACTCCCCCACCCCTTCTGAAAGAGAGAGAGAGAGAGAGAGCTGGCTAGCCAGCAGAGGCATGGGCAGCGAGTTATATGGGCTTATGGTGTCCATGCTCCACCAATATTTGGAGCTGGAGCGGGCCCCGGCCCCCCGAGTGTCCTCCCACCCAGGCCCCAGAGCGTGTCTCCCTCATCCCCAACCCCTGTCCTGTCCCATCCCTGCTGTGCACAACCTTCACTGAGCTCCCCCTTGCCAGCTGCTGCTGCCCTGTGTGGCGTGCTCAAACCGGTGGGCGGGGAGACGTCCGGGCGTGACGTAACGTTATGGCTCGGGATTTTAAAACTGCTGGACGCTGCGTTGCACCGCACAGCTGAGTTGCAGGTTCCGAGTCTGGGGATGGAGCACAGACTCCAGCCCCACAAAGTGGAAGGCAGAAGGTAGGGGAAGGGGAAGGAAGAGGAAGCTGGGAGAGGAAGGGGCTTGTGCAGAGGGGGAAGAGAGGAGAAGGCGCCAAAGGGACAGGGTAGAGGAGAGACAAATGCCAGGGGGCCAAATGCAGACAATGAGGAAAAAGACAGGAGGGGAGGTGTCAGTGGGAGGGGGGATAGGGTGATGCTGGGAGGGGGAGAGGGTAAGGGCATTGAGGGCTAGAGGATGGAGGTGCTGGGAGAAGGCTTGAAAGAAGGGGTGGGCATAAGGAAGGCTGGGATGGAGCAAGTCATATGTGAGGGCACAGGGGCATGAGGGGAACGGGTGGTGAGGGGGTGGGCATCAGAGAAAGAGGGCAAAGGAGGTAGGGGCAGTGAGGGAAGGGGGAGGCAACAGGAGGGTGCAGGAGTAAGAGAAGGTGCAAGTGCCAGGGGATTCTGGGGATGAAGCAGAAGGGCAGACACCTGCAGGGGAGGGACCAGCACCAGAGGAGAGAGGCGGGGCAGGTTTATAGATGGTTCCTTGAAATTCTGAAAGACTGAAAAGGGTTCCTAGGCCAAATAAAATTGTGAAACACTGCTCCTGGATAGTGAAATGGGTCTCGATGGATCATACAAGCTGTCTGGCCCCTTTTTCTTTCAAGTTAAAGGTTGTAAAGGTGCCAAATTTAAAAATAGACGATATTGAAATAAGCTACACAATTTGAGTAGCTCAGATTGTATAGTTTATTTTCAGCTAGCACCACTATGTAGATGCGTTCTATGTGCTGTAGATAAATACATACAAGACTAATTTTAGAAAGCTATCATCAGTTATGTTTATTTCAAAAGAAAAGGTTTGGAGGAGCTGTTTCTTTTTATAATTATATTAAAAGAGCAGCAAATAAGTAATTTGAAACTACGTAGTGATGCATTTTGATTTCATTCACATTCCCAGAAGTTTGATGATTACTTCCATTGTGCAATGAATAATTCTTGAATGATGACATGTGGAATGCAAAGGCAGGAAATGATCGTATTGCATTGTTTTTTAATTTTTTGCAGGAAGAATCCACAGCACAAGCTTGAATACAAACACACTGCAACGCCAGGTGAAGTTGTTAAAAACTTTAAAAAATAAAAACTGTGACACACACTTAAAAGGCAATATTAAATGGTTTATGCTTCTGTTGTGCATTACTTGTATGTGTTTGAAACTTACTATATAACTTCGCAATGTTATTACAGTAAACTTCTGATAATCTGGCACCTTTAGTACCCAGGGGGTGCAGGATTATCAGATATGCTGGACTATCAGAAGGGGGGGCTATGAAGGGTCTGGGGTGGGGTGGGGCGGATGCCACTCTAGACCCCTCATAGCCCCCCCCTTCTGATAGTCTGGCTCTGCCTCTGGCGTCCCCAATTCAGCCGCTGCTGAAACTGACCAGCAGCGGCTGAATCGGGGATGCCTGCGGCAGAGCAGCTGGAGTGCTGCTGGGTTGGTCTGGTAGCGCCACCCCTCAGTGCTGTGAGACCCACCCGGCAGCACCCCAGCTGCTCTTGGGGATGCCTGGGACAGAGCAGCTGGGGTGCTGCCGGGTTGGTCCCGCAGTGCCAAGGGGCAGTGTTACAGGACCATCCCAGCTGCTCTGCCCCAGGCATCCCCAAGTCAGCCGCTGCTGAAAAAGATCAGCGGCTTACTCCAGGAAGCCCAGGGCAGAGCTACTCTGCCTTGGGCTTCCCAGAATCAGCCGCTGGTCAGTTTCAGCAGCGGCTGAATCAGGGCACCTGGGGCAGAGCAGCTGGGGTGCTGCCGGGTTGGTCCTGTAGCGCCGCCCCTCGGCGCTGCGGGACCAACCCGGCCGCACTCCAGCTGCTCTGCCCCAGGCGTCCCCAAAAGCCGCTGGGGTACTGCCGGGTTGGTCCCGCAGCCCCGAGGGGCAGCACTGGGGGACCAACCCGGCAGCACCTCAGCTGCTCTGCCCCCAGCTTCCCCGATTCAGCTGCTGGTCAGTTTCAGCAGCGGCTGAATCGAGGAAGCCGGGCACAGAGCAGCTCCAATTGTCCGGCTGCCCCAAGCACTTCCGGGTTCCTGATGGTGCCGGACCACCAGGAGTGCCAGAACATTGGATGCCGGACCAATGGAGTTTTACTGTACTAATGCTTCAGTTCCTTCCCTGCAGTTGTCCACAGTAAAGATGATTGCTTTTCTACTTCACTTAAGATTTCTCTCATTGCTATTTTCAATGTATTTGATCTGAGTAATATCACTAGTTGGCTCAAATGCCAACAATGTGATGTGTACATGATGCAGATGGAAACACCAAAAAGTAATAGATATTTGAATCAGTTGGTGGATTTTGTTCTGAAAACTTAATGTTTCCATAATTCTATAATCTGAGAGACTTGGATTTTTTAAATAGGGCACTGTCAGTAAAAGGAAACAAATTATGTATTATGCTGTTGACCTTATCACCGTATTTATTACACATTCAAATGAATATTATGTATATAAAAGTTCTGACTATATTATAATATTATTGAAGAACTATGTTCCAATTGTATTTTCTTAGTTCCTCTTTAGGTGTTGGACAATTTAATCAGGACTGAATCTAAGCGTTCATTAAAAAGTAACTTTTCTACTATTTCAAGTTGAAATCATTATATTTATTGAAAACTTAACATTGAAAAATATTGCAATTCGTTACTTTTTAAAGAATATCAAATTTTCTTTTTGAATGTTTTTTAAAGAAAAAAACATAAATCCCCCCTATCAATCTCACAAACAATACAAGATTTTAAATTTAATACAATTATTCACATGTAATACCACTGTGCAGAGTTTCCCGAGTTAGGAATTATGGTAGTGTTATCTCTGCAAGAGATATTCCAATAACCCATACTTGAAGAATAGCTCTGCGTAACACAAAAGCTTGTGACCAATAGAAGCTGGACCAATAAAAGATACTACCTCACCTACCCTGTCTGTTTTTGAATAACACAATCACGTAAAAAAGTAATGCAAACATACAAATCTATTGCTATATTTAAAACTTTTAAAAATCTTTTTATTTATATATATATATATAGAGAGAGAGATACCATCTCATAGAGCTGGAAGGGACCTTGAGAGGTCATCAAGTCCAGTCCCCTGCCCTCACAGTAGGACCAATTACCATCCCTGACAGATTTGCCCCAGATCCCTAAATGTCTCCCTCAAGGATTGAGCTCATAACCCTGGGTTTAGCAGGCCAATGCTCAAACCACTGAGCTATCCTTTCCCCTTCTGTAATAACTTTAGCTATTATATGTTCCTGAACAGTAAACCAGCGTGCCCACAGGGTTGTAGCCCTGGAAAAGAGTGTACTTAAGTAACTGAAGAATTATGGGGAGCTGGCATTAGCCTTGGGAGTCTAGGCAGTTGGATTGCTGGGTGTTAGATCTCAGAATGGCTGACTTTTAGACAGAGGGTCTGTAACCTGAGGATGTGCTCGGAAATCCCCAGCCAGAAGTGGTACATGGCCAATGCCTAGACTCGGGAAGCTTAAAGCTCACATGACTCAGTGAAGTCGGACCCCAAAACAGCAGCCTGGTGAGTGGTCACAGAAAAAGTATGGGATCAAACCTGGAAAAGGTGTTTATGAAAGTGTTGCCATCTAGGGAAGTGACCAGAAATCTGAAAAAGACCTCATATATACATAAATGTACACACTAAATACAGTCACCGCAGCACTCAGTTAAAATATGGGAATGTACTTTTTGCCATCTCTGTTACTGACAAGTTAAAGAGTTCTGCTAGATTGTTGTTTCTGATTATAGCATTTTTTCATTTAGAAACGGAAGCAAGAACCACCAGACAGAAAACTACTAAAAGAGGTTCGAATATTCTAATTTTCTAAATGAACCTGAGTTAATGTTATGATTTTTTTTTAAATCATGCACATGAAAGACAAAGCAGGTTAGATGTGTTAGTTTCACTCAGCAAAGGTGTAATATTGGACCACTTTACCCTGAAGGCTAGGTCTCTAGTTGGGGGGAGTGCATTCTTTTCTTTCATGAACAATAAAAAATGGGATATTCATTGAATCTCTTAAAGTTGGGTGATCTACACAGATATGGTTCAGATAAGCACACCTAGTTTTTCTCTGGAAACTGCAAAGTTTTTTTTAAGCTCTAAAGATGAACATTGAGTGGCTTAAACAATTGGTCCTGTAATATTTCTTCAAGGTAAAAGTCAATAAGATAAAAGGAATCAGTATTTCACTTACAGCTGCTTAGTTTGCCCAGCAAAGGCTGATGGTCCCAAACACTGATGTAGTCCTTTTTGCATTAAGCTATGTTCTAAATAACATGAAGGTAATTTGCATTGTGTTCATGTACACGTGTGCCAATGTCCTTGTCTCAAGTTTAATTTTGTATCTGAAATATTGATTAGGGATGTAAGCGACTAGTCCCTTCCGCCCCTCCTTGCTGCCTCTATCAGAAAGAGGCAGTAGAGCGGGGAGAAGAGGAGCAGGTAAAAGCTGGTTCTCCCTCTCCAGCTCCAGCTCTGTGGGAGGGGGCAGGAGCACAGCGATGGCGTTCCACCTTTGAAATGTAGACGAGTCCCTACTGGGACTCGTGTACATTTCCAAGCAGAAGCGCTGCATGAAGCCTGGGGCCAGTAAGGGACTTGGAGTCCCTCACTGCCCCGGGCTCCATGCTATGTTTCAATCTTTTAATTGCACAAGAGCCCCTGCTGGGCTTGTAAGTTTCAAACGCAGAACATCATGTGGCACTTGTGCCTTTGAAATGTAGCAACAGCTGGGCATGCTCTTCCTACATTTCAAAGTGGAAGCGCCCTTATCAACTAATCAAAGATGGAAATTATTCGATTTCAATTTGATTCTTATCTGTATCATTCGCATAAGTGGTAGTTGTTTCTGTGCTTTTGTTGTTCTTAGTGTTTAATTACTGTGTTGGATAAAAAAAGAAAAAGCTTCAGTTTAGGGTTTCCCCTTTTAGGGGCGGGTAGCTCAGTAGTGTTTAGAAGACATTCTAACTTCTTTGAGTTGAGTTTAAAAATAAAAAGAAAGAGGAAGAAGTGGAAAGAACATCTCTTCCATATTCTTCACTACTAGAGGGTCATACCAACCTTCCTCCATCCCCTCCGCCCTTCCTCCCATGTATGTCCAGTTCTCCTGTGCTTCAAGAGGTTCCTCTCCTGCAAAGAGTCTCTTCCAGTTATTCTCAAACTTTTTGGCCTGTGGCCACTCGGTTCAATGCAGGCCTGTCCGTAGACCACCAGCCAACCATCCATGATGACAAAATTTGAGGGATGGTGCCAGGTGGGTGGTGTCTGGCTGGGAAGGATGTGTGTAAGGAGTATGGAGGTAGGGATCTTGGTATGAGAGGGTTGGGGGAGCCCTTACCTGGCTCTATGTCCCTCGCTGCTCCCAGACACCTCTCCCCACTGCTCCCATTGGTTGTGCTCCAAGGGGAGCAGCAGGGAAAGCCTCCAAGTGAGAGGTTTCCTGTGTTGCCATTCCCCCAGCCAGGGGGAGGGGAATTGGTAGGGCATGCAACCACTTCCTCCCCCAGCAAGCAGGATCTGGCCTGTGAGACTCCCTGCTCCCCACAAAGCAGGAACCTGGCACTTAAACCTTGTTGTGGGGGAGGCATGGGGCTAGAGTGTCAGTGCAGACTCACAAGTGAGCCCTCAGCCAGAGTCCCAACTGCAAGATAGTCACAGACCACTAGTGGCCCATGGACCGCACTTGGAGAACTACTGGTATATTCAAATAATGCAGTAGTTCCCAATCTTCTTTTATACTGTGGACTGGCAAACCCATTCACAAACTTTTGGCGGACTGGTAACATTTTATTTGCATATTTGCGTATTCATGATTGTAAATCATTTTAAGAGGTCAGGTTTTTTTACATCGCATCTGTACACCCACACAATACATGTTGTAATGGATCAGTGTTTACAAATACCTACAACACTTAAAAAAAATCCCCTCTATCTGCTGGGTGGGGCAGCCCTTCCCTCAGGGGCGATTGGAGCCTGCACAGGGAGGGACATCCACAGAGGAGGCATGTGGGGCACCCTGTTTAGCAACTGAAATTTTGTCAGGGGCATAGGAGCTGGTGCCACGAGTCACCTCTGCCCCATACTCCTTCCCCCTGGGGTGGGGGAAGCTGCCAATGAATCTTCCCCATCTCCTTCTGTACAACCTCTGCCCCTGTCTCCCCCTTTCCCAGCCAGGCTGCTTCCACAGTCTCCCCCCAGCCTTCTCTCCCGCACATCTCCTCTTTCCCTCCACATATTTGGTGCCCTACTGAGCCATAGGTTGCCTGCCCTGATCTAGAATCTGGTGTTTTTCTGGGGTGGGAGCAGTGGAGACTTGAGGAAAGGATTCCTGCCCTAGGGAGAAAACAAGGGATGTAAGGGAGCAAACAAGGATGGTCTTCAGCTGGCTTATGAAACTGCTTCCCTACCCTAAGAGGAGAGACCTGAAAACAAAAAACACTAAGGCTATGTCTACACTAGCGGCTTCTTGCACAAGAACAGCTGTTCTTGCACAAAAACTTACTGGGTGTCTACACTGCACGCCCGTTCTTGCGCAAGTAAATTTACAGTCTAGCATCGGAAAACAGGGCTTCTTCCAGAAGAGTTATTCTCGCCTCATGAGGAATAAGCCCGCGCAAGAGGGCAGTATAGACAGGCAACACGAATTTCTTGTGCAAGAAACCACTATGGCTAAAATGGTCATCAGAGCTTTCTTGTGCAAGAGAGCGTCCACGCTGCTATAGACGCTCTTGCGCAAAAGCACATGTCAGTGTAGACGTGCTCTTGTGGAAGACTTTTTACGCAAGAACTCTTCCACAAAACAATTCTTGCGCAAGAAGCTGCCAGTGTAGCCGAAGCCTAACAGTGGGAGAAGCTGTTCCGGGGTTGGGCTGACCCACAGAAAAATCAGTCAAGGGCAGCATAGAAGTTAGAAGCAAAAACCTCCCAAAACAAAACCCTCATTCCCCTCGCACACCAGAGCCGGAGGGGGCCAGGTTAGTAGATTTTTGTGGGGCTCCCTACGCTCCAGGGAGGAGCCAAAAATGAGGGTTGATGTATGGGAGTGTGCTGCCAGGAAGCAGGCTTGGGGTGTAGGGTCTGGGCAGGAGGTAGGGTGCAGAAGTGGATTGGGATTGGTGGTTCTGAGAGAGTTGGAGAGTGCAGGAGCGGGCTGGGCAGGAGGTAGGGCGCAGAAGCGGAGGGCAGGTGTGAGGTCTGGGCAGTAACTGCGGGTGATAGGGCTGGAGTGCCAGCTCCGTACTGCGGGAGAAGGAGCCCTGAGCCTCGGGCCAGATCTAGGCAAGCCTCTTGTTCCCCACTCCTGGGTTAGACCCAGGCCAGAGAAAAGATAAGCTCTGACTGGAACGAGGTGTACAGATAGATCGGAATGGCTACATAGTTCGAACTATCTAGCCCGTGCCGCGTGTAGCTGCGCAGCACGGGGTTCGAACAAGCCAGCTTTTAAAAATGGCGGAGCCGGTTTTATGCTAATGAAGCCCGGGAAATTCAAATCCCGGGCTTCATTAGCAAGTTCGGTATGCATACATTCCCCCCCTAGTTCGAACTAGGGGGGTAGTGTAGACATACCCTAGGGGACTTCTGTGGTCCAACCCATCACACACCATCCCAGAGGTCCTGTATGTGCTGCTGTGACAATAGTAAACATGAATTTTGTTTGAAGCATCAGGCAAACAGTTGCTTCCCTGGCCTCTACAAAAATACTAAAATCAGCTCTACTTAGAGCCAAATCTGCCTGGAGGACATGCACATACAATTCCTATTACGATGTTAGCAGGGGTACATATGTGTGTCTGAAGGAATTAGGCCCAACTTTCCCATCTGACTGCAGGTTCTGAGTTGGCTCACAATAAAATGCGTCTCGTGTGTGAATGAGATGAACTGTATGACACTGAGATGACTCTACAGCATGAAATGCAAAACAAATGCAAGGTTCTTCGACAGCTCAGTTTACAGGCTAGTTAAAGTGGGAGTGTTGGACCTTTTTCAGAATGGATGGAAATCCTAGTTGCCTTAGAGGCCATGAGTAGCTTGGAAAAGCTTTAATTGAAGATGTTTGCATATAGTATCTAGTTCCACAGCAGCTGATTTTTGATGTCATCACACTGTGGCAATGCTGCTTCCCTGTGAACCATTTATTGTGGCATTGTGGGAATTGCAGTATCACAGGTAGCTCATGACATTGTGATCCAGTCCTGTTTGAGTCATTCTGCATAGTGTTATCCTGTTGTGTAATGCCTTAAGTCCCTCTTGCATTAAAAAAAATTGAGGGTTTTTTGATGGCATGGACAGCTACAAAAAAAAACAATTCAGTAACTTGTAGCTTGTCCATTGTAGTGGGGTGGGAGAGAGAGAACCCAGGCAGATGGCTAGCTAACCATGAAAAGCTATAAGACAATGTTGGAATAACTCTGATATTTTAGCAATTCTACATCGGGGGGGGGGGGGGGGGGGGAGGAGCTGTAGCCTGAGGACCACATGTGGCCCATTGGTGTTTTATGTGTAGTCCATGAGTCTGCTGGTTTCCATCCAGGTAGTTTTTTTTTTTTTCCTGTGGTGATTACTAAAGTGACACACACTTTAATGAAGGGCACATGAAGTGAGGTGCATGCTGACCACATGCATTGTCAGAGCCACGTGCTCCCTCTGCATCCAATCGAAGTACTGCTATGGTTTAATCGGCTCGCTTTGCAAATTCTAGTACACAAGTGCAGTTACCAAAAATTGCCCTATGGTGGGAGACCCTCTTGGTTCTGACAATCTTGTGGCCCATTGATATGAAGGAGGGTCACTCATGTGGCCCACTCAATAGCTTAGGTTGTCCCTCAGTGTTCTGCATATTAGAGGCAAGGCCTTTCAGTGTTTGTAAACTCACATTCTGTGTCTTTATGCTCATGTCTCCTTCTTCCTGATATTTTGGGTAACTTAATTAAAATGCTGTTAATCATTGCTAGACGTGGGTGAGAATATATTTTATTAGATCAACCTAGTATTGCTGTGAAGCTCAAAAGCTGGTGTCTTGGCCCTGCTCATTAGTTCAATAAAAGATATTCCTTCATGTGTCTTATACCCTGAGACCAACACAGCTGCAATAACTACAAACCCGCAATGGTTCACGTTTGCTAACCTTCTAAAAATGCCCCCTCTCCTGGTTCCGGTGGCTGCTCCCAAAGCTTGTAAAAGGCTAGGATCAGTGAGGTCACATCTGAGACACAGGACACGCAGCTTACTAGGACTATCTGGTAGATAGGGTTCCTTTAACCTTTAATACATGCTGTGTGGCACAGCTGCAATGTTAAGCAGAGTAGCGCTGACATTTCCATATAAACACATTTAAACGCTAGCAAGCAAGAGGAGACGGGTACTGATTAGATGACATTTGACATTTTTAGTTCTCAGTCATTATCCTAATTGCCACCAAAGGGACTGCTAACTGTTTAGAGCCTGGAGCAGGGATGGGCAATAATTTTTGATGGAGACCACTCTAAGAATTTGGTAAGTGGTCGTACTCTTCTATGATATTAATGGAAGAACTGTGGGTTGGGGTAAGGGATTGGGGTACAGGAGAGGGTGTGGGATCTGGGAGAGTGTTTGGGTGAAGAGAGGGGTTGTGACCTGGGGCAGGGAACAGGGGTGCAGGAGGAGATGAAGGGGTTTGGGTTGTAACCTAGGGCAAGATGGGTTTGTGACCTGGGGTAGGGAATTGATGTACAGGGTCTGTGAAGGGGGCAAAGGGTTGGTGGGGGGGGGAGAAGGGGCTGGAGTGCCAGAGGCAGGCCCTGGCTGTGAGACGCTTACCTTTGTGACTCCCAGGCAGCAGCCTGACAGGTTCTGCTGCCAGCCTCCCTGTCTTCCGTGACCTGGCACACCTCTCAAATGGGCTGGTTTTGGGACCATGTGTGTCTGAACAACTAGTGGGAGCTGCAAAATTGTGCTTGGGGCAGGAATAACTCACAAAGCCTCTCCCTTCCTCCCCCGGGCTCACAGCTCTTCCGACAAGGCCCCACAGCCGGCTTTTCTGAGGGAGCAGGAGCAGGGAGGTCAGGGAGCCTGACAGACTCCTGCAGTGCGCTTGGCAGGCTGGATTTGGCCTTCAGGCTATATTTTGCCTGGCCCTGATCTAGAGACTAAGAGGCCAGGGTTTGAAACCATATCTAAGGGTAGTGCTGCAAGGACAAGAGCAGAAGGGGATCAGTAAGACTAGAAGTAGCCATTGACTCTGTTCTTTTTTTTTTTTTGCAAATTTTTGCCTGTCTATTCTTCCTCTACCCAGATGAGTGATCTGTTCAGGCTGTCAGCTATAGGGAATATTCTTACAAACAACTTTTGCAAATCACCTACCTCCCAAGAATAGTGTTTTATATGCTGCATCCTCTTGCAGTTGCTTTTGTGTAAATACACCTTTAATGAAAAAAGCCTCGAGGTCATCAGGATAAATGTGGTGCCAATACAAGAGGCTGTTGTGTCAGACTGAATGCTTAATGAGCTTCCTTAAAAGCCAGGGGATTGAGTAAACTTCCTAGGGAGGGGGAAACACCTACGCTGTTCTCTGCTGGAGTCTGAAAACCAAGCAAAATGACAAGATGATCTTTTTAAAACCATTTTAACTATTTGTAGGACAGTGGCACATTATCAACAGGCTGCTGAAAGCAGGCAGCGGCTCCTCACAACAGTTCACTTAAAATAAAGGTGCTACAAGTAGTGCTCTGAATGTGAAGGGGATTTTTTTCAAATCTCTAGGTTACTTATATCCAAAAGGATCAATCTGCCATCATTACTCACACTGAGCAGTAAACTACTCTGCAAAGATCCCACCATATCTTTCATTGAAACTACTTGATGAGTATATTCAACAGGTGTAAGAGGTGCAGAGTGTGACCTATAATAGGCTCAGTATCATTCTTGCCAAACACTCTTGAAGCAGGCAGTTTTCTTAACCGGGCAGGGATGTGGGGGGGGGGGGGGGTTAATGGACAATTATGGGAGACTTTTCAGAAAAGCTTGAACACCTGCAGCCCTTATAAAAATCCCTGGAACTGCAAGTGCTTCTGAAAATCACTCTCATATGAGACGACTCAGCCCTTTTAAAGAGAGGGGCACAGTGGAATCAATAGATTTTTTTTTTTTTCTTTTCCAGTTTTCTGCTGCAGCTCTCTATTTTTCTTCTCCATCCTCCCCTTTGTTCAGTCTGGCATGTCTGCTTATTTCCAGTTTTTCCTTCCTTTGGCAGCTTTACTGTATTTTCATTCCTCTAATTGTTTTGTGTGAAATGGTAGCGATTTTGTTTGTACTGTATTTAAGACACCTTCCACTTCTCTGTGGACCCTAATGAATCAGCTGCTCCGTAAGCCATCAGTGACTTTTGTAACAATCGATTCCATTTTCAGCAGTGAAGTTAGTGGTGTTGGATAGAAATGATTTAGTTGTTCTTTTTTTGAACTGATGCTAGGTTGGGATGGGCAATAGTTTTTAAAAAGGGGCCTCTTAATAAATTTCTGAAGTGGCCCTGGGCCCCCTGGAAGAGACAGGACCTTGGGTGGAAGGGATGGGGGAAGAAGACTTCTTTTGCTCCCCGGCCCACAGACCCTGACTGGCTTGGGGGTGGGGGACCATGTGAAGTCTTTGCTCCCACCCCCAGAGAATTGCCAGCTGTTTTAAAACGGCTGGCGGTTCCCTCTAGGTGCCACAGTGGAAGGAGACTTCATGAGCTCCCTCTTCCCCCAGTCCAATCAGGGACTGGGGGCGGGGAGAGTGTGCAAAGTCGCTTGCTCTATGCCCCCACCCTGCCAGGGGTATGCAATAGTTAAAGAGACTGGCTGGCTGTTTTAAAACAGCCGACGGCTCCCTCTGGTGGGGGGGAGACTTCACATGCTCCCCCATCCCCACGTCTCGATTGGCCTGGGGATGGGGAAGCGGCAGGGAAGCTTCAGACTGTGTCCACCAGCTTGGCAGGCTGGATCTGGCCCCCAGAGGCTGTCTTGTCCACTCCTTAGTTAGGATTCTGAGGGCTCAGGACTCGGTTTTCTTAGATTGTGCTCTTGTCTCCTCCACGGATTGCTGTGTGCCTTCCAGCAGTCTTTTGATTTCTCTGTGCCACAGTTCACCTATCAGAAAAATGGAAATAATATTTTATAGTGGCCATTTGACATTCTTCTCAAAGTGCAACCTGAAGTGTTGTGTCCCCGTCTCTCTAGACTGGGATTTCTTTTACACTGCTTGGCTAAAGAACAGCAAGTCCCTTTAGGCTCTGTTCACTACAGCCACCAGCATGTAAAGACACTCCCCGATTACTACATGAATGCCATGCCCAGCTTTCCATGAATAGATACAGGGTGACATCCACGTATCTCTTAATCCAAGCTTCTCCTCCCTCACTCAGAAATGTGTGTGTTGTATCATTCAGTATACTGAACTGCGTACACACTTAAATTAGCCCATCGTTCCAACAAAAGATAACGAATATGCACCAGCCCTCTTGAACAGAGTAGAGATTTTCCAAACATTCAAACATGCTGGTTTAGATAAAACAATAAAACAAGTTTATTAAGGAGAGAGAGATTTTAATAGGTTATAAGTGATAAGGTATGACAGTCAGAAGAGGTAAAGGTATGAGGGTTGCACAAGAAATAAAAAATAAACAAGCAGGTTAATTCCTAAACGTTTACTAATGGCAGTAAATTTAAAAGCAAAAAAGTTGCTCGCCCAAAAGCATTAGTAGATTGTACTGGTTGGAAAAACCTCCCAGGCCAGAACCACTCTCTGCCATTCAGTGATGCGCCTTTGCCTTTCTTTCAAGCAATCTCACTTAGAAAGTGCAAGTAGAGCTGTTGGGAGGAGAGGTATCTAGAGACATTTTTTCCCACTTCTTACAACATAACCCTTTATTCTGGAAAAGTCTTTCCTGGGTCTTGGGATCAGGCAGTTCCATGACCCATGTGAGTTACCAGCTGTCCTTCAGATGAGTTGTAAATTTCTTGTTTGCACCTCCCCTGCATGTGACACTCCAGTTAATCAGGTAACTGTCTTTTTGTACCTAGCGGACCTGACAAACGTGCCTTTGTCTTTGAGATAATGGTCTGAAGGCATTACCCAGAACTACAGCATATTTCAAAAACAATCATATAGCAAGATCTTGTAGGTCCATGTGCGGTGTTGATTTGCATGTTTTAACATGCGAGTTGTGTTCAGTAGAATGTTTCAAATACCTCCTAAGGCATACTTGGTAAAAAATATATCATTGTATAAAAGTGGTGAACATGGGGTACAGGATGTCAGTGAGGCATAATGTGTCATAGTGATGAGAAGCTTACTGAATATTTATAAAGGTTTTGGGATCCTGGGATGAAAAGTGCTATAAACATTACTTAAGTGCAAACTATTATGTTAATAGAACAGCTAAATAATCCCATAGTTTTATAATAGTTGTAATTTCTGGTTTAAAAAAGTAAAATTATTTGTAATTCTTGAGCTAACAACATTATAAGAAGTGCCCCACGAATTTAAATTTTTCCACAGCACTTGACACACATACTTTAAACTCTCTACATTTTGGCCTGTACAGGAAAAAGTATTTTGGAGGAGGACAGTGATAATGATGGCGAACCAAATGAATATGACCTGAATGACAGCTTTCTAGATGACGAGGAGAAAGAGGAGGAGTACGACCCTACGGATGAAGATTCTGATTGGGAGCCAAATCCTGAAGATGTTGAAACACTGTTGAAAGAAGCCCAAAAATTTATTAAAACTAAAAAGTAGTTTGGGCCAAACAATCTTGTAAATTACTAATGTCATACTTGTTTACAAGATTGGTGGGGATTTGGGGAATGATTTTGAAAGCTACCTTTACCTATGCTTGAGACACTACAAACAGAAATAGTTAATGAAGGGGGAAATGAGCACCAGTTTCCTTTTTCTTTCCATACCCATTGTTTTGCCTTTGATAATTTAGCTGGTGAAGTCAAATAATAAAAGTCTGGGATTATATTGTGGTTTAACCGAAGACTCTTTTCCAATTTCTTCACAGCTCATATTGTCAGAGGGAAGATTAATGTGTTGGAATGTAGCTCTTAGAAAGATATTCATGAGGATTATTATGTCTTGAAAAAAATAAGGATTGAAGACTTACCTTAGAGCGGCTTATAGTTTTACTATATAATTGATTCCCTACTAAATAAAGAAGTAACATTGCACAACTTTTTTTTTAATGTGGCAGATCTGCTTATTCTCAGCTCAACAGGGAGTCTTTGCTAAAACAATTATTTTGATTAGTTTGCTATTCAGCTATCCTACACTGTCACATTAAGTTTTACCAGGTTGTTAATTGTGGATGTCTTCACCCTATAATTGCACTTATTTCTCTGATGTTCCTGGTTTAATTTGCTGGTTTTGAAAACGGGCTAAATCACTTGGGGAAAACAAATTTTAAAAAATGCAAGCTGAAATTCAAATTGTCCCAAATCAGTTCTTGACTGTTGTTAAAGCCAAGTGCTTGGTTTACTCTAAGCTGTGCGGCCTCCTAATAAACCCTGCATGGGCTCAGGGTTGATGCGCACAGAGCTGTCATGGCCTGGGGAGAAGGACCTCTCCCCAGACAGCTGCCTGTCCTTGCTGGAGCCAGAGCTGTTCACCACTCTCTCTGATCCGGCAGCTCCCTGCTGGCATTGCTGGGGCCGGAGGAGCACATCTATTTCTGGCCATGGCACCTCCCTGCTGAGGCTGGATGAGCTTGCCTCTTCCGTAGCCATGGCAGCTCCCTGTTTGGGCTGGAGGAGAGCCATGCTCCTCCGGCCACCGTAGCAGGACCAGATTAAAGAAAGGAGCTTTAGGAGCTGCAGCCCAGGGCCCAGAACTAAGCCCTGCCCATTTGGCCAAGGTCCTGGGCTGTAGACCATAAACACCTGTGTTCTGGGCCAGCCCTCAATGGTAAGTGTGTGTGAGGGGAAGTGGGAGAAGGCTCCATGTGCTTGCCATTCCTTCCTCCCCAGCTGAAGCAGTGTCACTGAGCACTGGAAAACTCTCTCTGCAGCTTCCATTGGCCAGGAATTGTGGCCAGTAGGAGCTGTGGGGGGTAGCATCGAGCCACCTGTTTCTCCACCACCATCAAATGGGAGTTGCCCCCATAAGCACCCTATATCCCAAGCCCTTTCTCTCTAGACCCCACACCCTAGCTCTCTCCTAGATCGCACACCTCATCCCTGAGCCCCATTTTGAACCCTAACTCCTGCCCTGACACCATACCCCCGCTCCAGCCTCCTGCCCTGGGCCTGCTACCACACTCCATACCTCTTGGCCCCAACCTGGAAGCCCCCTCCTATACCCTAAACACTCATCCCTAAGCCTGACCCAGTACCCTCATTCCCCTTAACCCTGAGCCCTCCCCCCATATTCTGAATTCCACAGCCCTATCCCCACCACAGATTGTCCATGTACAGAATGAGATATGTTGTTTGCACCAGTATGGAAGTGATGGGTCTCATATTGGAGCACATAACAAAGTTCATTCTGCACATGGACATACAAATTAGAGGGAACCATTGCATCTTTTTTCAGTCATTGTACATTGTGGATACTGTCACTTTATGTTGAAACTGATACTTAGTGGCTGGTTATACAGCGAACTGACTTAAAATTATGCTGAACTTATCTAAACATAGCTTATAGTTTGTTAAAGCTTACCTAATGCTTCCTATTAAGGTCCTGTTTTTAATTGACTTGTAACTTTCCTTAACTTTGAACCTTTTCAGTTTGAATGTATCACGCCAAGTGTCTGTCCCAGAGTGAATGTATTTGAAAGTTTTAGCAGAAATGGTTTAGCCATTACTGAGCACGAGGTTTTGCTTGTATTTTTTTAATAAAAGGCTTAAAACCGTTTTATTGAGAAGATCTAGCACAGCCATATTTTGAAGCAGGGATTTGAAATGTAGCAGAGGGATGTGTCTCAGGGATGTGTCTTTTGCTGTTCCCATGAAAATCTGCCCAAATTTGATTAAGAGCCTCCAAACATCAGATTTTGCACATAAAAGCATGTCAGTTTGGCAGCTGTATTCTCAGAGGATTGCGTCTGCACTAGGTATGCTCTATCCTCTTAGCTCCTGCATTTGATCAGGCTGCACAAGACCATCACCACAAAGTGACTGAGTATAGTCCTCTCCCAGGATTCTGTAGGACTCTGCAGTTTCTTCTCCCAAGCTATGTCTATACTATGGAGTTTTTCTGGAATACCAAAACTCTGACACATCCAGGGAATGTGTCTGCTTTTCCGTTTTTTTGAAGAGCAGATGCGCTCTTTCAGAAGCCCTGTAAACCTTGTTTCATGAGGAAGAAGGGCTTTTCCGAAAGAGGAGGCTTTTCTGATATTTGGCCCGGTGTAATGGGCCAAATTTCGGAAAAGCCTCTTCCGAAAAAAACAATCGGAAAAAGCTACGCAAATTGCATATTGCAATTTGCGTACCTTTTTCTGAAAAAGAAGTGTAGTGTAGACATAGTGAGCCATGGCATCTGGGGCTATGGTGCTGGGCACAGGAACTGAGGTCAGAGACCTTTCTGTGTGCCTTGTGAACTTTCTGCCTAGGTGGTGAAGAGGAAGTGACTTGATTGCACTTCTGAGGGATGAGATGCCAAAGGGGCTGTGGGGCAGCCTTGTGGAGGTAAATGTGGTTCCACATGTTGGAGCTGGTTTTTGTTTCCATTTCTGTTTTAAATGGAGTAATCCATATAATTATAGATTGTATTATAGCATGTATGCCCCAGGAGGCTGAATTAAGGTTGTGTGGGCATTCTTTATGCATGCATTTACAAACTTTGGAAGGCTTGACTTTGCAAATGTAACATTGTAACATCAAAGGGTTTTGTATGTAATAGTATCTATGCTGGTTTGTATCTCCATGTCTGTGAACCTACTAAGAGACTCAGAGATGTTCTCTACCATTAAGAGGATTTTTAATTTGACAATTACTTAATTTTTAAAGGCTTCAGAGGAGTTCAGATAACCTACTAATGTATAAATCTATTGATCTGTATTGGGAACAATATAATATTTTTCAAAAATTATGTCTCAGAAATCTGCCTCAAGACTTTTAAAGACTGAGTACGAATGATCATTCATGATCTTCTGCATCTTGAGAGTATTAGAATCATTTGCTTACTGTCTTTTCACTTGAAAATAATTCATCATAGATGAGTTTTCTGAATTATTTGACTTCATGTGTGATCTTAGCAACCTTCAGCAAGCAGAGACATTCTATTCAGTATTGTCACAATGTGAATTCCCATCTGAGCTGCTCCAAAAGGTTAAATTAGATTTTTCTATTAAAATAAAAGTAGCAATTTTCATTAGTGGTGCTTATCAAGGTCATACGTATAATCACAAAAAAAATCTATAAATCACTAGTAGCTTTACACACTATATTAGCTTTTGTTATTAAATATAATCCTTCCAGGACTTAAAAAAAAATTATGGAGAGGATAACTGAACAACTGTCATTAAGAGCCTCCACAGTAATAATAGTACACCCTGATTTTTGTCTTTTAGTCAAGCCTGTGTGCCAGTATTTTTCCTCTTTGTTTCCCCTTGTCAAAAGCAAAGTAGCTTTTTCCATGCTTCTGGTCTGAATCGTGATGGGTTTGTTGACATAAGGATATCAAAAAAAATCAATCAAATACTTCCTTCCCAAATTTCCTGAGGTTTAAATAAGATTCCCCAAAAGTATTTTTATTCTTTTTTCCCCCAAGGTTTATAAAAACTGCCTGCTGGTGAACCAGCTCTGGCCAATCTGGTGACCATCTCACGCTAATACATTTGGTCACTGATAACCAAGACTCCAATAGACTGGCCAGTGAGAGGGTCCAATTACTCTTAATTCATTGCCATCTCATGAGCTCCCTCTTATTTCACTTTTAAAAACACTAACAGAAATGGAGTGTTTGTGCAGTGGTGGGAGCAGAGCTCAGAGTTTGTATCTAATTTCCTGATGCTTGTCTTAATTGTTTTGAAGGGGAGCCTATGGGAGAGGAAATTGGGAGAATGTTCTAAAAATCTAATACTTGTTGATGACAAATGCACTTGGCGTTAGCCAAATCTGGCAACATATATGTAATTGCATCCCTGATGTCTTCTCCGCACTTACCTGGTGTTTCGGCTTTGCCATGTTAAGACTGCCCATTGAAAGGACAGGTATAAAGGCTATAGAGAAGACTTCTGGTCACATCTTTCATGGCAGCCAAGACTTTGCCAACAAATATGTGGACAAAGGTGATCCAATGGATATAGTGTACTTGGACTTTCAGAAAGCCTTTTACAAGGTTCCTCAGCAAAGGCTCTTAACCAAAGTAAGGAGTCCTAGGAGGGAAGGTCCTCTCATGGATGGGAAACAAAAGGTAGGAATAAATGGTCCGGTTTCAGACAGAGAGGTAAAGTGTGGTGTCCCCCAGGGATCTGTACTGGGACCAATGCTGTCCAACATATTCGTAAACAGTTTGGAGAAACAGGCCAACAGTGAAGTGGCAACATTTGCAGATGTTACAAAATAAGATAGTGAAGTCCAAAGCAGACTGAGAAGAGTTAAAGGGATCTTACAAAACTGGGTGACGACATGGCAGATGAATTTCAGCATTGGTAAGTGCAAAATAATGTACATTTGAAAGGAGTAATAAAGAGGAGCTGTTCACCTTTGAAAAAATATGATTGCAGGGGCAATCTAACAGATGTCTATAAAATCAGAATGGTGTGAAAGAAAAAGAAAAGGTTTTTTTATCCCTTTAGATAACATACAGGAATTGGGGGTCACTCAATGAAATGAATAGGCAGCAGATTTAAAATTAAGGAAGTACTTCACACAACACACTCCCCAGGGTTGTTAAGAGCCAAAAGTATAACTAGGTTAAAAAAATTGGGTAAGTTCATGGAGGATATTTCCATCTGAAGGTGGTCAGCTTTACAACCCATGCTGTATGTATTGCTAAATCTGACTACCAGAAGCTGGGACGGAATGACTACTCAGTTCTTTCTACTCCATCTGAAGCGCCTGGCACCAGCTGCTGTTGGAAGACAGGATACTGGGATTAGTGAACCACTGGTCTGACCCATGATGGTTATTATAGTCACATCAAAATTTACCCTGAAGAATGATTTAGAATACAATATGCAAAGTGCTGACTCTCCATGATTGGGGACATCCTAACTGTGTCAGTATTAGACACTATATCCATGGGCCTGGTTGTCTTCTCAGTAGTGCTTGTGAATTCTATCTTACAGCTGTAGTTTTTTACAGTGGCTGTTGCAGTTCTTTGGCCACAGAGTGTGGCACATCAAAACCAAGGACTGGACTGTTGGATCTGTCAAGAGATAGGCATTGTCTGTGTTTGAAACTTGTTTTGACACTTGGTATGCCATCTGGAAATGATATTGAGGTTCTTTAGAGGAATTGGCCAAATGAGTTGTGTTGAGATCTGTGGATTAGACGCATCTTTAAACAGATTGATGTGACATATTTTGAACCATGAGCAGATTATGCAAGGTAACTTGTTCACTGATGCAGATGGAGCAATATTGGAGAGGACCAGAAGCAGGTGGTGGTGATTGGTCCCATGGCACCAGTTGTTATAAGCATAGAAACAGGAGCAGCAAATGGGATTTTGTGAGGGCATTCTCTAGGTGGAGGAGGAGAGGCTACATGATCCTTGGGGTGAGTTTGTTGGTTTGTTTTATAGCTATGTCTGGGGTTTTGGTACCAAGTACCTTTATGGATTGGGGCCTAAATGAATTGCTGTTGGAGCCACGAATCATTGTGACAGTGAAGATTCAAACATGAGGGTGACTGCCTCCATATCCTATGTATAGAGTGCTAGACCAGGATTCAGAGTTCAAGAAAATAGCTGAATGCTTTCTAATGATTTAATTCCACAACACTCTTCTGGATCCAGGACTCTTCAGAGAAGAGAAACGTGGTGGGGAGTGAGTGTGTGAGTGTGTGTGTGTGTACATGTTTAGAGGGGAGAAATGGGGACATTTAGGAGGAAATAAACAGAAAGATGGAACAAGAATTTGGTGATATGAAAGGATTGGAAGATATGAGCAAATATCTAAAGGAAAAAGGTGGGGGCATAACTATATTCATGGTAAAGACTACATCAGAGATGAAAAGGATGGAGCTTGGTGCATTGAGGAAATTAAAAGCAAAGGCTGGTTGGGTGGAAAAGCTTTTGCATTCTAACATTCTCAAAGTGTCACATTTCAGCTGCAGAAGCTTAAATACTGAAGGGGCGGATACCTGGTAGCTGGAATTTCCACAAGTTCAGTTCAGGACTAGAAAGCAGCTTCTTTCTTTGATGTCTATACAATTACATGGATTCCTCTAGATCAGGGCTACTCAACTTTGGAAGCCCCGGGGGCCACAATGATACTCACAGCACATGCTGAGGGCTGCAACATAAGTGTGGTTGCATATGCATGCAAATATATGCAAATAGCTTCTTTCACACTGACGGTCATGAATACAAAGGCAAGACTACGCAACACGCAGGCCTCATTTAAGTCAGTTCTGCTGATATTAATAAAATGCGATATTTATCTGATTTCTATCCATATGACCGCACTTTCAATGTGCAATGACAGTCCAGGAATTTAATTACCAAAACACATATCAATAGAGGTCCATTATATTGACACGCCATTGTGGAGTGTGTTGTTCCTAGTGGAAGCAATGTTCAAAGGATCCCAGCTGCAGGCTGAATGTTGAACCCCATGTAAAACTGCACCACGGGCTGCAAACAAATGGGCCACAGGCCAGATGTGGGCTGTGTGTTGAGTAGTCCGGCTCTAGATTATATAATTTGCATGCATAAGATTATATCCAGATGGAGCTGGTGTAGCTGAGTTTTTAGGGGTGGGGGACTGTCATTTTTATGCTACCACAATGAGATCCCAGTCCCTGATTAGGGCTCCTAGCACTGTGATCATATGAATACTAACAAACGGCAGACTGGTATGATGGACCTCTCTGACCCCAAAAAAGGTTCATATCACATAAGGGGAGAGTAATTCTGTCAGGTATGTCCAAGGAAGGAGGTCTATTTAGATTTAGATTTTGCTACACTTGGTCAGATTTAATAGATTTTTAAAATGAAAAGAGCTCACTGATCCTCTCACCTGATCTCCTGGACATCATAGGCCACACACAGTCATTCCTATATCTAGTCCATCAACTTGTGGTTAAGCTAGTGCTCACTTTCTAGAAAGATTCCTTTTATCCCATCTTAATGGAAAGATTCTCCTTTATGGAGAATCCAGCATATTCCTTGGGGAGTTATCCTAGTAATTAGTTATCCTTACTATTAAACATGTATTTTCAGTTTAAACTTTGCTGGCACTCATTTCCAGCCATTGGATCTTGTCATGCCATTTGTCTGCTGGATTCAAGAGCCCTCCTGTAACACGTATTTTCTCCTTGTGCAGGTAATTGTAGCCTGCAATTAGGTCAACCAGAAATAACAAGATGCTGCATATTTTAAAATTATTTCCCTTGCCATTGTCTACAACAAAACAACTGTATATGGCATGTATAATTAATGAACTTGAAACTACAAAGGCTTTGCATTTCCAGTATCTTTCCTGTCTACTTATTAAAAAAAATAACTTTCTCCTTCTAGACTTCATTCATCTGATGCATAAATAAGCAAAGCTCATTCTTGAAACACTCATTAATTTTTATATATATTTTTTAATGGGAAAGTTCAACACTTGTGTTTATCTCTTGGTACTGTTAAAGTCATGGGGTAAAACTGGTCTCGGTAGAAGAGATGATACAAAGTATTTGAACCAAACTCTTAGTCAGAGTAAGTCCTTACAAGGACCTAAGTAGTCCATAGGCCTTGTGCACAAGGTGAATTTCACCCAGAACACTCATGCAATATATTTGCTATCAATAATAATTTCTAATCAATGAGATGACTGTAGATCTGAAGCTCTTATTGACCCTGATAAACAAAGTAAATCCTAGTTGCAAAAACTTTTACACGGCAGGATGTCTATTTGGAAATGATTATCATTTTTTCCTTGTAATTACGATCTCCCATGCTGCTGAGTGTTTGTTTTGTGTGAGGAAATCAAATAACCACCATGTAATGGGACTTTAACCAAGCCAGCACTGACAAGAAATAAAATGGCTTAAGTGCTTCGGTAGTTCTACTTACAGAAATGTAATGACAAGGCCAGAAAGCAATATGGACAAAAAGCAATACTGTATTGATTATTCAAATTATTGAGCAGCTAGATAATTGTTCAGCTAGTGCTTGGTATTTTGGAGCCACTAATATGATATAAATAAGTATTGCAATCCATTTTCCTACCATGTAGAGCTGTGAGTCCATTCAGGGTACTGTAAGAATGGCACAAGCAGACAGACTTTTGGTTAGGTTGGCCAGTCAGTTATTCATAGTTAATAGCCCAGGACAAAGCCTCGTCTCCTGGGTTTTCTTAGACTTTTTGACTGCCATAAGATGAGGCTGGACAACGGGATGGATCACCTGACAAATTGCCCAGTTCCGTTCATTCCCTCCAAAGCATCTGGCACTGATTGCTGACAGAAGAGAGAGTGCAGTATCTGGACTACTGACTCAGCATGGCCATTATGTTCTTAACAGCATCTTATGCTCCATCAACAGCACTGAGTGCTGCAGTCACCACAGACAGTATAGACATGTAGAAGATCTGGCAGATAGTAGATTAGAATTGAGGTGCCGGGCTCTGATTTCTGCAGTAAGTTTAGAAAAGATCTATCTGCATTCCCTAATCTAAAAAATTAGATTAAAAAACAAGGACTCTATCACCCATTTTTGAAGAATAGCTGCATCTAAAACGGGATTTGAACTAATGGAGAAAATATCGCATATGGAGCTGAAAAGCAAGGTGTGGGAAATAAATTTGCTTGCATAAAGTTCTTACAGCCTTCACTTGTGATGAGTGATGCTTGAATCGGAAATGCTAATGCATGCACTGACATCCATGTGACTGCTTATGTGTATTACTCAGCAGGGGAAAATACAAGACTTCATTTGCTGAGAGAGTGTGATGTATGGAATACCTTACTGGGCACAATAGAAATAGCTACTTGGAACGCTTCCCAGTAGGCAGCTATTTGGAAAATAGCAGCTAAATCTGAAGGTTTTTTCTTAAGGCAGTGGTTCTCAAACTTTTAGGCCCATGGCTCACCTTTCCGCAATGTAAATCTTTTCACAGACCTCCAGCCAACCACCTATGATGACAAAATTGTGTGCAGAAAGAGGGGCGGTGCAAGGCCTGGGTGGGTGGGAGGGTGCAGGAGTGGTCTGAGGGCGGGGGAGTCTGGTTGGAAGGGAGGATGCAGGAGCATAGTGGTGGGGCAGGCTCTTGGTGGGAGGTTGTGTGTGTGAGGGTGATGAACGTGCGGGGGTCTGACATGAGGGTTGTTAGGGCCCTACCTGGCTCTGCAGCTGCAGGCACCATCCCTGCAGTTTTCATTGGCTGGCGATATGGTCTGGGGTGAGTAATAGCACCAGTGTGGGCTCCCCACAGTGTGTGTGTGGGGGGGTGAGTCCTAAGTCCATGGTCCACCTGCAAGATGGTTGTGGTCCATTAATGGTCCTTGGACCACACTTTGAGAACCACTGTCTTAGGGTCACGGTTCAGTTGGCCACTGCATGTGCATAGATATACGAGTCCCTTCTTGTCCCCTTGTGCAGCTGTCCATCTATATCCCACACTTGCCATCCTTGCCCTTTAAAGAATCATCTCTAGCCTTTTGGAGCAAGATGCCAACAAAGAAGCAAGGGGAGAAAACTCTTGCTAAAGTCAATGGCCAACTTTACCTGAGAGAGAAATGGCTAAGCATGGTCCAGATAGGGGCAGGTACTTTAATTTCAAACTGGTATCACAAACAGAAGGAATATGAGATGCAATCCTAGCTCCAGTGAAGCCAAAGGAAGGTTTACCATTGTAAAGAAGGCCCTAGCTTACCCATGTAAAGAGTAATTGAGGTATCTTCTTGAGGGTATTCAAAAATTAGGAAACCAGCAGCTTAATACATAAATGGCAAGACAGTGCAGAATAGGATTAAATAGATTTCCTGGATTGTCAACTCATGTTGAGTTCATCTTAATTTTGTAACTGGTGAATAAAAAGCTAATTAAAATCAAAATATTTTTTTCCAGCCTAAAACGTTCTATTTTCTCGAGCTTTGATTTGAAGTTTTATATTCCTTCCCCACTGCAAACAAAAAGCAGACCATTTTAATTAGCTTGGCTAGTTACACAGACGTTTTGATAAAGAGACCATGAAAAGGCTAAGCAAAAATCTGAAATGCAGAGATATTACGGTAAATGGAAAGCCATTTACACTAATGGGTTTTGTTATTAACTGACCTCAGAAAGCAATTGTTCATATCTGAAAGACAATCAGTAACACTTCTTTTTGGGATTTGTTGGCAGTTGCTTTCCTTGAATTTAGGTAGCAATGGAAAATTAATTAGTTTCAATGTTTAAATAAATGGGCCTCCACACATTAGTTTGGTGATCAGGGTTTGTCTATGATTTAGTAAATAACTAACACTAACTCCAATGGCCAATTTTAGCAAGAGGTCCCTTTTTGTTTCTAATGTTACTAGCAGTTGGCAAGAGAAGTACTAACTACTTCCTGGAGTCACCCTACTTTGCAGCAGCAGCTTTTAGCAGCAGGTACACAATTTTCTGATGGAAGGAATTTGCATAACTGGCAGAGATATAGGCATTGGAGAGAGAGAGGGAGAGTCACCAACTATCATTCAGTTCTGGCTCAACAGTATGATTGGCCAAAACACAGAAACAAATCTATGTGCTCCTTGGACCAGAAGAAATTCACTGCCCACTGTCAAAACCATTTGAGACACATATTCTTGAGTGTATTTAGGGCTAAATCTTCAGCCTGGCCTGATGTTGGCCTACTTGTGTAGAGGCACGGTTTTGGGTGGCTTTATTTTAATTGCATAGAAGTCTATATCCCTAATTTGCCTGAAAATCGGGCATTTTGTGCACCGTTCTCTATGATGTCGGAGTTCCTGAACTGCAGGTGGAGGATACCTTCCACCAGAACAAAGCACAGAACAAAGCACAGTCCATGAATGCTGCCTTTGATGGTACTGCTGTAAATGGAGAAGGCTGGAGATCTGTCTCTACTTCACAAAGGAGCAGTTTCTGGCTGGCACCCATATGAAAGCATAGGTTGTATCTCCCTGGTCCAGTCCCCTCATCGGTCCCAAACAAGGCAAATTGCTGGATAAGGGAAAGTCAATCTGCCCCTTTGCTGTCACTTTGGGCTCCACTCCCATAGCCGGAGAGGAGCTACATTCACCAACCATGGACTGGGGTGTATGTGTGTGTACTGAGGGAGAAGGCAACGTGGATGCAGAGCTCCACAGCCACAGGCAGGAGCACAGCCCCATGGGAGCATGCCAAGACCTGCAGCAGTTGTACTCCTGGCTCCAGGCCACCACAGGGCTTCACAGTGTAGAAGTGGAATTTTATATTTGTATTTCAGGTTTAATAATGTAGTAACATATGACTTAATTTCATCCTGCCATCCACCCTTTTTTGTGACCCTCTGAGGCATTGGTAGAAACGCATCTGACAGACTGCCAGTGTCTATACTCGTGTTAAGGCAGGAGCAGACCATTAGGCCCTTTAGTTAAATATACATGTCTTTGTTTTAAGGGTTAGTAAGTAAGAGACAGGATCTTGTATTGTGTCTATGTTAATAAGATTAGAGGAATGTTGAAGGCCCAGGCCACAATGTGAACTGTTTTGATTACAAGGTTTAATTTACAATGCTTTTTTATTATAAAACACTGCTGTTTGTATACCTTTGAAGGTCTCTGTAAAAGACTGATTGTGTGAATGAGGAATGTGTGCATCAGAAAAAGATAGGGTGTGAAGGCCATTGTTAAAACCAGGGGGTCAAGAGAGGAAGGGTGAAGAAGTTTAACGAGACTTATTTGCATCAGAGAACCATCAACGCGCATCCATGATTAAGGAAGGGCACATTGACGACCCTAAGGTGGAGGCTGGCACTTCTAAAGACAATTGATTAACTCAATCCAGGACAGGATGACCCTCTTGGAAGTATTTTGGAATCTTAACATCAAAAGATAACCTCAATTAAGGAGTAACCGGTCACAAACTGGCACAGCAAAATCCATAGACTTCAACAGAGAAAAAGGACATAAGAACAGAGTGCTTTGCCATGGGACTTTGTGTTTGTCTTGCCACCAACTCTAGGAGCATCGGATCGCAACCGACAAAGCCCGGCTCCACTCTGCAATCAATCTGGCTGGCCACTAGATTGATCCAGACTCTGGACTGGTAACTATAACATTGACTGGTGGGATTGTGTGCATGGTGTGTGTATGTATGGGTGACTGAAAAGCATATGTTAACTGTTATATTCTCAATAAATGCGGCATGCTGCCTTCTCCCCTATAAATTATCTTGTGTGGTTTGTATGGGCATAACAGCTACCCTGCCTATTCCCTCCCCCCCCCCCCACGATCTCCTGTCCCCACTTCTCCCCTTCTCCCTCCCTGAGCTTGCAGCACACCAGAAACTCTTAAGAGGGTGGGGGAGGAGTTTCTGAGCAGAGTACTAGCTTTTCTCCAAGACTGATCCAGCCCAGAAGCATCCACGGGGATGCCAGACCACAGCTGATGCCACCATAAAGGTCAAACCTGTAACGTTTTAGCTGAGCATTCGCGATCTGCCCACAATGCCTACAATATTTATCAGAATCCCCCTTTACTTGTCTGTAATTGCCTGCCTTGCCAGATTCCAGGTTAGGCAGGTGTGCCCCATTTACTCACACTTAACTTGCTGATGTCTGTTCTTCATCTTACTCTGTTAATATAAAAAATTCAACTCTTCACCTTGGAAGAGGGAGCAAAACTACTGATTTCATCCGCCAGGAATGTACAGGTAATAGTCTAGAGTCGTTATTTTCTATACCCCCTCTTTATTAGAAAACATTCTGAGAACCCCTTTTGAGAAGCTGCTTATTCGCTGTCCTCTTTGTTGCAGGGACCAGAATGAGAAGAGAGCTGGCACAGTTAAAACTGACCACAGCAAATGCTAAAGGTGTGTTTCTGTTTTGATTATCTAAATGTCAACTCTAATCAGGCACCATTTGTAGCACCCTCCAGTAGATGCTTTGGTAATATAATTTCCTGGAAATCACTGATGATTCGGTGAAGCTGTCTGCACAGTTCTAGCACTTCAGCTAACAGAACTGGGTTTGCAGCAATGGAAATACTCGTTGAGAGCTAAAATTCTCAGATGTGACTCATGTGGAAGAAAACAAGCTTTCACTCTGCGTTGTGTTTAAGCAACAAGTAGCTAGAGGCAGTTTATTCGAGCAATATTGCAAGGGAAGACATCTATAAGTGGATCTTCAAATACAAAACAATTAAAAGCTAATATATATACCTTTCTATTACATATAACATTAAACAATTACTTCCCTGCCCACTCAGTTCCCATCGGACACTGTCTTATCTCAAGGCTCTCACTGAGGTAAGCATTCCACTCTTATCAATATGAGAGAGACAGAGAGGTGAACACAGTGTCTCTTCTGGCTCTCGCGTTAGCAGGAGTCAGAGTGACCTAGACTCTTGCTCTGCTACTGACAAACCCTGAAATGGCCACCCAAATCCCCTTTCCCTTAGTCCTGCTTCCACAATCATGATGTAAGTACCTCAGTTTTGTGATGCCTGATTTTTCAGAAAGTGTTGAACCACCCACCCATTGAAAGAGAGGCTTCATTAAAGTGTCTCCACATTGGTTGTTGCACCAGCTGACGTTTCTCAAAATCACCTGCCAGTTTTGAAGCTCTTCGCCTGGGTGTGCAACTTGCTTTCCTATGTTTGAAAAGGGTAAAATGTTGCATTGCCTAACCTCACAGGTAACCCCTATAACAGCCACAACATTAAACTCGTCCCTTGAATGCCAGTGTACTCTGAATTTTGAAATTAGCGTGTCAGTGTTCAACTATTCACCCACAGCCATGGCTTTGGGTATTTGCATTTGGCTGCTCAGCTGGGTTTTAGTCACTGAAGTCACACAGTTCTCACTCTCTGAAAGTATTGCACTAAAATCCACAAAAACCTTCTATCCTGACGGTGTGAACGTTCGTGGTCTGTGCACATTCACATGGATATTCACAATACTGTTTCTTTCTGTGAATATGCTGGACTAACATTTTCTTGAATTGCCTGGACTGCATGTACCATCTCAAATACATGTACAAATACACTTTTCTGAAAACCCTTTTTCCACCTAGCTTTCTATGCATTAAGTCAGTTGGGCTAATGTGGTGAAAGTCAGCCTGGAATCTGTCCCAAAATGCATTCTGCATTGGTGTATAAAACCTGGAGAAGGTTATGCAAGTGGAAATGAATAGATAGTGTATCCTACCCAGTTGGACATTAATGGCTGCTCAAAATGGACCCAATACACTGCTGTGTAACATTTGCTTTATGATGGTATTGTTCCATTGTCTTGTGTTATGTTGGCATAACACTTCATTAACGAAGTGGTGAATCAGGCCCAATGTGTATAACTTGCAGACTGAGGGGTGGAAGGTGAAGAACTAACCTTTTACATTAGTGTCAGTTACTCTGTAATCACATTCCTATAGGATAGGCTTGGGGATCAGGCCATGCATTTTCTAGGTTGAATTTGGTGAGCTGACACCATTTAAGAAATGTGAATAGATGCAGTAACAAACACTTTGTACCACTATGCATAGCATAGCAGACCAGATTTTATATTTAGCTACATACAGTGTGAATCTGGAGTAATTCTGATTAATTGGATTTAAATGAAGTAACTATGATCTTATACTTGGGTAGCAACTCCACTTAAGTCAGTAGAATTATTCCAGATTCCTCTTGATGTAGCACAGAATGGAATCTGGTCCATTCCACTGAAAAAAAATAACTGTTTAGAAAAAAGATATAAGGCAAATTTCTTTAGTTGAGCCAAACAACTCATGTGGATATGTCACTTGACAGCATGGCCAATTACCATGAGCTCACGAAACATCACCCAGAGCATTTGTGTTTTTACAGAGGCATTGGGCCCTAATCTTCAGAGTAAATCTGGGGTAGTTCCATTGATTTATACCAGCCAAAGAACTAGTTTAGGACATGTCTCCACTTGCCATGCCGGAGATCGATCTTCTGGCATTTGATTTAGCAGGTCTAGTAAAGACCTGCTAAATTGAACACTTAGGGTGCCAAACTACATTATTTACATAGCTGGACTTGTGTACCTTAAGCTGACCTTCTGGGTCTAGTATAGAGCTGGCCTTAGTTAAATTCTTACACTTGTATTCATGGAAATAGTTCCTTTTGCTTGGAATGGTGATTCCAAGCATTTCAGAAGACACAATTATTCCAGTGCACTTCTTTAAATAGACAAAACAACTATGACTCAGTGGCTATTTTGTTGCCACCAGTAGATTGTATTGAGTAGGAGATGCTCCACTAATGATATGTCTGTAATGGAAAGTGAAATCTTAAAAGCTTCTTTTAATGAAACAATCTAGAACTCACTTGTTTTTTTTTATAGAGCAACGGAGTAAATTGCTACTGGTTGGTCACTGTAGCCATGTAGTGTTAGGGGGTGCCAGCAGTTAGAATCCCAGCCATTTCTTTTCTGTTAATCCATAAAAGGCCATTCTTTTGCGCTGTTGTCACACAGTAATCACAGCTGGAAACAACAGTATATGCTGCTATTTTACAGTTCACTGAACACGTGAAGACTGATTCTCTTCCACTTAAAACAGCTGCCACTGCTGTTTGTGAAACATTGGCTCATATGCTGTTGCTGATCTTTAAAAGCTGTCTAATAAATGCTCCTTCCACTAATGCAGAACAGAAGTATGTGGGCTGCATATTGGTTGGCAGTGCAGATAAATACATAACAAACCACAAAGGGCACATGCAGAGTTCTGACTCAAAATGAATCTCATAAATCTTCACGGCAATCATATCCCTACCAATTTTAACTCCTCTTCCAGATGTATTAATATTAGCATCCACGTTTACCAATGTCTGTTCTCAGGACTTCATTACAAACTCGGATCATGTGCATTGAAAAGGTCATTTGAATGAACTTGGGCTGAGTTTGGAATGAGATGTCCTAGGTTCTGGCAAACCTGGGCTGATGTATGGTTTTAATTTCCAAACTGTCTGAAATTCCTGGCTTAACGTTCAATGCAAATTCAGATGCGCTTGATTTGGCCAAGTTTGGCTTTTAAGTTTTGGGGTCTTTTGGAACTTGAGCCCCAGGGGTTTGGGCATCTCTCTGGGGCAATCAGAGACTTGGTTTGCCCAAGCCCTCATCATTAAACAGTTGCGTTTCACACACACATCTGAGAGAATGATTAATATTTTGGTGTGGTGGCTCATTTCAAACAGAAACTGAACTTTTTTTAAAAAAAAAATTCTCACCAAAATGTAAAACCAAAATAAATTTTGGTAGGGATGAACCAAATGTTTTGAACATCAGTTTGAACTAACATTTCTAAAATGATTCCCCATTTCTCAGTTGGTTTTTTTTACAGTTTTTTATAATTGAAATTATTCATTGAGTTGACTTGAATTTCTGAATAATTTTGGTGCCCTTTCTCCTCCTCCCTCACAGTGAAGCTTCTGGTAAATTTACTAACCCAGGAAAAAATTGCTTGGTTGTATTCACATAGCTTCACTAAAAATGCAAACTGGACAGACATCAGTTGTGCCTTTGAGGCCCTGGAAGGCACTCAGTGCAGGAGAACTGAGTGAAGCTGGTCAGGTTCTGATAGAGAAGGATGGGAGGTAGATTTGAGGAGTGTGCACAGGGAACCTGCACTTCCTACATCATGTGGAGGCAAGTTCCATGGATGGGGGGTGGTGATGGGGGGTGGCTTCCTATGCATCCCAATGCAGCAGAGCTTGGGGATCCTTTTCTACTCCCCTATTCAAGGATCTCATCAATCCCTGCAGGTCCACTGCTAAATAGACCATCTAGCCTGCACAACTGGGGTGTGGCAACGTCAAGGTTGCAGAAGTGACTATGGAGCAGCTGCTTGTCCTGGGGGTAAGGATTCCTTCCCTCATCCCCATAGATATCCCTTGCGCCATGCCCAGAGTGATGTAGGGGGAGTGAAGGGGATTAAGCACACTGTGATGTATGTTATGCAGTGACCACTGACTAGTGTGCACTCAGTCAAATTCCCTGGCTAATGGAATACTAAAAAAGAAAAAAGCTTGATGTCCACTGGAAATTATATGCTTAGGTGCTTGGGCCCTCCTTCTATGCCCAAACTTAACTTCCTCACTCACTCTTTCTTGGCATCTCTATCTTTCTTGTGAGATTATAGAGGCCTGAAGTGCAGAGAGAACCCATTTTTGTTACCTGTACTTGTCATGGGCCTGAGCTGTAGCTTGTGTCTAGATTCGGATCTCATTCTGAGTTTCCCCACAACTGAAGCGGTTTGGCTACTGTAATGGGGTGGATGCTGTGGCACCTCCTGTTGGTCTCTCACACTCAATTGTCCATGGAGTGCACTGCTGTCCAGTTGGTGTCTTGACCATTGTCTACGCTCTACTCTGCTGCCTCCACTGTCTGGACCTGCACTGCTCTTCAGGATACTCACTTCCCACCAGCAGTGCCCACTGCTCTGTTCTTCCCCTTCTAGGGGTAATGGCAGACCTCATGCTCACACCTGCGTCAGTGGCTGACCCCACCCAAAGTCTAGCCCCTTGCCTCAGGGCAAGCTACAGCTTGTACTGGCCACATTCCAGTGTGGCAAGGTGTGGTGCAAGAGGGAAGGGTGGGACCCAGGCTGGCCCACTGCTCTGGGTCCCAACCGAGAGATCTTCTAGTAGCAGCCTCCTCCTGTTCTCTGTTACTCCCCTTCATTGCCACTATTCCCTGGGCCACTTAGCTAAGTAGCCCTTAGCACCTTCCCTGCTCCTAATCAGGAGGCACAGTTTGGTAAGAGCTCGTGTCGACTGCTCCCTGGGCCTGCCCAGCATTGCTCTGTCCAAGGTGCTAAGTCCCGCCCGCCCCAGGGGCAACCACCACCAGCTTCACCAAGGACAGAGCTGCCACCCTTGGAAGGTAGGGCTGGGCAAGTTGGTGGTGAGGGTTGAAGTCCCATCCACTCTGGGATCAGCCACCCCCAACTGGGACCCAACTCTGCCGGAGTGGAGCAGCTGTCCCACTAAAGATACACTTTGCATGGACAAAGCCCTGTGAAAGACACAACTTCAGGGGGGTTTGTGCATGACATCTATGGGCAGAATTAGACTGAAAGAAGGGGAGCTGCACTAACAAATAGAAACTGTGCATGTTTTCAAGAGAACTGATGATGTGCAATTATTGTCTCTAAACATTATGTTCCCAGTACAGATAAACTATAGTCCTTGCTAAGAGGTTGCATAGACCTTGATAATTAAATGAAATTGTATTGGAATCATGCCTGGATTGGGTCACTAGATAGAGTATTGTTGCTACTCTTCAAGACCCTCATCTAGCAAAGCACTTAAATACATTCATTAACCACATGAGTAGTCCCCATTGTTGCCTGATTTAGGAAGGTTAATCATTAAATTGGATTGTCTGGGTTGCAGGCTCACCAATTGAACTCATAGGAAAATAAGGTTCTTGTCCTGGAATCAGGCTGCACAGAATATGCAAAGGACCCTCGGGGGGTATTACAGGAGGTTCTCACTGAGGCAAAATACTTTAAAACTGTATTAAAATATATGGATGAGGAATCAAATAGCAGTTTGAATGGTAAAATAAATCAGGGTTACAAATGCAGTATTAGTAGCCTAAAGATGCATAGGGTATTATTTCTATAAAGCTGTAGTTAATATACTCTCAGCTGTTTTTGGTAACCTGTGATAAGAGTCAAAGGACTAGTCTTGCCTCTGGTACGCCAAGACAGTTCAGATCCAGGTGTCACAAGGTGCAGAAGCTAGTGCTAAGAGCTTATTAAAGCTAACTTAGTTTACTTAACTGTCTGACTTAAACCTAGATTAAACTAAAAGAGCATTACAAAGACAAAGTTTAGACACAAAGTTTAGAGACTAATCTTAACTCCTAACTCTGAACTAACAAGCTCCTGGCACCTTGTTTTATATGCTTAGGTGCTTGGGCCCTCCTTCTATGCCCAAACTTAACTTCCTCACTCACAAAACTATTTAGGGGACATTTATACCATAGGCTGGATACATAAGGCGTGTTTGTATGTATTGATGATATGCACATACATATTAATGCTATTAGATCACTATCGCTTACATTATTTCTGTTCTTCTTGTTGAGCACTTGTTAATTTTGGCTTTCTTGGAAGCCACCTATGCCATGAAAGGTTGTTTTATCACTATCTAGCCAAGTGAAAAGTCCTGAATATGTGCAAGTTATCTGGGTGAAAGGTCCCAGACACAGATGTGCTTTGCCTTAGCTCAACATACAGGATATGGCCTATAGCTCCTGTGTTACAGGCAAATCACTTTACTATGAACCTATAAATCTACTATAATAAAACAAGTAAGTAAACTATAAATGTATGTAAGAAAATAGATATATCTGGTAAGCAAGCAGGTTAATCCTATAGGCTACACAATGAAATCAGTGAGATTCATTCACATGCTTAAATATATACTAAAGGGCTTTGTTTAAATGCAGCATTTTTGAAAGAGTTCTGCAGGGGGAAAATGAATTTGTATACTCGTGACCTTTATATTATTATCCTGACAGAAGAGATTATACTTTTTTCCTATTAGTGAAATCATAGTTCTGATTAGATTTATGCTATTATCCAAAAGAAATAAGATTATAAATGATTGATGATTCTTACTGGGTAGGTAGGTAGGTAGCAGCGTATTTATTAAAGTTCTTATAGAACATCAAAGACAGTGTCTCTCACACTGAAGGAGGATTGGGAGGGTGCTTAGTCACAACAATTTGAAAACAAAACTAAAATGCAACTTTTGATCTGACTGAGAGCTCCCTGTAAGATCAGCAAACAGAAGAGAGCTATTCAGAGTCCAATGAACATGTTATGTAAAACAGCTTATTCAACTCTAATGTCTATAGGGATATTTAATGAGAACTGCATTAAATATGAATTTAACAAAATAACAGTGGAAGAAATGGACAGGATTTTCTAGGGAAAGCAGAGCTCTGTTTTAATAAAATAATGTAGTCTATTCATAACTGAAATGATATCCTCAGGGGCTTAGCATTATTTTTAAAGGTCAAGAGATGCTGTAAGTATATTGTGCAATCACTGTTCAGAGTAATATGTTGTAATCCACTCCAAATGGGAATAAAGATGACAAATAAAAACTTAAAGCTGCCGAATCTTCAAATGTGGACATCCTGCTCTTGGCACAGCATAGTGGAGAATTTTAGCATTTTAAAATATTATAAGGAAGGGCAAAATAGTACTTCAAGGAAAAGCCTCATAAGCATCTGGCTGAGTTCAGTGCCTGTTTTGGGAGGTATTTATTGAAGCTGGACGCTTCAGTGGTAAGATAATATAGTGGAAACAATTATATGTCTGAGGCAATTATTCCAGTTGCTATAAAAAGATGTGTTCTCCAAATCAAAGTCAAATATGTGTTTGAGGGAGGTAGATTCTTAAGCATAAATAATAGACTACTGTTTCTTAGACAAAACCATGGCTCTTTTACTGTTTCCTCATCTTCCTAGTATTCCCACTTGCCTATTTCATCCATCCATCATAAGAACGGCCATACTTGGTCAGACCAATGATCCATTTAGCCCACTGGACTGTCTTCTGAGATTGTCCAATGACAAATGCTTCAGACTAAACGAATGAAAAATGTAATCGTTGAAGGATCCATCCTCTGTCATCCATGCTCACCTTCCAGTAACCAGAGGCTAGGGATACCTAGAACCTGGTGGCTTCATCCCTGACCTTCTTGGCTAATGGCCTTTGATGGACCTATCCTAATTCTTTTTGAACCCCACTGTAGTTTTAGCCTTCACAGTATCCCCTGGCACTAAGTTCCACAGGCCAACTCTTCATTGTGTGAAAAAGGACTTATTTTTGTTTGTTTAAACATACTGCCTATTAATTTCATTGTGTGACCCCTGTTTATTGTGTTATGGGATGGAATAAATAACTCATACTTTCTCCATAACATTCATGATTGTATAGAACTTTATCATATTCCATTTTAGTTGTCTCTCTTCCAAAACTGAAAAATTCCAGCTTTTTAAATCTCGTCTCAGTCATTACCCTTCTCTTTACCTTTTTCAATTTTAATATATCCTTTTTTTGGTTGAATGGGGTGATCAAAACTGCATACAATATTGAAGGTGAGGGTGTACCATAGATTTATATGGTGGCATTAAGGTATTTACTCTTTTTATTTATCCCTTTTATAATTGTTCCTAATATTCTGTGAGCTTTTTTAGCTGCTGAAGAACATACACTGATGTTTTTAGAGAACCATCCACAGTAGCTCCAAGGTATTTCTTGGGCGATAACAAATTATTTAGATTCCATCATTTTATATGTATAGTTGAGTTTGTTTTCCAATGTGTACTACTTTGCATTTATCAACATTGAATTTCATCTGCCATTTTGTCACCTAATTTTGTGAGATCCCGTTTTAACTCTTCTCAGTCTTTGTCTTGAACAATGTTGTAACATCTGCTCATTTTGCTACTTCACTGTTGACCCCTTTTTCCAGATCATTTATGAATCTGTTGAACAGTATTGGGTCCCAGTATGGATTCCCAAGGAACTTCTCTATTTACCTCTCTCCTTTCTGAAAAAGGTCCATTTATTCCTAACCATTTTTTCTCTCTTTTAACTCATTATTGATCCATAAGCAAGACCTTCCCTCCTATGACTCCTTACTTTCCTTAAGAGCTTTTGGTGTTAATGGTGTTCTCTAATTGCTCTTCATTTTCTTTCTTTGGCCTGTGTAATTATACTTTTGGACTTGACAGGGTTTATGCTCCTTTTTTATTTTCCGTAGTAGGATTTAACTTCTAGTTTTTAAATAATGCTTTTTTATCACTAGCAATTTCCTTTACTTTGTTTTTTAGCCATGGTAATATATTTTTGTTCTTCTTACTATGTTTTTTTATTTGGGATGTAGATTTAATTTGAGCCTCTATTTTTGGTGTTTTTTTAAAGTTTCCATACACTTTGCAGGCATTTCACTTTTGTGACTATAGCTTTTCATTTCCATATAACTAGCTGGCTTTTTTTTTTTTTGTAGTTCCTCTTTCTGAAGTTAAATGCTGATGTGGCTTCTTTGGCATTCCTCCCCCCCCCTCATTTGTTGTGTTTAATTATATTATAATTGATATTACTAAGCTATTCATCTATATTCACCTCATGGACACAGACCTGTAACTGACTCTGTGCCAGTAAACTGGTAGTGGAGCCACTGTTCTGTTCTTGTTGCAGGATTGGAGCCTAAGCTCCTGATAAATTGTGACAGTTGAATGATACTGTAACATCAGAAGTATCTTAAAGAATGAGGTGAAAAAACACATAACTCAGGCTTGGTAGAATTTGATGTTTATTTTTAAATGATTTCTACAGATAAAATGAATGTTTATTTTATTTTTGTTTTGACTTTTATTGATTTTAAATATCACAGCTATGCGAAGGTAAAAGAGCCTGGCTATGTCTACACTGGACATAATAGAAATAATCACAGATTCAAAAAGTTAAAAAGCTCTTTACATGTTAAGATAAATTGTCAAATGATAAAACAATATACTGGCCTCAATCTATTTCAAGATGTAAAAGCATTTAAATCAAACTCTAGTAAGTTTAAGCCACATTTTTCTTACTTTGTCTGTCTGTAAATGTCAATTAACATCAACAAATGTTTTTCACTGATGCTTGTTGGTACAGTGAAATTGACATTTGTCGTCAGGATGCAATCTGAATCCTTCCAAGCCCAGTGTTCAAAAATCCAACATACAAAAGACGTTCTTTTTACGTTTTTTCTATGATAGTGATATTACAATCCCTAGTTATGTTTTGTTAGACAAGGGAATTGATTTTTGGCTAGTCTGTAGTTCGATATTGACTCAGTCTTTTTTGACATTAGAGTTAGGGCCCTATCAATTTCACAGCCATGATAAATATATTGCAGACCGTGACATGAGCTCTTCCCCATGAAATCTGACGTTCCCTTGTTCCTAGGAGTGTCCCAGCAAAAGGGTATCCTAGCTCTGGCTGGGCTGGGGAGGGACAGGACTTGCCCATCTCCCGCATAATTGCTGAGGAAGGAAGAAAAAGACCAGACCCATCACCGGGTGCCTACCTTTGCTGCAGGAGGCTCTGGGCCTAGGCAGGAACCTCAAAGGCTCCTGCAGCTGGAAGAGGCTTGTGGAGTTGAATCTGATCTTCCCTGTGCTGCTGGGAGTACTCCAGCAAAGAGAGCTCCTAGCTGCTAGGTCTGGCAAGGCGCGGGCAGGCCAGGATTTGCTCTTTCACTGCAGGACTTCTCTTGGGTCTCTCTCCTGGTTGCAGGGGCAGCCCGAGGTGGCCTGCCAGCAGCTGGTGCCCCAGGCAGAACGCGCGATCGTCACCCCACCTGCATGGCTCTCAATGGCGTGACGTCATCATTGGCCACCCCGTTGAAGGCAGCACCCTAGGCGACGGCCGAGTCGGCCTATACTCACGAGCTGCCCCTGGCTGCAGTTAGCTCCTCACCAGAGGAGCCAACAGCCACGCCAAGCCACTGGGCAATGTGTGTGCCAGGGGCTGGCTCTGCACTCCAGGAAGGGGTGGAGCTGAGGGCAGAAATGGCAGGTCCAAGAGCAGCCCACCCCCAACACCACTCTGTCTCATCCCCATACTGTCCATTTCTGAAGGCAGCATAGGAGTAAGGATGGCAATCCCATGACCACCCTACAACAGGTTTGCAACCACCCCCAATTTGAAAATGTGAAATTCACCAATTTTCAAATCCTGTGGCCATGAAATTGAGCATAATGACTCTAGAATTTGGTAGGGTCCTACTTATAGATAGCGCTTCAGATGAGTACATGACATTATATTGTGGCAATGCCTCTTTAAAATCAGTCAGTCACCAGAAGTCTTCCCCATTGTGAAGGGTATCTCAGCTGATGCAGACACACTCAGAGTCTGCATCCTCAGAGTTTTGGTTTAAACTTTATACCCTTGGGCTCACTCAAGTTCCTGCATATTCACGAGGGAGATACTCTCGGCTGCCTGACTGTACTAGACAGCATGACACACATAAGAGATATATGGGGAGGAGGCTGCATGATGTATTTACCAGGCACATAACAGCAAGATTTAAAATTAAACCAGAAAATTGTCAACTGCTATTACAATCTGTGACATAATTGGGCCATGTTATATTTATCAGCAGGGACAGCCACTGACCTTGCAGAAACATAATGCAAACTTGACCCAGCTACTCTGATGAAGTTAGGGAGATTTCTCTCTTTGGGCTGTTATTTTTTCAGATGGCTGAAATTACAGAAACTCTTGCCCTGCCTGTAGAGGAGAAGGCAAAATTTTCAAACACAATTAAGAAGGCAAACAATATTTTAATAAGTCCCTGGGAGTGTCTTACCTACCTTAATGTCCAGTTTTGGTAGCAGTCCAACCCAAATTGGGGACTTTATGTTGGTACCTGGAAGTAACATTCCCTTATCTCCTGTTATTCAAACCTTAATGAAAGAAGGCAGAAGATATACAGGGAACCTTGCTAGACTCCGCACAGTGTGTGGTAATAAACACATTTGACATTACCAGTGCAGTTCTTTATTAATAATTGAAAATCACCTACCATCTTGTCCTTACCCATCTTCAAAGAATTTGAGCACTTCCTCAGCAGCCTGTCAGTGCAATTAACTGTGTTTTATAAATGAAAGATGCATTTAATAGGGAAACTTGAGGTGAAGTGTTCCCTTACTGGCCTGGTAGGAAGTATAGCCTTTTTGTGGGTTTTGAAGAAGTGAGTTGTACCCACGAAAGCTCAGGATGCCATTTACATGTTTTGTTAGTTTGTAAGGTGCTGCTAGACTATGTGTTGTTTTTTTAAGTTTTTCCCTTTAATATTGTAACTGTTTTCATTTTAAGCTCAGTTTCACTTCTCACCCCTGCTTCTGGAATCCACAAAAAAAGTCAAATTGGCCTCAAAATTGCCAGGAAACTAATTTCCCTTCTATGGGTCCTAGGAAATGTTCATTAACAATCCCTTCCTGCAGACATTAGGCAGTTGGGTGGGGCACCCTCGCCCTTCCCTTAGCTTATTTTCCTCCTAGGCGCATGTTGTGGTTATTTAAAATAAAAAGAAAAAATCAAAAAAGCCCCAAACTTCCCCCAAATCACCAACATTAAATGAAGGTTCAGTGATGTGATTGTGTGGTGATTTTAAAAATATTAGAACTGAAAGAAAGTAGTGCCAGGCCTTAACAACCCAGAAGGCGGCCAGTGAATGAAGGGGAAGGGAAGGTGGGTGAACGATTTATTTCTCCCTCCAGGTAGGGCAAGGTTGAGGCACATTTGCAAACCATTGTGAGGTAGCTTGGATGCTGATCTATCCTTAACATGGCTATGGTAGTAATTCTCAGCACAGTTGACACCAACAGGTGGCAGTGGGTCATGGCTATCCAACACTTTCCATGACTAAATGGCAGAATCCCAGCTAGATCTCGTCCTGACAGGAAAATTTTGGAGGAAAAAATGCATTCATACTCTTGGTATGGAACAATTGAGATCCTCTGCATAAGAGGACTTCTCTCTCCTAGGCTGTCAACCTACAAATTGAATCTCTCTGGTCCGGCAACATCCATGGTCCGGCATGATTTCAGTTAGCTGGATATCCACGTATCATGGGTGTGGCCAAGTTTCCCACGGTCCCACAAAGTTTGTTTACAGCCACCAGTCCTGGCTTTCAGGTTCTGTGCTGTTATTTAGCTCTAATTTACCCCTAAATGTCTTCTAAGGGAACATCTACACGGAAGGGCAAAAGTCTAATTAAGCAACACAACTTGAGCTACATCAATTTTGTAGCTAAAGTTGAACTAGCTTAATTTGGCTGTTGGTGCTGTCTATACAGCAGGAAGTCAAAGGAAGAACACTCTTCCTTCAACTTCCCTTATGCCTCATAAAATGAGGGTTACAAAAGTCAGAATAAGTCCTCCAGCTCGCCATTATTTTGAATTAATGGCTTGCAGTGTAGACACTCTTTTTTTATTTTGAAATAACATTAGTTATTCCAAAATAATGTTGTGTAGACATACCCTAAGAGTGCCGAAAGCAGTGAAAGGCTATGTCTACACTGCATTCCTTTTCTGGAAAAAGATACACAAATTGCGAACCACAATTTGCGTACCTTTTTCTGTTGTCAGAAAAGCCTCTTCAAAAAAACAAACAAACAAAAAACCACATTTGGCCCGGCTACACGGAGCCAAATGTGGAAAAAACCTCCTCTTTTCACAGATCCCTTATTCCTCATAAAATGAGGAATACAGGGCTTCCAAAAAAGGTGCCCACCTTTTTGGTAACTGTTCCGAAAAAGCGGATGTGTTCCCTGGACGCGGCAGAGTTTTTTCCGGGATACCTCTGGTATCCCGGAAAAAACTCTATAGTGTAGACATAGCCAAAGTGCTGGAAATGCTGCTAAACAATATTGACCTCACAGGGTTCCTCAAATTCTCTGGTTCGGCACTGGTCAGAGCCCGAGAGTGTTGGATTAGAGAGGTTCAATCTGTAATAATTTTTAGGAGCATTACATTCACATGGGAAGTGAGAGGGGTGGAAAATGGACACAAACTTGTAAAAGAAACAAATCAAAATATTTGAAATATGGAATATCTCTGAGTAGAACAGTCTTTTCTCCCTAACTCCATCAAAATAAGCAGCAGACACCCTAATGAATAAAATTATATTTGTGGCAAATTGGTTGTTACGGGCAGTGTTTGGGAACACACAACTTCAGGCGGTGGAGGGGCTTTGATTCTATTTTATAGCAGCATATGGCTCTCCTAGGGTGCAATCCAAAGATGAGAAATTTCTGAGGTGACCTCTTAAATTGCTGAGTGTCAGCGCTATTTCTCCCACTGAGCCAACAGGAGACACTTTTTCTCATTTTCCTATATTATTTACTCAAGACCTGTTCTTATTTCTTTTTGGTGACTTCTTTAAATGTCTGGATCGTTGAACAAGCATGGAGAGGCTGGTGCTGATCTCTTGAAGTCGAGTGTCCTTTAGTCAGTTCCCCTGGCTCTCCAGCAATTACCAGCAGCAAGCTCCATTGCTGATAGCGTCCTGCCCCACCTGCAGTTCTGAAGCAGCTTGGAGCTGTTATTTTCTTATTTCACCAGCAGGGAGCAGTACAGAACTAATAAAAGGAGATATAACCTAGCTCATAGAGCTGGAAGGGACCTTCCATGGTCATCAAGTCCAGTCCCCTGCCCTCACAACAGGATCAAGTACCGTCCCTGACAGAGTTGCCCTAGATCCCTAATTGACCCCCTGAAGGATTAGAGCCCCCACCCATGGGTTTAGCAGGCTAATGCTCAAACCACTGAGCTATCCCTCTTTGCTCTCTTGAAAGCGTCAGGCTACTGGGCTTATGCATTTGAATATTGACAGCTAGCATGGGCAGTAGGTCTTCTATTCTTAGCCTTCGTAATGCTCCTGCATTTCAGTCTTTTGCAGAAGAGCCCAGAGTCTTTGTTGGTGTAAATCAGCACACTTCCATGGTCTCTGCTGACTTCATCCACTCATTACAGTGATGCTGATTTACTCCAGCTGAAATTTGGCCCCGCATCTTCTTATGAGGAGGGCAGTCCTGCACCGAAATCCAGCACCTGTCTGTAGGGGATGGCAGAAATGGTGCTTATTTTAAGCACAGTCAGATCAGAAGAATGAAGTGTTGTGTGCTGATCTGGAATGATAAGCAAGGAACCAGATTGACTCCAGGGTCTGGCAAGAGGCCTGGAGGCAAAGAGAGCTGTTGTGGCATCACAATCTTTCTTTCGCTGGGGACCCATGTAAGCACTTAGCATAGGTCTCATCTTCCAAAAGTGGGCTCTACAGGTAAGAAACTGGTATAGTATGAGGAAGGCAGGGTGCAATTTGGCTGCAACAGTATTCAGGATAAAAGTTATGTAGTCCCCTTACTAAAGGGGCCTCTGTTTTATTCTAAAAAGACCCTGTGTGCTACAATCCAGACTACAATTCCCATGAGCCCTTGGAACAAAAGAGGAGGCTCTCTCCATGTGCTTGAAGAAGAGGCCTAGCAGTCTGGGACTCTGCCTTGGAGTTTTGGAACTAAAGGGGGAGTCAGGCTGCTGCCAAGACATTGACCCAGTGCAGGGGCTGTTGGATGCAGCTACTACATGCCTGTTGGAACTGGGAGTTAGCAGGCTGCTTCCTATAGGCACAGCATGAGGCAGTAAGTTTGGGCCTTGCTGGAAGAGTGCTGCCTGGGACAGAGCTGCTGTTTAGCCTGGACCAAATCCTCACTACAGCTGCAACATCAGCGCGCCAACGCAAGTAAGCGTCTGGGACTTGCGCCAACGCAAGCAAGCGTCTAAGGGTGTGCACACTCTGGGGTGGAGTAACTGTTGTCTAGCTATATAAGCTTCAGTTACTGTTATGTGTTTTGTTAATGCTATTCCTTGCTAATCTGTTAATCCCTGTGTAGTTAAGTAAAGATGGTTTATTTTAAAGTGTTCTATTAGCTGTATATGATTTGTAGTTGTTCTGGAATTAGATCCATCTTTATGTTGGAATGAGTATATTCCTGGAGGCTCTCAAGGCACCAGTGTGTGTACAAGGCCAGCCAGGTGGAGGCACCGCCACTTTACATTCATTGCCAGCAAGGGACTGCAGCAAGGGGGTGGATAGGGCTTTCCCCAGCTAAACACCATCAACACTGGGGTACTCAGGATCTCTTTTGGGTTAAAACACCAGGCGCCCAGGCACACCTGTGAGTGTGACCTGCTCCCCAGTAACCCGGGGAGGAAAAAGGGAGTTACAGTTAAAAAGTGATTGAGCTTCTTTGTGGAACGGAGAGCTAAACCTAGAAGTGCCACCACCCAAACCGTGGGCCACATGAAGTCGGGATGCCAGAAGGGGGGTGGGAAAGTGGAGCAGGGGCTAATGCCCCATCACTTGTAACCAGCTGTAAGTGGGGGAGAGAGAGCAGAGAGGAGTGAGTGGAGGAATAAGGTCTTGGGAGGAAATGGGGCAGGGCCACAGTTTGGGCACCATTAGACCTCCCTCTTTTAGGGACCTTTTGTTGCCCCTGACTGGAATAGGAGATGAGCAGTCGGAGGGATTTTCCCCCGGTGTGGAGATAATGTTGACATGTCCTATGACAATCTTCTCAACCCATAAAGTTATGAGAGTGAATTTGGTGACACTTACAGGGTCCTTTCGTCAGGGTTTGAACCTAGGAGTCAAAGGGATGCACTGTCAGCACTTACTGGTTATTTTCTGAGGTGCTCTGCTTCCAGAGGATCTCTTATCTTTCTGAACATTTATTTCTGCTAATATTTTTCTTGTGAGGTAGACTGTTTCCTCAACCATTGTCATTGCACTCTGAATTGCTGATATTCCAACTTTGGCCAAGCCATCAGCTACTTCTCTCAGTATATTTATTCCTCCTGAGAGCATTCTGCACTGAAACAATAACAATAACACGATATTTTAAAATTCTGCAAACGTTATTTGTCACATCATTGTGGAGGCTCCAGGATGGCAGAAGGGAGCGCAAGCCACTGGCTTCACAGAAGTGGGAGCTTCCTGTGCAACTCCTCCTCAGGACATGGACTCGGGTGAAACTGCACCTAACCTTGACACAGCACAAGGACCAGGCCTGCCCAGAAGCATCCCAGGGCCTGCATCCCCATGCCAGGTGCATCAGGTGTGGGCAGGCAGGCTCAGCAAGGCAGGACCCAAGTAGGAAGGGGCTTAGTGTGTGTGGGGGATCCAGGTGTGGATTGAAAGCGTCCAATGTGGGGGAAATTTGAGTGTGGGCCTCTCAGTGTGGGATCTGGGCTATTGAGGAGTTTTGGGTGTACAGAGGCTCATTGGGGGTTCTGGGTGCAACAGTAATGGGACTCTGCAGGGGGGTCCAGGTGAAGGTGTTTGGGAAGCAGAAGGAAGGTCTGAACATGGGGAGGATAGAGCCCAGCAAGGTTGGGTATGGCAGACTTAGAGAGGGATCCAGATGCTGTTGTTTTCCCTCTTCCATAAGAAATCTCCTATCCGAAGGTACATTTTGCTACTGATTTCCACTTCACTGAGTTTCATTAAGAGCGTATTATGCCAGACTCTGGGAACTGCCATACTCAGATTCATAAAGGTTGCAACTGAAGACTCTGGTGGCTTTTGTTGGAGTGCATTGATACCAGGCTGGCAGTGAGCCATCAATGAGTTCATAATTGAATAGAAAATCCTGTCTGCCCTTTGGATAGGTTCTATCTTTCCTTCTTTTAAAAGCCCGCATAGTAGCTTTAATTGTATGATTTTTTTAACATTATTTTGTACAGATGACTGGTTAAAGATAGATGCCTAGATAAGAGGGATCCTTGCCTTCCATAAGAGGAGGAATCATAATGGCTGATTTCCACTGGTGAATTGCCTTCCCTTTTATCTGCTGTTCATTTATGATGTTCAGCAAACCTGGCTTTAGCCTTCTTCCCAAAGAGGTTTATCATATGGCCATAGATAAGAACATAAGAATGGCCGTACTGGGTCAGACCAAAGCTCCATCTAGCCCAGTACCCTGTCTGCCAACAGTGGCCAACACCAGGTGCCCCAGAGAGGGTGAACTGAAGACAATGATCAAGTGATTTGTCTCCTGCCATCCCTCTCCAGCCTCTAACAAACAGAGGCCAGGGACACCATTTCTATCCCCTGGCTACTAGCCTTTTATGGACCTAACCTCCATGAAATTATCTAGCTTCTCTTTAAACTCTATTACAGTCCTAGCCTTCACCGCCTCCTCTGGCAAGGAGTTCCACAGGTTGACTACACGCTGTGTGAAGAAGAACTTTCTTTTATTAGTTTTAAACCTGCTACCCATTAACTTCATTTAGTGTCCTCTAGTTCTTCTGTTATGGGAACTAATAAACAAATTTTCTTTATTCACCCTCTCCACACCACTCATGATTTTATAGACCTCTATCAAATCTGCCCTTAGTCTCCTCTTTTCTAAACTGAAAAGTCCCAGTCGCTTTAACCTCTCCTCATATGGGACCCGTTCCAAACCCCTAATCATTTTAGTTGCCCTTTTCTGAACTCTTTCTAAGGCCATAATATCTTTTTTGAGGTGAGGAGACCACGTCTGTATACAGTATTCAAGATGTGGGCATACCATAGTTTTATACCGGGGCAGTAAAATATTCTGTCTTATTTTCTATCCCTTTCTTAATAATTCCTAACATCCTATTTGCCTTTTTGACTGCCACTGCACACTGTGTAGAAGTTTTCAGAGAATTATCCATGATAACTCCAAGATCTTTCCTGATTTGTTGTAACCAAATTAGCCCCCATCATACTGTACATATAGTTGGGGTTATTTTTTCCAACGTGCATTACTTTACACTTATCCACATTAAATTTCATTTGCCATTTTGTTGCCCACTCACTCAGTTTGGTGAGATCTTTTTGAAGTTCTTCACAGTCTGCTTCTGTCTTGACTATCTTAAACAGTTTAGTATCATCTGCAAACTTTACCACCTCGCTGCTTACCCCTTTCTCCAGATCATTTATGAATAAGTTGAACAGGATTGGTCCCAGGTCTCACCCTTGGGGGACACCACTAGTTACCCCTCTCCATTCTGAAAAAGTACCATTTATTCCTACCCTTAGTTTCCTGTCCTTTAACCAGTTCTCAATCTAAGAAAGGACCTTCCCTCTTATCCCATGACAATGTAATTTACACAAGAGCCTTTGGTGAGGGACGTTGTCAAAGGCTTTGTGAAAATCTAAGTACATATATCTACTGGATCCCCCTTATCTGCATGTTTGTTAACTCCTTCAAAGAACTCTAATAGGTTAGTAAGACATGATTTCCCTTTACAGAAAACATGTTGACTTTTGTCCAACAAATTATGTTCTTCTACGTGCCTGACAATTTTATTCTTTACTATTTTTTGACTAATTTGCCCGGTACTGAAGTTAGACTTACCGGTCTGTAATTGCCAAGATCGCTTCTAGAGCCCTTTTTAAATATTGGTATCACGTTAGCTACTTTCCACTCATTAGGTACGGAACCCGATTTAAGGGATAGATTACAAACCACAGATAATAGTTCAGCAATTTCCCATTTTGAGTTCTTTTAGAACCCTTGGATGAATGCTATCCGGTCCCGGAGATTTGTTAACATTAAGTTTTTCTATTTGTTCCAAAACCTCCTCTAATGACACTTCAATTCAGGACAGCTCCTCAGATTCATCACCCACAAAGGACGGTGCAGATTTGGGAATCTCCCTAACATCCTTAGCCATGAAGACTGAAGCAAAGAAATCATTTAGTGTCTCTGCAATGGCTTTATCTCCGCAATGGCTTTATCGTCCTTGATTGCTCCTTTTGTATCTCGATTGTCTAGGGGACCCACTGGTTTTTTAGCAGGCTTCCTGTTTCTAATGTACTTAAAAAATATTTTGCTATTTCTTTTTGAGTTTTGGCTAGCTGTTCCTTAAAATCTTTTTTTCGTTTTCTTATTAAATTTTTACACTTGATTTGACAGTGTTTATGTTCCTTTCTATTTATCTCACTAGGATTGGACTTCCACTTCTTGAAAGATGCCTTTTTGTCCCTCACTGCTTCTTTTACATGGTGGTTAAGCCACGATGACTCTTTTTTAGGTCTCTTGCTATGTTTTTTAATTTTGGGTATACATTTAAGTTGGACCTCTATTATTGTGTCTTTAAGAAGTTTCCATGCAGCTTGCAGGGATTTGGCTCTAGTTACTGTGCCTTTTAATTTCTGTTTAACTAACCTCCTCATTTTTGTGTAATTTCCCTTTTTGAAATTAAATGCCAGAGTGCTGGACTGCTGTTATAATGTTGTTATATTATGGTCACTATTCCCAAGCAGTCCTGTAACGGTTATCTCCTGGACCTGATCCTGTGTTCCACTCAGGACTAAATCGAGAATTGCCTCTCCCCTTGTGGGTTCCTGTACCAGCTGCTCCAAGAAGCAGTCATTTAAGCCATTGAGAAATTTTATCTCTGCTTCTCTTCCTGAGGTGACATGTACCCAGTCAAGATGACATCTAAGTGAAAGGATTTGCTTTGTTCAAGTTTCTTTCTGTTGCATCTTCCAATCTAGCTCATGTATGGGATCTTTCTGAAACCAGGGTGTGCAGCTGGGTCTGTGTGTGTATATTTCAAGTGATCATGAAATCATAACATTCATGAGTCTAAGGAATGATAGAAGGGAGAACAGCAAAATAGAGACAATGGCTTTCAGGAAGGCAGATTTTAGTAAATCAGAGCCCTGGTAAGTAATGTACCATGGGAAGCAAGTCTAAGAGGAAAAACAACTGAAGAGAGTTGGCTCAAAAGCAAACTATTCTGTTGTGTAGGAAAGATAGAAAGTATGGCAAAAGACCTCCTTGGTTTAACCAGGAGATCTTACATGATCTAAAAATCAAAAAGGAGTAATATAAAAAGTGGAAACTAGGTCAAATTACAAAGGATGAATTTAAGCAAACAATACAAGTATGCAGGGGCAAGGCAAAGGCGCAAAATGAGCTCAGTCTAGCTAGAGACATAAAGGGTAACAAGAAGACATTCTATTAATATATTAGAAACAAGAAAGACCAAGGACAGGGTAGGCCCATTGCTCAGTTAGAAGGGAGAAACAATAACAGGAAACTTGGTAATGGCAGAAGTGTTTAATGACTTATTTCTTTTGGTCTTCACCAAGAAGTCTGATGATGAAGGGATGTCTAATATTGTGAATGCTAGTGGAAATGGGATAGGTTTAGAAGATAAAATAAAAAAAAGAACAAGATAAAAATCACTTAGGAAAGTTAGATGTCTTCAAGTCACCAGGGAATGATGAAATGCATCCTAGAATACTCAAGGAGCTGATAGAAGAGATATCTGAACCTTTAGGCATCATCATTGAAAAAGCATGGAAGAAAAGAGAGATTCCAGAAGACTGGAAAATGGCAAATATAGTGCCCATCTATAAAAAGGGAAAAAAGAACAACCGAGGAAACTACAGACTAGTCAGCTTAATTTCTGTGCCAGGAAAGATAATGGAGCAGGTAATTAAGGAATTCATCTGCAAACATCTTGAAGATAATAAGTGATAGGTAACAGCCAGCATGGATTTGTAAATTACAAATCAAGCCAAATCCAGCCAAACCAATCTGATAGCTTTCTTTGATAGGATAACAGGTCTTTTGGATAAGGGAGAAGCGGTGGATGTGGCATACCTAGACTTTAGTAAGGCATGACATTCATATTAATAAACTAGGTAAATACAACTTAGATGGAGCTACTATGAGGTGTGTGCATGACTGGCTGGATAATCATTCTCAGAGAGTAGTTATTCACAGTTCACAGACATGCTGGAAGGGCACAACAAGTGGAGTTCCATGTGGGCCTGTTTGGGGACCGGTTCTGTTCAAAATGTTCATCAATTATTTAGATGATGGCACAGAGAGTTAGGGTTGCCAGGTGTCTGTTTTTTTCCTGGACAGTCCAGTAATTGCTTCTTCTGTGAGGTAAAAAGCCTTCTAGAAAATACCCGCCATGTTTGGGATTTTTTGTGAAAGTATCTGGCAACCCTACAAAGAGTTTGCTTATTAAGTTTGCAAATGATACCAAGCTGGGAGGGATTGCAAGTGCTTTGGAGGATAAGGTCATAATTCAAAATGATCTGGACAAACTAGGGAAATGGTCAGAGGTAAATAGGATGCCGTTTAACAAGGACAAATCCAAAGTACTCCACTTAGAAAGGAAGAATCCATTTCTCACACACACAATGGGAAGTGACTGTCTAGGGCTATGTCTAGACTACGTTCTATTTTCAAAAGAAGATATGCAAATTCCATGGACATTTGCATATCTTCTTTCGGTTTCACTTTCGAAAGGGGATCTTTTGAAAGTGAAAGTAGTCTGGACACCAGGTTTTTTTGGAAAAAAAAAAAAACCCACAACCCTGTTTTGAAAAAAAAACCACTCTTCCTTAAAAAATGAGGTTTACATGGTTTTTTTGAAAAAGGCTTTTTTCCTAAAAAAACCCACATCCAGACTACTTTCACTTTTGAAAAATCCACTTTCGAAAGTGAGAGTAGAAGAAGATATGCAAATTCCAGTGGAATTTACATATCCTCTTTCGAAAATAGAACATAGTTTAGACGTACCCCAAGAAGGAGTACTGCGGAAAGGGATCTAGGGGTCATAGTGGACCACAGGCTAAATAATGAGTCTACGGTGTGACGCTGTTGCAAAAAAAGCAAACATGATTCTGGGATGCATTAACAGGAGTGTTGTGAGCAAGACATGAGAAGTCATTCTTCCACTCTACTTTGCATTGATTTGGCCTTAGTTGGAGTATTATGTCCCGTTCTGGGCACCACATTTCAAGAAAGACGTGGAGAAATTAGAGAGGGTCCAGAGAAGAGCAACACAAATGATTAAAGGTCTAGAGCAGTGTTTCTCAACCTTTTTTTGCTCATGGCCCCCTTCTGAGCCTCATTCATCATATGCCTGGACGTTAAGTTTGGGTGGCCCCCTCAGAAACTTACTGTGGCCTCCTAATGTTCCATTTTTTCCATGTGGCCCCCTAGAAGTAAGGCATGGCCCCCTGGGGAGCCATATGGCCTATGTTGAGACCACTGGTCTAGAGAACATGAGCTATGAGGCAAGGCTGAAGGAATTGGGCTTGTTTAGTTTGGAAAGGAGAAGACTAAGAAGGGACATGATAGCAGTTTTCAGGTATCTAAAAGGGTGTCACAGGGAGGAAAACTGTTTTTTTTTGGCTTCTGAGGATAGGATAGGAAGCAATGGGCTTAAATTGCAGCAAGAGAGGTTTAGGTTGTGCATTAAGAAAAACTTTCTAACTGTCAGGGTGGTTAAACAATGGAATAAATTGCCTAGGGAGGTTGTGGAATCTCCATCGCTGGAGATATTTAAGAGCAGGTTAGACAGACATCTATCAGGGATGATATAGAGCAATGGTCTCCAACCTTTTTAAGCAAGAGATCACTTTTTGAATTTAAGTGCAATCCAAGATCTACCTCAAACATGAATTATAGTAATTGTAACCCTGCAATAACTATATTTGTGCAACAAAAACCATGACTTCCCTTTAGTTATATAATTTGTTTCAGAGGGTTTGCTTGAGTTCTCCCTGATATGCAGAGCAGGGGAGTTATTAGGTGCATGTTCTTCTCTTTCATCCTGTAGTGAAAAATAGGCACAGTATTTCAAGAAAAGAGGTGGTTTCCTTATTCATCTTCTTGTGGGTTCTTTCCTTACTGATGACAACCATTTCACTGCCAGATTAAGCTCTGATTAGAGAGTAGCTGGACTCAACATGTAAACCATCTTAGTAGCAGAACCACTCACATGTGTTTTGATTCTCTAACATAGTATGTACATAACGCTGTAACAGCTGATGCAAAACTAAGGGTTTGTCTAGATTAGGGAAATTGGAACCAGTATAGCTACATCTGGTTAACTATCCTGGTGCAAAACCTTAATATTCCTATAGTGCACCAATGCAACATTATTCTTTGTAATGACATGATTTAACCTGCTTACTTTCCAGGGTGAAATGCTTGTCTTACATAAATGACATACCTGTACACTGTGGTGACTGCAGCAGCATAGGTATTAGAAGAAAAGAGATGAGATTTTCTGACTGGTGGTTAGAGAAGAGGGGAAGGATTTCACACTCATATTATGTCTAAGTTTCATAGGTGCTGACTTTTGCTTTTGCCGATGGGTGCTTTTGAAGATGTATGTGTTTGTTTAGGGGAGGCTATTTTCAGCCTATTTATACACTTTTTTCATATTCTAGTTATTGGATGTCAATCATTGGTATCTTTATTATTTTAATAATGTTATGAACTACATAATAACATTATCACGAATTACAGTATATTAAAATTATTGCAATCGCATAAAAGCTGTCATCACTAATGTCACAATTTAAAGACATTATATCTCACTGTAGCTTTGTGGATGGAATGTCAGCAATTTTATTTATATCTTGGTTCCCTGGTAATATTTTGATGCGTGTTAAGAACAGCTGCATTATTCAGTTGCATCTGTTCCTTTGACTGATGATAATTTTTAAGTCTTCTGAAGCTGAAGAATGAGTTCAGGATGATACAGGCACAATGAGAAGAATTCTTTTGAATTTGTGGTATTCTGGAGAACTGCAAATGATTCCAAGATCTTTCTTGATGGGTATCAGCTAGGTAACTTAAACCCCATTGTATATATGTATAATTGGGGTTATATTTTGCCATGTGCATTACAGGCAGTCCCCGGGTTACGTACAAGATAGGGACTGTAGGTTTGTTCTTAAGTTGAATCTGTATGTAAGTCGGAACTGGCGTCCAGATTCAGCCGCTGCTGAAACTGATCAGTTTCAACAGTGGCTGAATCTGGATGCCAGTTCTGACTTACATACAGATTCAACTTAAGAACCCCAGGCATCCCCAAGTCAGCTGCTGCTGAAACTGATCAGCGGCTGATTCCAGGAAGCCCGGGGCAGGGGCTTCCTGTAGTCAGCCACTGGTCATTTTCAGCAGCTGCTGACTAGGGGACACCTGGGGCAGAGCAGCTGGGGTGCTGCTGGGTTGGTCCAGTGGCACCCAGAGCGGCGCTACGGGACCAACCGGCAGCGCCCCAGCTGCTGTACCACAGGCGTCCGGAGCAAAGCCGCGGAGCACGGGGGCAGCGGGACAGCCCAGACGCGCCATGGCTATCCTGCTGCCCTCGGGCTCCGCGGCTTTGCTCTGCTCTGCTCCCCGTCCCCCAGGTCTGCAGACCAGGGGGAGGGGGAGCAGAGTAGAGCAGAGCGGCGGAACGCGCGGCCAGCTGACAGCCCAGACGCGTCTGGGCTGTCAGCTGGCCGAGTGCTCCGCTCTGCTTCCCCCCCCCCCCCATGGTTTGCAGACCAGGGGGAGGGGGAGCAGAGCAGAGCGGCAGAACGCGCGGCCAGCTGACAGCCCAGACGCATCTGGGCTGTCAGCTGGCCGCGTGCTCCGCTCTGCTCCCCCTGCAGATCAGGGGGAGGGGGAGCAGAGCGGCGGAACGCACGGCCAGCTGACAGCCCAGACGCGTCTGGGCTGTCAGCTGGCCGCGTGCTCCGCTCTGCTCCCCCTCCCCCTGGTCTGCAGACCAGGGGGAGGGGGAGCGGAGCAGAGCGGAGCGGAGCAGAGCAGAGCGGCAGAACGCGCGGCCAGCTGACAGCCCAGACGCATCTGTGCTGTCAGCTGGCTGCGCGTTCCGCCGCTCTGCTCTGCTCCGCTCTGCTCCCCCTCCCCCTGGTCTGCAGAGGGGGGCGGGGAGCAGAGCGGAGCGCGCGGCCAGCTGACAGCCCAGACGCGTCTGGGCTGTCAGCTGGCCGCGCGTTCCGCCGCCGCTTTGCTTCCTCTCCCTGGTCTGCTCGAGACCAGGGAGAGGAAGTGCCCCGTTCGTAACTGCGGATCCGACGTAAGTCGGATCCTCGTAACTCGGGGACTGCCTGTATTTGGTATTTAATATTGAATTTCATCTGCCATTTTGTTGCCAAGTTGCCTAGGTTTGTGAGATCCATTTGTAACTCTGGTTTGGAATTTACTATTTTGAGTAATTTTGTACCATCTGCAAATTTTGCCACCTTACTGTTTACCCCTTTTTGCAGATCATTTATGAATATGTTGTACAGCACTGGCCCCAGCACAAAAACCTGGGGGATACCACTATTTACCTCTCGTCTTCCTGGAAAAAAGGATCAATAATTGCTACCCTTTGTTTCCTGTTTTCTAACTGGAGTGCCTGGGAATTCTTTCAGGATCATCTAATGATCCTTAATTTAACTGAATGACAAGCCTTCTGTTATCTAGTTGTTAGCAGCACAGAACTCATCATGTTCCACACTCAAGCTCTGCTCCTGGGTGCTGAACACCCACTGTTTTTTTTGTGGGTGCTTGAGCCCTGGAGCACGCATGGAGTCATGCCCATGGTAAGTGTATCGTGCCTCATTAACACTCAGGTAGGGGTGCAACTTACAGCCATGAATGAACTTCAGAGAAAAGAAAGCTGAGTGCCTGAACAGCTCTGCCATAGAGAACAGAGGAATGTTTCAAGCACTGCATAGGCGTGGGAAAGGGTACATACTGAATCCACTATCTTCCTATGCAGATGCTCCATTTTAGCTTAATATGACCCAAATGAAGGCAACAACAAGCTCACCTGACCTCTCACTGGTATATCAAAGCAGAGACAAAGGAGGGGATCCATTGCTTTCCACGAGTACTACTCTTCACTACCTGGGCCAAACCCACAACCTGTCTCCCATGTTCATTAGCTTCCAAGGACTTTTGGTGATGAATTTTATAACTTGCCACACAATGTATAGTGCCGGATCCTTCCATTATGGGTCTCATCACTTTTACAGGCTTTTAAAATTCCGACCTATACATGTTTTACAGTTGTCAGTAATAATAGGGTTCAGATTTTAAAGCTCAGGGTTAGTTTCTGATCAGTCTTCCAGAGTCCTGGTGGATTAGAAACCCATTATTATTAACATTTCCATCGTGCTGCTATGATATTGACTTTCTTTACTTGAGATTTTAAACAGGAACAAGTTCTAACTTTGATGGAGAAAGATCTGAGGAGAGGGAGAGAGAGAGAGAGTGTCTCATTGGAAAAGACACACATTTAAGGTTGAAAGACAGAATGTGCTAGCATGAATAGAGCACCTTGGGCCAAAGATAGGCGTAAGGATGAAATGTAGGGTAAATTAGATTCCCAGGTCCTCTGCTGCTTTAAATTGCCACTGCTTGATTGGCTCGGGTGAAGCAATGGAGACTTATACCACTAGAGGATGTGGGCCTAGGTGGAAAGGCCTTTTGAGTTGGTTCACTAGGCAAGCTACCTCTGGCATGTCCAATAATGATCTTGGTGATGGCTGTGATTAATGGAGGAGAAAGATGATGAGGAAAATGCATTCAGATTTTGGACACTTGAACTGAGTGTGTTCTGATAGTTAATTTCCTGTTTTTCACCATTCCTATTACCTGACACTATTGCTCAGCTTGGAGATGATTTACTAGTTGAGCTGTGTTGTTCTGACATTACTTTCATGGGGGCACTAAAACTCCCCTTCTTCAGCTGGTTTCCCTCCCATGCTGGTCTACAGCCCACCACACATCATTCTCTCTCCCCCAGTGTAGGCACTAACACAATCTCCCCTCTCCCCCATTATCTTAGTCCCGTCAATACCCCCCTGCCACCCACATGCCTGAGCTGCAACGTAACCCCTCAGCACCACACACAGGATCTTGTTCCTCACAGCAGCAATAGTGGCAGGAGGGTCACTGTGACTTCTGTCCCTGGGGAAACTATCAGGCAGGAAGGGAGGAGCACAACTGTCTCATCAGCAGATGACTGGGCAAGAAACATGGGAGTTAGGAGCATGTCCTCTCTGGGTATCTTTTAGTGAGGAAAGGAAGCTGAGTAGAGCTGGTGGTTTTGATTTTTTTCCCCCTAGTCCTCACAAAACACCTCACGAAAGCTTTAGTTTATGAAATGATACCCAAGGGATTTCAGTCTTTTTCTGTGTAGACCCAGATGTAAAAGCATGCTGCGCTTTGATCAGCATTTGTATGCTACATGGGCGCAAATGTAGAGTCTTAATCACAGTTCTGTCCTGTGGCAGGACGAAGCTGATGTGTCCATCCTTATTTTCCAGTCAACTAATGGTGCGTCTGATTGTGGTTCCAAAAAAATATTTGGACTTCTTCAGTGCGTTTTTAGGACTGTGTAGGATGGTATTGTCTCTGCAAGCAAGCCTAAATGATATGCTCCTGTTATTGGCAAAAGGTCAAGACTTTATTATCATACCAGTCTCTCCATTCTTGGATGGCACTTTCATCAGCTTGCAGCCAATCAGCAGTGTCCTTCACAATCATGGAATCAATAATATTAAATAAGAACACTTTTCCTGGATGCTTGTCATTTTTGGTGGATCACTTCTTGGCTACGTCTAGACTGGCATGATTTTCCGCAAATGCTTTTAACGGAAAAGTTTTCCGTTAAAAGCATTTGCGGAAAAGAGCATCTAGATTGGCACGGACGCTTTTCCACAAAATTACTTTTTGCGGAAAAGCGTCCGTGCCAATCTAGACGCACTTTTGCGCAAAAAAGCCCCGATCGCCATTTTCACGATTGGGGCTTTTTTGCGCAAAACAAATCTGAACTGTCTACACTGGCCCTTTTGTGCAAAAGCTTTGCACAAAAGGACTTTTGCCCGAACCGGAGCAGCATAGCATTTCCACAAGAAGCACTGATTTCAGACAGTAGGAAGTCAGTGTTCTTCAGGAAATTCAAGTGGCCAGTGTAGACAGCTGGCAAGTTTTTCCGCAAAAGCACTTGCTTTTGCGGAAAAACTTGCCAGTGTAGACGCAGCCCTTGTATCTGAGTAGCCATCTTGCATTAATGTCAGCATTGCTTCTAGATCTGCCTTTATTTCCCTTCCCATCCCGCTCAGTCTTTGCAACATCTAGTAGTAGACTTACAGCAGCAAGAAGTGGTAACTAGAGGTGAATCCTCTCACATCCAGTGCATGAGGCACTGCTGGCAAAACCTGGTCTTTCTCCCGCAGGTTCTGCAGTGGTCATATACTAAGATGGAAGTATTAATAGTGCACTGATGCATTGAAAGGTACCTTTCATATGGATTTTGCTTTTCTCAGCAAGACAGAACAAAAGCAATTTTTTTCCAGGTTTAACATCTGATTCTATCAGAATACAACTTTCCTTTTGCTTTTCCTGTTTTGTACCTTGCTACAAGCCTCTTTCACTACCTTGGAATCAACCAAATTGTTTGTAGCTTCTAGGCAAGAGATTAAGCCACATGATTAAAATCAATGATGAACAAAGCTTATTGTTCTCTGTGAAACTCTGCAATGTGCACACTCCTCTTGCCCCAGTGGTTTCTCTAGAGCTTTTATGTATCAGATGACAAATGGGTGCATGTACTATGGTATTGGGTGCATGGTGCTTGTGCTATTTATTTATTCCTGTTCATAGGTTTTTTTCCCCCCTCTGGGGTCTAAAGGGAGCTTTAAGTGAATTACTGAGACTAACAGAGAAAGGAGAAAAAAACCTTTGTTCTTTGCTACCTTTAGATTTAATCCACTAGTGAGGGAACATAATCAGAATAATTTTTGTTCCATTTCTGCTGCTGGGCAAATCTTTCAAATAAAAACAAGGAAGAAGTAACCTTTCAGGTCCCAGCTCTTATAAGAACCATTATTCTTGGAGACTGTATCCAGTAATTAATTACACACTGGGAATCTCACCATCTACCAAGAGGGTCACTATGGAATTGGAGAGGCCCTTCACCTCCCAAATTAAAAATGATCTAACTCTGTTTTTTTTCAAGCAGCAAAAGTACTAAGGATTCAATAACAGCCTGATCCAAATCCCATTGGCAACAATGAGCATTGGGAGGTTTTAGAAGTGTAAGTACTGTACATGGAGCTCATTTTAAAGAGGTCCATAATATACCCTGTTACCCCACTTTTGATTCACAGCAAGGCTTCGTCTAGACTGCAAGCCTCTTTCGAAAAAGAGCAACTAGACTACAACCAGTACTTTCACAAAAGCAAGCCACCACTTTTTTCGAAAATACCCTGTAGCCTAGACACACCCCAAGAGAACTCAGTGGATATGTTTACACAGCTGCTGGGAGTGAGCCTGCTAGTCTGGGCCCAGAGATTTGCATTTACAAGTGAGTGCTGAATGTTTTGTAGCTTTTGAGTCTAGGGCTCTTGGCCTGGGATGCTTGCTCCCAGAGGCACTGTATACCTATCTAGCACATGAACTGGTTTTTGCTTAACTTTCTGACTACATTTGCCAGCTTTAGTGAATTCGGATTCAGTGGTGTCATGATGATGATACCTGGCTGTTATATAGTGCTATAATTAATCACTAAGGGTGTGTCTAGACTACATGCCTCCTTCGACGGAGGCATGTAGATTAGCCAGATCGGAAGAGGGAAATGAAGCCGCGATTAAAATAATCGCGGCTTCATTTAAATTTAAATGGCTGCCCCGATCTGCCGATCAGCTGTTTGTCGGCAGATCGGGGGAGTCTGGACGCGATGCCCCGACAAAGAAGCCTTTCTTCATCGACACAGGTAAACCTGGTTTCACGAGGCTTACCTGTGTCGATGAAGAAAGGCTTCTTTGTCGGGGCATCGCGTCCAGACTGCCCCGATCTGCCGACAAACAGCTGATCAGCAGATCGGGGCAGCCATTTAAATTTAAATGAAGCCGCGATTATTTTAATCGCGGCTTCATTTCCCTCTTCCGATCTGGCTAATCTACATGCCTCCGTCGAAGGAGGCATGTAGTCTAGACACACCCTAGGTGCTTTGCAAAGGAGGCAAATGTCATATGGCTTGAACAGATCATCAGATCAATAGATGAATTATGAACATGAATTATTTTCTTCTAATGTAGCTATATAATTTTTATCAGTGGGGCCATTAATGAGATAGGCCGATGGTGGGCAAATTTCAGGCTGCCTCTGGCCCACTGGAGTGCTGCATGTTTACTGTTGCCCACATGATGGGTTGTTAGATTCCACTGGTTTCTGATCATGTAGGTTTTTACCTCCTCACGAGTACTACTAAAGTAACACACATGCAAAGCAAGTGCACATGAAGTGAGCTGTGTGCTGACTGCATGCCGCATTGACTGTGAGAGCCATGAATTCCCCCTGGATCCAATTACAGTGCTGTGATGGTTCAGTCGGCACACCCTGAAAATTCTAGGTACACAAGGGCAGTTAACAAAGGTACTCTATCCTGGGAGACCATCTTGGTTACCTCCTGCTGCCCGCTGAGATGAAGAGGGCCACCCATGTGGGCCACTCACTAAACTAGATTGCCTATCACTGATATAGGCCATGTAGTTAGATGTTGGCTACATGTGTGTTCTCTCTGTGTGCTGAACTGGCTCTGGCCAGATAGCGTGTACAACATGGTCTGATCATTCCCAATAAGACTCTATGAGTTGATTTAGCAGTGAAGGCACATGACCAAGTTTATTGTTGAAGGACAGTAATAGCACCTGTCAGACTCTGGGGAGATATTAAGACATGTATGTCTCTGACAATGGACTTGGCTCAATGAAGGGCAGGACTTTCTATTCCCCATTCGACTGGCCAGAGACATTCCCTTTTTATACATCTCTGCAAACAAATTACATATTGCCCCTCTGATAAAATTGGTTAGCACCCCTTTACGTGGCATATTGGTTTGATCAAAACATCCCTAATTATCACCCTGACATCTTACCCTTGTCTTTAAGAGGGGAGTCAATGTATCTTTGTTTTCTCTGGGGAGGGTGTTTGTGCCATACTGGGGTGTTCTGGTACCACCATTGTAGAATGTGTTTGCAACAGTGTTTATGTTAAGTACCTTATAGAAATGGTGTTTTTTTTTTTAATGCTAGCCCTGCTCTTGCCAGGTTCTGAGAGCTTGCATGCAGACAGAGCATGAGGTCAGACTGTGAGCAGAGCTTTGCTAACTTTACTTTATATTAGTAGCGCCTGACTACTACTCCAGTTAAGGCCTCAATACTCATACCAGGCCTCATGTCTCCGAAATTTGGTCTATAGTAGAGAGCCTAAGATAGGTATCTGAAGTCGGTCTGCTCAGTCAATATTTAAGCCCTTAAATAAAAGTGACCCAAATTTCAGAAAGATGAATGCCAGTAGCTTCTACTGAAGCCAGTTGAGATACAGCAGCATAAAATCAGTGCAAGTGAGAAGAGGCTCAGGACATACTTTACCTATAGACTGTGACATTCTAAGTTCCTTTCTCAGATCTGAATAAGAGCTTTGTGTGGCTAGAAAATTTGTCTTTCACCACCGGAAACAAAGTCTGGAAACAAAAGTACTTCACCCACCTTTTCTCCTTAAACTGGTTAGGCACTTAAGTTTCATTAAAAATCAATAAAATGAAGTCCTGTGGCCCCTTGGAGTCTAACAAAAATATACAAAGTATCATGAACTTTCATAGGTAAAACCCACTTCATCAGATGAGCTGGAGTGGAAATTGGCTCCTAACTAGTTAAAACATTTCTGTAAATATCTCTAAATCTATGTCTACACTGCCATCTTTTTCTGCTTGTTTTTCCAGAGGAGGCTTTCCTGACATTTGGCCTGTCTACACGGGGCCAAATGCCAGAAAACCCTTCTTTTTTGGAACATCCCTTATTCCTCATAAAATAAGGAATACAGGGATGCCAAAAGAATGAACCCATTTTTTCGGAAACTGTTCCGAAAAAACAGACACGTTCCCTGGACGCACCAGAGTTTTTCTGGTATCCCGGAAAAACTCTGCAGTCTAGACATAGCCCAAGTGACTTTCTGCACCTTTAGATTCCTAAATCCACTTGAAAATATGGCTCAGATCCTTAGGATACTTTTGAAACTGAGGTTCCTAAAGCTCATAAGTGTTTTTGAAAATGTTGTCCTGTTCTCTAGGGAGGCTTGCCAAAGGAAGAGAAAAGTCATTTAAGTTAGTTTAATCCTCAGATATTTTCTGGTTCCTAAATTAAAATAGTAAACTAGTCCCATTGGCTTCTTTAATTCCAAGAGGCAACTGTGTACAGACGGACAGCAACCCCCCATGCCTGTTAGATGTGATTTGTGCAGCTGTTTTGCCAGATAAAAGTGTTTTCCAAAGCAAACCTCTTCTACAAATTAAATTGCACCAGATATATTTGCTGATACCAGTGGAGTTGTTATGGATATGCAGCACCTTCTGCAGGGCCACACAGTGATAGTTGGAGGTCCAAAATCTGAAATTGAATGCTCCTGCCCCTTCCAAAAATTCCCTGCTGAGGGGAGGCATGGGGAAATTGAAGGGGTGGAGAGCAAGTCTATTCTAAACTTATTCTGCCTAGGCAGGCTCTTGTCCTGTGGGACTGGGCTTTGAACTCATGCAGGGAATTGCAGCCTGGCACATGCAGTTGGGGTTAAGGTCATACAGGGCGTCAAAGTATTTAGATCTTTAGAATATAACTGTGTGGCTCGTCTGAAAAGGAGGGTGTTAACTCCAAAGCCATAGAAGGAATGTGACTGGGGTTACTCTATTTGCGACTGGATGGCACCTCCTCATGTTGGTGCTTTGTTAGCTTGGTCAGACCAATGTCTCTTCCAGCAGTTATACCCTGCGGGTTTCTCCTCAGCAGCGCCCTCTCCCTCTATGACCTTCAATCACTTCTGTGACTTGGCGTTCCAACCAAGTCACCATTGTCGCTTTCCATTGGGGGGTGGGAAAGTCTCTTCTGACAAATAGGCTCAGACAATTTTCTTACTGACTGCCCCACTGATCCCACTTCCCCAGAGGCTGGTTGGGGAACCCAGCTGCCTCCCCGCCCCCTAGCTCCATCTCAGGAATGGTCTCGTAAGCAATCAAGGTCTGTTCTATCCAGTACCTTGCTGCATTTCCCTGAGCGCTTTCCTAATCTGGCTCTTCATTCTTTCTCTGCCAGACTAAATGTGTCTGCAGCCTCCAAGCATTCCTTCCTCTTCCCAGAGAGTGACTGCAGCCTTTCCCAGCAGCCCCTTCTGTGGTCACCTTCCTGGCTTATACAAACCTTGCCTGTTCATGCACAGGTGAGCTTCTTCTAAGTAAAGTTTCTCTTGCAGCTTTAAATCCCCTCCCAGCTTGCCATCCAACAGGCTGATTGGCCCCTCGGGCCTGCCTTAGCCCTTCCAGGGAAAGTGTGGGGAGGCATGCCACAGAAAGGACCATTTAAAACGTTAACACAGTTAACATTTGACTGTTGATCCCACAGTCCCCAACTATCTTTACACATCCCAAAGATCTAAAAGCTCCAATTCCCCCTACCACCAAATCCTCAAGTTTCTCCCCTGGCCAAATCACCACCAAATTTAGCCTTCCACACTGTCCTTGCAGCTAAGGCATACCCAGTGGATTGGCAAGCAGATGGAAGAAGTGATCTGGAATATCAATATTCAGAAACAAAAGAGCAAAATCAAAGTAGAAACAATGTTCAGTTATACTACCGCTGACATCTTTTAATCCTTCCCCAAAGAATTTGTCCCTCACTTCCTTACTTTCTTTGAAGTCACAAGAAATATTACAAAAATCTAAATTAAAATGATCATTCTACTTTCTGGAAACAAAACTGAAAAGACAGAAAGACATAATCTCATTGTATGAATAATGCAGTTGGAGTCTCTATGAATTCCCAGTTTGATCAGGAGCTTATCAGGTTTTTTTCTTGGTCTAGAAAATGAATGAGTAGCTTTCATATTAAAGTGCAGCCTGACAAGCTAAATTTGCCCAGCAAGGGACCATCTTCAAGGAAAACTGAAAGCTGATTTTTTGTATTGCTTTCTGAAAAGACTAAAACACCTGCTGTGGAAAAAAAAATCAAGTCAAAGTTAGGAATCAGGTGAATCTAAACTTATTCAAATGTTGGTTCTATTGTTAATCAAATGTCCTGAGATAAAAGCCAAATTTGTATTTACCTCAACTTGCATATTTTGCTCAATGCTAGGAAACAACAGAGGATTAATATCACCTATAAGCAGGTTAAAGGAAAGAACTGGATACATAGGTTGAGAAATGCATTTAACCTGGCAATTTCCTGTATTTTCTGGTGGTCTAGAATTCTCTGGTCTTGGGCTCTGTGGCCCAGGGACCCCTTGATGCCAACAGATGGAAGGCACAGGTAGTGAATAAGGTTTACAGGAAGCCCTTAGGTCAGATATATGCATAATAGTTCTCCAAAGGGTATCATCTAGCCTACAGGTTGTCTTAAACTTTGCATGACTTATGGAGTGAAGTATTTAAACTGAATTATGGTGTTGAGATCTTGGAGTGAAGGCTGGAACCAGGAGGTGACATAACTTGGTTGTAATCTTTTTAGGCAAGAGTTAAAACATCTACCTGTCTGGTCAGGTGTGTATTGTATGTCTCAGAGTACCTATTTGCACAGTGAAGTAAGAGAATGTGAATTCTACAAAAGGAAAATCTACATTGTGAAACAAACATTGTGTATGGAGAAGGTCCCATTTATGAATAAAGTCAAAGGATTGTTCTGGTGCATCTTGCAATGTCAGGAAACACATAGGGGCCTTGAGCTAGAACGTACGCTGATAGCTGGCTTGTCTCATGAAAGGAAGATTGCATCTAACCTGACTGTAATGCACTGCAAGGATTTTGAGGGAGCAGTACTCTACTGGACATGGGTAACTAGTTAAGTCTAGGATTTAGAATGCATGTTATAGTTTTATTGTATAGGTGGATATTTATTTCTAATACTTCTACTTGCCGCTATTTGATTCTTTGGTTTTGGTAGATAGATTTACAGTGAAAAAATCGAACATAATCTTATTTAAGTGCTGTGTGGTAAGCTCAGCAGGGCCTTGAGGGGGAAATGGTAAGTTGAAAGGTACTGTTTCTTTGGAAGCAGTGGATCGATGAATACTGTCAGTGACCAGTACACTAGGGTCTCAACAATCCAGGGGCAGACACACAGAGAGCTTGAGGATTGGGGTATGCCACTCACTAACCTATAGAGTAACAGCAGGGCTGTGAGACCTAGGAGAAGAGTTCATCTTGCCTGTGACAAGTGGAGCTGTGGAACTGACTCATGGGAGGCATGAATGAGGCTCCCTCATACTAATGGCAGGTGGTAGTGAGCTGCCGTGAAACACTGGGTACCCGTAGGAAGCAATACAGGCTCACCTCCTGGGACAGGAGAGGGATATTAATATGAATAGACACAGTGGAGGAGAGGGAGGGACCTGAATGCATTTCATTTGCACAAAACATCCCTCATGAAGCCACATAAGGTTGGGCAAGCTTTGGAGCAATGTGAGGGAGATGGGGATTTGTGCTGTGGGATGTGTGGAATGTTTGTAGGGTTTACCCCGGGTTGCTATGTGCTATGAGGTCAAAGGGTGACTGGTTGGTGAGATGGGCAGAAGTGGAGGGGTTGGAAAGCAAGGTAGAACTGTGTGTAATGCTGGTTTCCCATGCTTATGACAGATAAATTCAAACTGCAGCTGGTGCTACTAGGATGATGAGAGGGGTAGGGAACCTACCTTATAGGAGGAGATTGAAGGAGCTTGGCTTGTTTAATCTAATGAGACAAAGGCTGAGTGAAGAGATGGTTACTCTCTATAAATTCATCAAAGGGATACACTCTGGGGAGGGAGAGGAATTATTTAACTAAAGGGCCATGTTGGTACAAGAACAAATAGCTATAAACTGGCTACCAATTCATTTAGACTTGAAATTAGATGAAGGTTTCCAGCCATCTGGAGCAGCCTTCCAGGGGACATAGGGGGTGCAAAAAAATTCATTTTTAGACTCGACTTGACAAATTTATGGAGGGGCTGGTATGATGGTATTGCCTCCAATGATATATGGCCCTGTTGTTAGTGAATAACTCCAGGGCCAGAGGTGGAACCTAGATGGAGAAGACTTTTTAGGATAAATCCTTTTGTCTCCCACTTCAGGGGAAATATAAGCTTCACCCTGTGGAGTTTAAAAAAACAATTACAATGAAATTAAGAACCCAAACTAGGATAGTGTTAACAGTTTCGTGAACCCACCATATGTCTTCAGTGTTTTCAAGTCTTTTTAGTATCAAGTGTCAAATCCCACAGAAACTTTTGATGATCATAATAATCCTTCTTAATGAAGGTGACTAATGCATTATGTTTCATGATTTAAACCCCATTAAACTATCAATTGAGGCCTTTGTAATGTTGACCTGTGACTCCAACGTGAGCTTGGGAAGATATTATGCAGGACTAAACTAGAATTCGTATGCTAAGAAAGGCTAAAATGCTAATAGAGGCCATTAAAGTTGTAATTCACACACACACACACACACACACACACACACACACACGCGGCATTAATTCATTTTTGTTTTTTGGAAAATAAAATTAAAATGTACATGCTTCATTTAAATCACTGCTCTGGGTTGGGGCTGTGGCTAGGGGGTTCAGTATGCAGGCTGCATAGGGGGAGAGAACTACCACACACTCTCACCACAGTAGCTTGGGGCCAGGTGAGAAGTGCCTTTCCATGGCCACTGCATCTCCAGCAGGCACGGCAGGGGAGGGGTGCAGCCTCTGGTTCATCTGAGACCTACGCTCCCCAGAGGGAGGAATGCAGCCAACTGTGTAATTTCCCCTCACTCCCTAATGAAGGGGAACAACCAAAACTGTTGAGAGAAGGAGCTTCAATCTCCCTAAATGGCTTCTGGGAGTGGGGGGCTTGGAGCTGGACCAATCCTGGGGGGGCGGGGTGGACCTCCAGCCGGCCCTTTTCACCTGCCTGGTGCTTTGGTCTCTTTTCTGTGTGGTTTTATGAGAAGCAATCCCATTCCCAGCATCTTCCTGACACAACCAAACCCTGATTTTGCTTTACGTTATGATAAAAGGAAACTGTATACCAAATTGATGGTCCTAACTCTTACCATTAGGAGAAGTTCTTGAACAACCAGACAGACAAACTCTCTCAAATAATACACACATTTAAAGAAGACTTTCTAAAAGATGGGAGATTTATACAGCTTGGTAGTCAGTGTAAGGTCCAAATACTTTCATGAATTTAACAAACTGTATCTTGTGATAAATTGTTCTTGTGTGGTTTGTCTGTGCTGAAATAATTGAATTTTAGGGACTTTTCAATACCAGCAATCATTTAGTCCCAGAACTTTAGGTCATTTTATTGCATACAGGGACCAAACCTTCAAGTGCCTTTAAACATAAAGCTGGAGTTGCTTAATTTGACGTGGTACTGTATGGAAATGTAGAGTAGTGCAGGAAGGTTTGATGAGCTGGGGGAAGCCTGGACTGCTGAGGAGATAGATTTTAATGGAATTTACATTGGTTGAGGAGCTGGCCCTGAATATTTGTTGTTAGTTTTTTTTAGAATAAATTGGTGTATTTTCAAAGCTGGCCAGATTCTTTGGCCATCACTCACAAGTGGAGATGAGATTGTGTGTGCCCTCTGATTTTCAGCATGGACTTAAAACATTCTTGCTTTGAATTTGTTGCCCCCTTAACATTACTTGAGTGTGTGTATGTGTTTTTATTTATATTTATTTATATATGATTGACTAGAGAGAAGCATTTGAATGGGATTTATGTAACTTGTCATCATAATCAGATAAGAATGTGGATTTAAACTGTCAGACAGTCTGAAGTATGCTTTTGGCACACAGTCTAAAGACCATATGTGTGGTGAATTATGCACAAGCTGAATAAAACATCAACTTTCTATTGAAGTACAACGCTCTGCCAGATGGGAGAAAGCACCATCCCAAGCGGTGCCTGTCATGTCAGAAGGCTAATTATTTCTGTCAAGAGTTTGTTTTTCCATTTAATAGAAAAAGTCTGTGGTTTAATGTCTAGAATAATTGTTTCTCATTCAAGTGACATGGCAGAATTTTCATAGAATCCTGAGTTATGCCTGATGCCAGTCAGGTTGCTTGGATATTTTCCAGTGCCAAGGAATGTTGTGTAAAGCAATATAGCTATGAATGTTCAGGTCAGAAAGTGTGAATGGGAGCCTGCAAAATAAGAAGTGTACTGTACATGGCTGACCCTTGGTTAGCAATATAGCACATATTCAGAGCTAGTCATGGAAACATTGGCGTCAACACAAGGTGATGAAATCCACTCTCCAGTGCCTAACAGCACGTTATCTGCAAGATGTCAGATCTAACAGTGAGGTTAGCAGCTATTATCAGTTATAAGTCTCTCTCTTCTTCTTCTTATTCTGCAAGTGGAATCTGGGACCGTTATTATGGAGATCACAAGTTTTGTGCATTTTTCTCATGTGATCATTATTAAACCAAGAACTTGAATGTCATGATGAGTTTTTAAATAATATCTCTATTTATATAGTGTTGCTGGGCCCTGAACTCCTTTCTCTTTCATCTGAGGCTTAGTATCATGAAGAGCATGGTATTAATTGTGAATGTTTAGAGCCAATATTCAGGGTGTCTACAAGGGGGTATTTACTAAGGAGGTAAGAGCCTGTTGTAAACAGGAAATTCAGGCAGTCCTGGAAGAAGATGCGGTAGGAGCAATCAGGGAGTTATCAAGGAAATGCTGTGAGCTCATGTATGTTTGTAGACCTTTATACCTATATGGAGCCTCCACAGTGATCTGCCAGCAAAGACCCCAGTAGAGGATGAAAGTGTGGGAGAGCACTGTACTTCAGTACATCCAAGAGAATGATCAGCCAAGACAGTTGGGCAAGTGAGGTTATTAGTAATGTTGGTGAGAGCACCTTGGAGGGAAGAAGACAACATCAAGTAAGGGGTGAGAGAGCTGAAGGAAAGGCATTCATGAGTGCAAGAACAGGCCACTTCAGGACTGTGGATATAGAGTGTATGAGGGAGATGGAATACTGGTTAGAGGCAGGTGGGGTCAAAGGACAGTTTTGGCAAGAAGGGGGGTGTTTGGAAGAGACTACCCAAGATAAAGGAGGGAGTTGTGAGTGCACACAAGGGGTGAGAGTGAATGGGATGAAGGAGAAACTGTGGACTTAGAGGAGCACAGCAAAAGAGAGAAATGGGAGTCCCACAGATGGGAAGAAGAATCATAGGGAAGGAGGAGAAAAATAGTGATACTGATGTGACCCTTGAAGTCCATCTACTGAGCAGAAGAATAGAGAATTTGAGATAAAAATGTACTAACGATTCAGATGTAACAAAATACTGTCCTGCAGATTTCACAAAAGATTTTGGAATGCATATTGACTATTCCTTGTTAGTAAGCTAATGGCCAAAATGAGGCTTGAAGCCACCAATCACACTGTGTGTGGTGTGATGGAGCTGAGTTGCAGGAGTCTCTGGTGGGATTCTGGCTGGTTCATGCAGAAGCTGGAGCTCCAGGACTACATTACAGTGTGAAGAGGGTTTCTTGAGACTAGCTCAATGCCACTGGCAGAAGCAGAGGGTAATGTTAGGGTTGTGATACGTCACTCTTGTCAACTCTTCCAGGACCGAGGAAGCTAGTACCATTGTTGTTGCCAGCCTAGAAGTTGATTATGTATGGGAGAGGCAAGAAGAGGGAGAGAGAATCCTTGCAGCAAAGCTCCTTCTTTTCAATGAATAAATAATGCTTTTTGAAATCTTCCTCATTTGATACCATGGAGCTGCTGTCAATGGAATTTGAATTGTCATAGTAAGGGTATGTCTGCACTTGCATCCCTATTTCAAAATAGGGTGCAAGTGTAGACATGCCCTAAGAGAAGCGGTGGAATCCCTGCCATTGAAGAATTTTAAAAACAGGCTTAGACAAAAACCTGTCCAGGATGATCAAGATACACTTGGTCCTGTGCTCAGGCAGGGCTCTGGACAGCATGACTTTTCATAGTTCCTTCCAGCCCTGCATTTCTAATATAAGTTGATACAATAAATATGGATATACAGTAGCTGACCTTGAACTTTTATTTCTAATTAAGCTCTTCCATTTTGAACTGAACTGATGGGGTTTTTTTCAGAGTACAGAGTCATGATCTGACCTATGTCAGGAGATTACCTATTATTTTTTTCCAGGCCAATGACTCTAGCATTTTCCAGTGTGCTGTTTTTAGCTATTATGAATGGGACAGCAGTCTTTGAGTTTGATAAATTAAATTATGGGGCATCTAGGAAAATTGACTTGAGTCACTTAAAGGGAGAACCATATGATATGAGATTAGAATGATTTTCAGTGTTAAGTTTTTAAGAAAAGATCTCATATAGCTGCATCTGTAATGGATGGCATTCATTAAGAGAAGATTGCAGAGGTAATTTTCTCTAAGGGTACATCTAGACAGCACCCTTCTATTGGAATAAGATATGAAATTTGCACTTCGCAAATTGTGTAGCTTATTTCTAGTTTAGGTTGAAAAAGCTTATTTTGAAATTTGGAGCTGAATTTCAAAATAAGGCTCTATTCCAACACATCTCTTAACTCTTGTGGAACGAGGGTTATAGGGATGTTGGAATAGTGCACCTGCTATTTCAGGAAATAGTGGATGCGTTTAAAGATGTGGTGTTGCTATTTCAGGATACTTTCAGTATCCTGAAACAGTGATTCAGTCTAGGCATACCCTAAGAGTCCATGCATGGAATCCACATTCTTATACAGCAATCAAGGACAGGATGAGTAAGAATGGACCTATCCTTAGCTGGCTTCAATGGAGCTGCACCAGTTTACACCCCTGGAAAATCTGGTCCAGTCTAGGTCAGTGTACTGAAAACAAAGTTTTAATAAATCTACTCTGTGACTTTTCAAATTAGCCCAAGGAATTATGCTCCCAAATCCCCCTGGATTTCAATGGAAATTGGTGCCCACCCCTCTGAGGCTCCTTTGAAAATTCCAAGATGCGGCTTTTGTGTTGTCTGATTTGTTGAGTGGTTATTGATTATAATGACTGATAAAATTTTTCAATTCATCCCTGATTACATTTCTGAGGTTTGAAAGGTTCTAATTCCAGGGTCAGGCACAATAGAATTCAAGTCATTACATTCAGTGTCTGATTAGGAACCTGACATGCACAATGGTGACACTCTTACTAAGGGGAAAACAAAGCTTTTATTAGCACAATGTGTGAAAACACAAACATTCCAAACCAAATGAGAAAGTCACCATGGTGTAATATCAGGCTGATGTCCTGCACCACTTCTTACACATATTCGCTTCCTTCCCATGGAGACCTTGTGGTGGGATGCATACTGACCAGGGGTTCCTAACCTGTCTTTGACATGCCAAAGAAGTCCAATAGTCAAGATCCTGAGACTTGATGGTGGTATGGCTTATTGTAGGGTTTGGTGACTGCTATGGACATTTATATAAATTCCTGGCCTCTTTTGTCCATAACTGACTTCTCACTCTAATAATATTATGGTGTCCTTATTATAGCTAAGTACAGGCAGTCCCCGGGTTACATGGATCCGACTTACATCGGATCCCTACTTACAAATGGGATGAGGCAACCCCGCACTAGCTGCTTCCCCCCAGCAGACCAGGGAGACGCGAAGCTAGCGCCCCCCTCCTCCCCCAGCAGATCAGGGAGACGCAGAATGGCTTTTCTCAGCAGACACCTCAGCTTAAGAATAAAGGAGTGAGGGAAGTGAAGTGTGGGAGAATAAAACTGAGCTCTGGAGAAATGTTTGTCTAGAATTTCCCCTACAATATGTACCAGTTCCGACTTACATTCAAATTCAACTTAAGAACAAACCTACAGTCCCTTTCTTGTACATAACCCGGGGACTGCCTGTATATAAATGATCTCAGTATATCATATATGTAAAGTTGTTGCCAAGGCAAGTTTGTGATTATACTTTTGTGGATGTTCCTATCCTAAAATATCCAAAGCGGGTACCAGTTTGATTTCCTGCAGTGACCTGATGCCATGTCATACAAACTTTTAACACAAATCATTTAAGCAAAATATTCCCAGTATCTCTGGATTACCACGGAGTAACTCATTTATGCTAAGAACTTAAGAATGGCTATACTGGGTCAGACTAATGATCCATCTATCCCAGTGTCCTGTTTTCCTACAGTGGTCAATGCCAAGTACTTTGGAGGAAATGAACAGAACAGATAATCATTATATGATCCATTCCCTGTAGCCCATTCCCAGCAAACAGGGGCAAAGAACACCATTCCTGCACATCCTAGATAATTGTCATTGATGGACCTATCCTCCATGAACTCATCTAGTTCTTATTTGAACCCTGTTGGTGTTCATTAGATCCTCTAGCAAGGAATTCCATAGGTTGACTATGTGTTGTGTGATGAACTTCCTTTTGTTTAAAAAAAAAACCCCGCATAGTCTAGTAGCATCTTTAAGACTAACAAAACATGTAGATGGTATCATGAGTTTTCATGGGCACAATCTGTTCTTCAGATGACTGGATTATTAAAAGTCCAGATCTAAGAATGAGGAAAGACAGGGAGGGGAAGAAAAAAAGAGTAAAAAAAAAAGTGAATTAGATTGTTCAGGTTACAAGAGGTGGATAAGAACAATTTGCACCTCTATAAATACCCATTGTTTGCTTGGTTGGTTGGTTAAGTCATTAGGCTGTGGAAGATAGTGTGTGAGCCAGCTTTTTTATTAGTTTTCTATTTCCTATTAATCAGCTGCCTATTAATTTTGTAGGATCCTCATTCATGTGTTATGGAAAGGAGTAAATAACACTTCCTTGTTTACTTTCTCCACATCAGTCATAATTTTATAGACCTCTATCATATCCCTCCCTTAGTCATCTCATTTCCAACCTGAAAAGTCCTAGTCTTACTAATTTCTTCTCATATGGAAACCATTCCATATCACATTTTTGTTGCCCTTTTCTGTATCTTGTCCAATTCCATTTTTCTGTGTGATGGGGTGACCAGATCTGTGCATGTATTCAAGAAGTGGGTATACAAAAGATTTATATAGAGATAATAAGATATTTTCTGTCTTATTATCTATCCCTTTCCTAATTATTCCCAACATTCTGTTTACTTGTTCTGACTGCTGCTGCCCATTGAGTAGATGTTTTCAGAGAACCATCCACAATGACTCCAAGATCTCTTGAGTGGTAATAGCTAATTTAGCCTCCACCATTTTGTATGTATAATTGGGATTATGTTTTCCAATGTGCATTACTTTGCATTTCTCAACACTGAATTTCATCTGCCAGTTTGTTGCCCATTCATTCAATTTTATGAGATTCTGGTGTAACTCTTTGCAGCCTGCTTTGAATTTAACAATGTTGAGTAGTTTTGTATCATCTGAAATGTTTGTCACTTCATTGTTTACCCCCTTTTTCCATATCATTTATTAATATGTTGAGCAGTACTGGTTCCAATACAATCCCCTAGGAAATACCAATATTTACCACTCTCCATTCTGAAAACTGATTATTTATTCCTATCCTTTATTTCCTATGTTTTAACCAGTTACTGATCCAGGAGAGCAACTTCCTTCTAATCCCACGAGAGCTTATTTTAAGACCCTTTGCTGAGGGATCTTAACAAAGGTTTTCTGAAAATGACTATATCACCCGGTCACCCATGTCCACAACTTGTTGACTTCCTTAAAACATTCTAATAGACTGGGGAGGCATGATTTCCCTTTACAAACGCCATGTTGACTCTTCTCCAACAAATCTTGTTAGTCTATGGGTATGTCTACACTGCATGGCTCTGTCGACGGAGCCATGTAGATTACCTTTGTAGACATAGGAAAATAAAGTGGAAATTTAAATAATCACGGCTTCATTTAAATTAAAATGGCTGCCACACTGTGCTTGCTCTTGCAAGTTTCTCCTTGAAATGCTACTTCAGAATATTAAACCACTTGAGACTCTAAAAATAGCAATGCTGAAATATAAACTAGGTGCTCTAGCTTCTCATCTGAGTGAAATAGATTTTTTTTTTACAAAAGTGCTCAAAGAGCAAGTAGAAATATTCCTGATACCATTAATATTCATCAGTCTGAAACTGCCAGCACCTCTCTGCTGCCTTGATTAAGGGTGCTGATTTGAAAAATGTATGAGAGAATTCTTTCCTTAGGGCAAGAGACTTTCACATAGGGGGTTAGTGTATACCCTTATGGGAAAAGGCTTTGTGAGTTAATATAGGTTTTAAAAAATATATTTCAACACTGTAAGAATCCTGTATTTTTTCTTTCAGGTGTGTCATTGTTTAGGGGTGGGATATCAGGAATATTGGGGGTCAAGGTGCTGGATATCTCTAAGAGGTGCTGAGTAGTCTAAATATCTGTTAACTTCAGGATACTGAGAACCTTGCAGGATTGGTGCTGGGGACAGGGAATATGATAAAGTCCTGCTCCAATTGAAGTCAGTAGCAAAACTCAAAGGCAGAAGGCTCAAACCGTAGATTTGGAGAACTGGGTCCAGAGAAAGGAGTGTGCAGATTTGATCAGTGCTTACATGGCCAAGAGTCCATTGTCTATTGGATGGGCCAGCCCATCTTGACCACTTGGTGCAAAGGTGGTCTCTGGGTGTTATCCTTCCACACTTAATAGAAAGGGTGCCTTACATGGCAACATCTTTGCCATTCGGGTACTCAAACTTCTCCAGTAGTTTGGGGTCATTTAGCACAAAAACAAACACTACTCTTGATTATCCTTGAACTTAAACAATGAACCTTGGTTTATATGTAACCCAGTTCGAGATCTAAATACGTCTTGTCAGTCCTGCTCTATTATAAAAGCGATGGGAATATTTGTGTTAGTGTTTGAAAATTTTACTATTTCTACCATCAGAGCAGAATATCAGTACTTGATTTAGGTCTAAATAGCATGTAATCAGATGTAAAGCTTGATGGTATTTGTGAAGACCTTTAATAAGACTTTTGTACCAAGACAGTTTAATTTGAAGCTTTTGTAAGGAGAAGGTGCTGCATGTACCAACAACTAGATTATTCTGAATATAGGCAGACCTCATTAATGTGTCCTTGGTTTATCCAGATGCCTGGGTATATGGAAGACTTATAGTATGCATGAATTGTTGTCTAGTTGAAGGGGCACAGTGTCAAGGTTATTTTAGTCCCTGAGTTTAAACAACTTCACTTTTTTTCTTTCTTGTAAGAGTTAAGTTCCTTATTCTCTCTCTCTCCCTCCCACGGAAGGGATGTTAAATTGCAGTTATCTGAGTAATCATGTAGTTGATACAATTTGTATCAACTACATGATTAGTCAATAAGGACGGCTCTGCAGAGCCACAGCGGGGGTAGCTCCAGGAGCTGGGTCGAGCCAGGACTGAGCAGTCCCATCTTGTGCTGGCTCGTAGCCACCCTGTGCTAGCTCTCTGAATTTTAAATTTAGTAAGAGCCACTGGGTTCTTACTACATTTAAAATGCAGAGGTGCAGCGTCCCGGACCAACGTGAGCCGGGACTACTCCATCCAGCAGCAGCCCCTGCCCGTAGCCAGCCCTGGCTGCCGTGAACAGAGGTTGCTGTGGCACAAGCCCCTGTTCATGGCAGCCAAGACTAGCTGCAGCCAGGGGCTGCTGCTGGAGCAGCCTCTGCCGATAGTGAACCTTGGCCCACTGCGAACAGAGGCTGCTTCACAGCAGCCTCCCCTATCCCTCCCGCTGCCTCTATCAAAGGCATCAGGCAGGGGGAAGCGGGAGGAGGGAGAGGGGAGGCAGGCTAGGGGGCACTGGCTTTTAAGCTGGCTCTCCCCAGCACTGGCTCCTGTCCCCACCCCCAATGCCTCTATGAAAAGCAGGAAGGGTGGGGAGGAAAACGAGTAGTCGATACTCCAGTCGACTACTTGCTAACATCCCTATCCTACACACACACTTAACTAATCCTCAGAGCAGATCCATAATTTGTGATACACATGAATTATACTAATAAAGGCATTTGATGGTCAATGTTGCATAGTTTCATTAGTGAATTAGTGATGACAAAAACTATCCAGATGGTTAGAAAGAGAATCTGACTTGTATTGGAGATTCCGTGGTCTAATCAGAACAAGGAAGGCTCAAAAGTATGATACTATATTCTGGAGTCCCAGCATGGTAGTGACCATAATGATGAGGCTGAGTTTAGCTTAAAAAGATTCTCAAGGGACCACTCAAAATGGAAGGCCAAAAAGTGGTGGCAAATTCACTCCATCAAAATTACCAATCAAAATGTATTTCTGGTGATCACAATTACTAACATTACCTTCCATTTTAATATCGTTTAGCTCATTATTATGCCAATCTATGATATAGATTCTATATCAGATATTTAATCTAAAATCAATTCTGTTTATACCAATCTTACTTCCACAAAACTTTGAGTATTGTATCAATGATTGTATGTAACAGGCTTGTGTTGCATTTCACGCTTTTTGGACAACAGAGAGAGCTGAGGGGAATGTAGGGATATGGGCAGGAATGGGAGACGTAAGTGGAGGAGACTAGGATGGGTAAAAGTGTAAATGAGGATGGATGTTTTGAGAGTGATGTATGTCTGTATGGATTTGTATAACTAATAGGTAACATGCCAGTACAAGACACTCAATAAGTAGCATTGTTCTAAGGCGGGGCGGGCAATAATTTTTTCTCAGGGGCCACTTCAAAAACTTTTTGAAGTAGACCCAGGCCACCCCGGAAAGGGCAGGGCCTAAGTGGGAAGAGGTGGGGCTACCCCACCCCCAGACCATGATTGGTCTGTGCGTGGGGGAAGCCCCTTTGCCCCCCTTCCCACTAGGCACCCATGCCCTGGAAGAGGCTTGGCACAATCCCCTCCCTCCCCAGGCCAATCAGGGTCTGGGGGCGGAGGAGTGTGGGAAGCCTCTTCCTGCCCTGCAAAGTGCCGCAGGCTCCTCGCAGGGCCAGGGCAGGATGAAGGAAGCTTCATGCAGCTTCCCTGCCCCCAAGTCCTGATTGGGGCAAAATCTCCTCCACTCCTGTCACGTTACTGGATTTGAGGGGAGCAGCCAGATCACTGATGCACCCATAGGTGGGGGTGTTGGCCCCAAAAATGGTATAGAAGGGGGCCATGTGAGGTATTGAGTAGGAGCTTACTGTCTGCTGATCCTATGTACACTAGTCATATGATTGTATAATGTCTGTGTGTGTAGTTAGGAATCTGTGTAGATACTGAATATTTCTCTGAATGTGGTTGAGCAGTGGGCAGAGCCCAGCCTATGGAAATGCACATCAGCAAGGCCCTGTGGGACAATGGCACTCAATGGGCCAAGGACACACCTTAGGAATGAGTGATGACTCAAACCTAAAGGCTACCAGCAGTGAACACAGGAATAAGCCGGGGACCAGGTGACCTGCGATAGCCAAGAAGAGATGAGGAAGGAGGGATAAATAGGCCATGCGGTGGTCTCCATCTTGTTCTCAGCTCAGCACATCATCCCAGAGGCAGCAATGCAGGGATCGAAGAGCCTGGAAGACCTGTGAACCCATCCTGATGTTAGGATGTGCAACAAGAACTTTTAAACCAGCAGCTGTAACATCTCTGCTAGAGCCTGCATCGAGGACTGGGAGATTCGGTGCATGTAACGTACTATTCCTTTAGCATCCTTACTCTCATGCTTTTCTTTCTTGTAATAATAAACCTTTAGTGGTTAGATGCTAAAGGATTGGCCCAGCGTGATTTGTGGGTAAGGTCCAGAGGGTAAATTGACCTGGGATCTGTGGCTGGTTTCTTGGAACCGGACAGAACTTGTTTGGGGTAGGTAGGATTGGGTGCTAGGACCCCCCACCTGTGTATGAGGCCCGGGGCCATCTGGGGCACGGATATTGCTGGGGTGTCGGAGGGGTTTTGCTCGGGAGGCTACAGGCAGGGAGCTGAAGCGCTCTGTGGGACTGGTTTGTGGCCTGTTCGGAGAGGTCACCAGTCTGGGGGCTGTAAGGAGCCCCAGATTTGAGCAATTCGCCCTGAGCGGACGCCCTCAGTTGTGCCCAGACACGGCCCGGTCCGTCACAACTCCCCCACCCATGAACAGTGCGTAGCGCTTCAAAGCTCCATATGCTGCTGACAGGACAGGCTTTATGTGCTCCCCCACCCCCAGGCCAATTAAATGCTTTGAAGTGCCGCACGCTGCTCGCAGGGTGGGGACAGAGCAGAGAAGGCTTCGGGCGCTCCTCCGCCCTCAGATCCTAATTGGCTTGGGGGCAGGAGAGCAGCAGGGACTCCGTGGGCCGGATCCATCTGCTTGGCAGGCTGGATCTGGCCCACAGAGACCCTTTTGCCCACCCCTGTTCTAAGGGTTTAATTAGGAGCAAACTTGCTGTACGAAGCAAATGGCTTCTTCTGTGCAACTCTTTACATTTACTGGCGGTGGATGGGGAGAGTACAGAATGTGAATGGGAAGGATGTGGGGGAGAGGAACAGAAGATTAGAGTTAGACTGAAGGAGGATGGATGAATATAGGCCATGACTGGAAAAAACAACGGGGTGACGTCTCAGGGGTTTGAATGCCTATTCTCCCACCTCACCATTTCTGAAGTGTTCTAGTTCTCCATTGTGGTGGGAGAGGAAGAGGTGATATGCTCCTCAGGCCACCTCATTGATCATCATTGCCAATGTCCCAGTTTTATCAGTTTAAAATGTGGCCACCCCACAGAGGAAGAATAGAAGGGTTCCTGGGAGGGGAGAGTATCAGAGGGGTAGCCGTGTTAGTCTGAATCTGCAAAAGCGACGAGGAGTCCTGTGGCACCTTATAGACTAACTGAAGTGTAGGAGCATAAGCTTTCATGGGCAAAGACCCACTTCATCAGATGCATGTAGACATCTGGGGTTCCTGGGAGGGGAGAGATTCCTGAAGACCTACTGTTTATTTTGGATATAAGCTATCTCTGATTATGTTTAGATGGGGGAAATATTTTTTCTAAGGTTCTCCACTGCAATCAGCGGTTTGACTGCAGCCACTGTAGAAATATCCAAGTTATCTTTGATCTAGCTAGCTCACAATAGTAGCACTGCTGCGGCAGTTTGGGCAAGCCCCAGGAGGGTTCTACGTGTTCTCTTAGCTTAATTGCTTTTGTTATTTGATCTAGCTAGACCACAGGTAACTCTGGTATGTCTATAAATGCCATAGTCACACCTCTGACTACAGTGGAGATATACTGTAAGCTAAGAGACACGTGTCCAAATTGTCTTCAACTGAAAAGATGATAGAGGCATTGAGATACTGTGCACTTGCTAAAGATAGCCATTAGCATGCAGAAAATCAGTGCTTAACAACTATAACATCATAAAATGTGTTCGGTTTAAATACATAGTTTTCTGTGCCATTTTCTTCCCTACAATTGTGCCAATGGGAGAGAGAATAACTGGATACTACAGTTATCTTATATCATTACTTTCAGCTTATCCATGAGCGTGACTGACTACAAATACATGGTAATGTTATTGCAGACAGTTTTTTTTCAGTGTAGTGTACTGTAATATGAAAATGTATGACAGATACGACACTGTAGACATTTTCTGTCATATCAAAATAATTACATGTTTGGCATATATTGTTTGTTTTTAATGTTTACCAAATACAGGTTTCCTTAGTGCATGTAACATGAAGACATGAGATCCAATATTACATTATAGAAATTCACAGCCTGGCTTCTCACGGAAAAAGCAATCAGAGCAAACCTTTCAAATAATCTCTGAGTAATTCAGTTCTCTTCTGGCCTGTAGAGGGTTTTGTAAACAAAGAAGTACAGCTAGAAATAACACCAAAAATTGAGACAGAGAAATATATGATTGTGCCAGATTCTGTTCACATTTCCACCATTGTAAATCAAGAATACCTCACTATAATGAAGGGAGTTACTGCAGATTTTCATTCAGTATGAATTACAACCATAGCACAACAGCATTAGCTTTTTAAAGAGTTGGATTGAATAATAGATGCAGGTTTATGGCCAGTTGAACTTTCCAGATTTTGCATCTGTGTAAATCAACATAACTTTTCTAAGCTTATGCAAAGTTTCCAGGTTGAGATCTTCAAAGGGGCCTCTCAGAATAAGATATCTAAATACCATCAGCTTTCAAGAGAAGTTGGGCGCCTACTAGGGATGTAAAATGCCATTTAATTGGCTAACCAGTTAAATATATTGTTTAACCAGTTAATTGATTAAAGAAGGGCAAGTAGAGGGGCCACTCCAATCTGGTGTCCCCACCCTGCCTGACACTGGGCTGGAATGCTCCCTCCTCTTGCCAGGGGTAAGTATGGACACAGCTTGGATTTTCTGGAATGTTTCCAGTGCAGATATCCCAGGGGAGTGTCATTAGTTGTCTTGGTAGAAGGTTCCTGGAGCTTGCTCAGAGAGGATGAACTACCTCCCAGAGGGACCTGTCATTGTTGGGTCTAGAGGTGGTGGTGGCAGGGTGGTAGTGGTGGCCTATGATGTACAGCAGATTGGACTTTTACTATGTTAATCAATTGTAGCTGATGAAATAATTATACTTTGCCAGTCATTTTGCAGTGAGACTATTACATACTAAACCCTAAATACTTGCAGTGTTATATTGTTTTAAAATATGCCTATAAAGCACTATAGTGACTGAAACAGGGCATCACCTTTAATTCATGGATCTTCTATGTTAGGGTATGTCTACACTACAGCGCTAATTCAAACTAACTTAGTTCGAATTAGTTAATTTGAACTAAGCTAATTCGAACTAACGCATCCAGACTAAAAAACTAGTTCAAATTAGCGTTTTGCTAATTCGAACTAGCATGTCCACATTAAGTGGACCCTGAACCGCGGTTAAGGATGGCCGGAAGCAGTGCCGGCAGGGCATCAGATGAGGACTTAGAGCGTGGAGATGCTGCCTCAGGCTAGCCGAGGCCTGTGCTTAAAGGGACCCGACCCCCACCCCGGACAGACAGTTCTCAGGGGTGCCCCGCTTGCAAAGCAGTCCTGGCTTGGATTGCCCGGACTACCCACGCTGGGCACATCACAGTACTCGGCCATCAGACCGGCTGCACTTGCCACAGGCTGCCATCTGGGGAGAGAGGGAAATTGGGGGGCTGCAGGAGAGCTTCCACCCCCAGAATCCCACAGAGCCAGCCCAGTCCTCCCCATCGGGGGCTCGTACCCCATTCCTCCCTTACCTCCTTCCACTTACCCTTTCCTAGCCCCCCTTCCTGATGTACAAAATAAAGAAAACGTGTGGTCAAAAATAGAATCTCTCTTTATTGAACAAAACTGGGGGAGACTGGGAAAAGGAGGTGGGAGAGGGGAAGAGAGAGGCTGGGAGAGGAGAGGGCAACTAAAATGATCAGTGGTTTGGAACAGGTCCCATATGAAGAGAGGCTAAAGAGACTGGGACTTTTCAGTTTAGAAAAGAGGAGACTGATGGGGGATAGGATAGAGGTCTATAAAAGCAGGAGTTGGGTGGAGAGGGTGCATAAAGAAAAGTTCTCCATTAGTTCCCATAATAGAAGGACTAGAGGACACCAAAGGAAAGGAATGGGTAGCAGGCTTCAAACGAGTAACAGAAAGTTGTTCTTCACAAAGCAAAGAGTCAACCTGTGGAACTCCTTCCTGCAGGAGGCTGTGAAGGCTAGAACTAGAACAGAGTTTAAAGAGAAGTGAGATCAAGTCATGGAGGTTGGGTCCATGGAGTGGTACTAGCCAGGGGGTAGGAGTGGTGTCCCTGCCCAAAGTTTGTGGAAGGCTGGAGAGGGATGGCACGAGACAAATGGCTTGGTCACTGTCTTCGGTCCATCCCCTCCAGGGTCTCTAGGGTTGGCCGCTGTCGGCAGACAGGCTACTGGGCTAGATGGACCTTTGGTCTGACCCAGTACGGCCATTGTAAGCTCAGGGTCAGGGGTCTCAGTGGACCACCTTGATTTTTATGCAAACCTGCTCCTGGGTGGCCAGACTGGCAGCTCTCCTGCCCTAGACGGCCACTTTCCTGTGCCTAGTGTGGAGGTCGTGGATGAGGTCCACGATGTCTGCACTAGACCAGACGGGTGCCCACCTCTTGTGGTCCCAGGCAAGCTCCCAGGAGCCGCCAGCCTGGTCCCGGGAAGAGGGGGAGGGCTGGGGGGGCATCGGGTGGCTGGCTCAAGCTGTGCCAGGTGCAGGCTTGCACCTGGCACAGGCACCGTAGCCAGCCCGTGCCCCTTTAAGGGGTCCGGGGCCGGGAGGGGGGCAATAGAGTTTCCCTGGTGTTGGCCAGAGTGGCCACCAGGGAAAGCTGGGGAGGGCTAGCCTCCCACTAGTTCGAATTAAGGGGCTACACACCCCTTAATTCAAACTAGTAAGTTCGAACTAGGCTTAGTCCTTGTGCAATGAGGTTTACCTAGTTCGAACTAAGCGCTCCGCTAGTTCGAATTAAGTTCGAACTAGCGGAGCGCTAGTGTAGTGCCTATCAAAGTTAATTCGAACTAACGTCCGTTAGTTAGAATTAACTTTGTAGTGTAGACATACCCTTAGTGTTTCTCAAAGTGGTCTGCAGAAAGCTGCTACCGGGTTGCTTCAGTTTGTTTACTTACCGGCTCAGCAGTTGCGATGCCTCGCAGCTCCCATTGGTTGCGGTTACCCAGTTGCAGCCAAGGGGAACTGCAAGAAGCAGGAGCCCGGGCCACATCATTTCCCACAGCTCCCCTTGGCTGTGAACTGCAGCCAATGGGAGCCGTGAGGCTCCATGCCTGCGGAGCCAGTAAGTAAACAAACCGGAGCTGCCGGGTAGCAGCTATCTCAGAGTGGGTCCGTGGACCACTTTGAGAAACACTGTTCTATGTTGAAGCATAGCAATTAGTCAGTAGCGCGTTCTTGGTCCTGTGTCCCCTCCCAGCACTGAGCTGTCCATGGTTCTGCAATTCCCTTTGGCCAGTAGCTCTTTTGGGTAATGTTGATCAGTAATTTGGCTCTTGAACCCACTGAGGCCTGAGAATCACTGGACCAGATGATCAGGTAAATTTCTTCTCACCTTATAGTCTGACTCTATAAACATAACATGGTAATTATGAGGTTCGTTAGTTAATAAATTATACCTGTCGCTTCAGATTTCTATGCAGGTCTGTGGATTTAACACATTTCTAAGTCATAAACTGTATTTTCAAAAGTGGGTTTAATACATTTTTATATTAAAACAGTGGTTCTCAGACTTTTTGGCCCATGGACCACCTGGCTCAATGTAAACATTTCTGCAGACCACCAGTTGCTAATGTAAACACAGGGTTAATTACATAGTTACACCCAAACCATTTTGCTAGTGCTGCAGCTAGGGAGAATGGTTTAATTTAAATTATTGAACAGATTAAGCATTTTAACTTTCTCATGTTAGTTTATCAAACTTCATTTTAAATAAAGTAAAATATTAATTTATGTCCAACACAAAAGGTTTTAACATTTTCTTTATGACAGGTGTGGGGAACCCTTTTTGTGTCGGGAGCCACTTACCCACAATGAAATCAGTTGGGAACCACACAAGTGAGAAGCAAAGAAACTCCTCCAAAAACCCCCACCCTTGACTGATGTTGCCCCTAACTGAGACACCTCCCTCTGCTGGTGCTCCAGCTCCATGGAGAGAGGGGATGGGACAGGGAGGACTGAGGTTCAGGGCTTCTCTTAGGCCAGATTTAATTTTCTGGGGTTCCAGAGTTAGTGGATTTTGTAGACCCCTTTAAGCTCTGAGGTGGGAACAAAAATGAGGGGTTCAGTGTGTGGGACAGGGCTGCCAGTGATAGGGATGGGGTGCAGGATCTGGGAGGGAGGACAGGTGCAGAAAGGGGAGAGGTTGCAAGATCTGGATGAGAGGTGGAGTGCAGAAGCAGGGTGAGAGTAGGGTTTCTGGCCAGAGGAGTGAGCAGGAGCAAGGGAGGGTGCAAGGAGCAACAGTGGATGCAGGAGCAGGATGGGAGTAGGTTGTCTGGCCAGGGACAGAGAGATGTGTGCAGGGGATGACTGGGGATAAAGCTGAGGGGGGGCAGAGTGACTGAGGGGGTTCAGGGTGATGGGGGGGTCAGGGTGCCCCTGGGAATAGGGCTGGGGTCAGGGTGGTTTGGGAGGGTTTCAGGGAAATGGGCACAGGGGACAGGGAGTCTGGGTGTGGTGCAGCAAGGCAGCGATGGATGGATGGGCAAGCCTGGGTTGTCCAGCCCTACTGGGGGGTGAGGTCCTGTGGGGGTCCAGTCCATGGCACCTGTGTTCCTCAGCCCCGGCACCACCTCCTCCCTAACCTGCTGGCAGAGAAGGGGGATTGTGCTGGCTGCTCATGCACCACAAGAGCCCGTCTTGCCCAGCAGGGTCTTGCATAGCCCAACCTGCAGCCTGCCCTGTGGGAGCAACTGAGTGACATGCCACTCTTACCATGGCAACCGTGAGCTAGGTGGGTCCCAAGTGTGACAGACACCTAGAGGTGGGTGGGACTTTTGCATGGTGGGAGGCAGGACAACACTCCTCCCATGTGTAGCACTGCAGCCCACATGGTGGGGGGGGGGTGAGTTTGCTTTCTTCACCTCCCCACCTGCCCACCAGTACTGCATGGCTGTACACCAGCTGTGAGGCTCCAGCAGCAGTGCAGGATCCCTGGTGCATGTGGGAAGAGTAGGGGGCTGAGTTCCCACAATGGACCACCTAGGAAGTGTCCACAGACCACTAGTGGTCCATGGACCGCACTTTGAGAACCACTGTACTAAAAGCATATCAATATGGCTGTAAGCACTCAGGCTTTAATAAGTGCCGTGACAGGGTCATGTCAGAGGGATACAAAAAAGTAGGCCTATTGGAGTTCAGGAAGTAAGTTAGCCTCCAGCTGAGGACTCTGTTCCCAAGGTAGCTGGAAGGGGCTGGTTTAGAACCAGCAGTCAATTGGGGCAGTAGAGCTACTGGGGCTAATTGAATAGGCTTGCAGTCAGTTAGGCCTGGGTTGATTAGGACACCTGGGGTCATTTAGAGAAACCATTTGAGACTGGCTATAAAAGAAGCTTCCCTGCAGTTGGTGGCATGTGCAAGTAGCTAAGAGGACAGAGGAAAGTGCAGCCAGGAGTAGGTGAAAACAAGAGCCAAGGGAAGATTAGGAAGATGATCCTGAGAGAAGGAAGGTGCTGGAGAAGGTGTAGGGGAAGTAGGCCGGGGAACTTGTAGCTGTCTCATAGCAGGTGTTGGAGACTCTCATAGGCAGCTGCTATCTCAAAACCCTGGGGTGGAGGTGGGCGCAGGTTCCCCCCAACACCCACTCCCCATTCCCGCTCAGAGAAAAGAATGTGTAGTTTATTCTCCTCTATACCATACACTGGCCAATGGTGAAAGCTCAGCAAATAGCAAGCTAAAGCGCCCTAGCTGTGGTGCCTAAAACTGAAGGCTGCAGTGAGCCTCTGAGGCAACCAAATCTGCCTAAAAGTGCAGGATCCACCAAGTTTGAGGAGCTTTGTCACAGTGCAGATAATTATAACAGAATTTGAATACCTTGGCCTTCCTCTACAGCATGGCATGTGGTTCGCTTCCTGAGATTATATAGGTATGGCTCACTTTATCAATTCCTTGCCATTGCAGTTGCCTCAGAAATGTTGATCCTTCCTAGTCTGCATGGCCCACAATGATCTATTCTCCTGTGAGCTGAAATGCTTTGGTCTAATAGTGGTTTTGGGCTACAATATGTTAGTGCTTGGGAGTGTTGGTGGCCTGCAGAACAGGAAGTAATATTAGATAGTCTTAACTTTCTGGCCTTAAATTCTGTGTTCTTTATTATTTCCATTAGACACCACACCTGTAATGGTGTGGCATTCAGTCAGTAGCTCTTTCTTGCTCCCCTTTTCTTTCCCAGAACTGAACTGTTCATGGTGCTGCAGTTCCCTTTGGCCAGCTAGGAGAACTGTGTCCCCTCCTCTGGCTCCAGAAAGGGTCTGACTCTGTTCTGCACTGCAGGTCCTTTTATATTAGTCTGCAACCTTCTGACTGATTCCTTGAAGCCTCCCCCAGACTGGCTGATTCCCACAAAGTCTCTCTAGGCAGCATGGAGAATTTAGCTCTACTGCTCCTTTCCCAGGATGGACATGGCAGGACTCTTACCTCCAGCAGGGGCCTCTTGGCCTACTCCACCCCCTCAAAGCACCACTGATCGTTGCTACCAGAATGGGATTAATGACATTTTAGTCCAATCTTTGATGTAAAAAAATGGAGTCAGAAAAACAATTTTCATAAAAATACTTTTGAATGGTACTCAGATTCTTATATTTATTGACTTAATAAATAAGGAACATTTTTGCTCACATAAAATTCACACACAGACCAATTATTTACAAAAGCGATTTACTTCAAAGGGAGGCAGTGTCATACACATAAAAATGACAAGTGTGCCACAGCTCATGTGAAAAGCCTTGATTTCAATTCATGAAAATTCACGGCATGTAAAGACTGGAGCCTAAATGAATGTATTTCACTGACATTATCTGTATAATCACGGTTACTAATTATATGATGCACTTATCCTTCTGCTGTACAAAGCTGATTAATAAAGACGGAACTAAGATCACACAAGTTCATCTGGACGTGTTGCATGGTGCATGATTGTGCTACATTTATAAAGACAAGTAACTGTCAAACAGCAAATCGGTAATAAATTCATAGAGGGCCAGGTTCTATCTTCCTTATGCACATGGATGAAATTGACCCTTATGACAAGAGGCAGTACAAGCCCTATAAACTATATATAGTCCACTCTAACCCTCTTTTAAATGTTTATGTAGAACGTAAGAGGGTGGCTTAGCAATGAGCACAAGGATGAATTTTAACCACCAATTAACTCCTTAGTCAGAAAATAGTCCCATTGAAATGAATGAGCCTGCGTTTGGGGGAAGATGTTGATAGCATCGGTGAGCATGACAGAAGCATAAAGCAGGTGAGGAGGAACTCCTCCATTCCAGTGCCAAAATGGAGCCCTTCCATTTTCAAGTACACAAGAGCAATGTAACATTCTGCATAAATGTACAAAAGGGGATGAGATCACAGTGTTCTGCGCAGGATGCTGCAATAAAGGACTCAGGGTCCTTGCTAGAGCAAGAAATGACCAACCCCCCCAAATAAAAAAAACCTCAACCCTGTCCTGGTGGCAGAGGGCTTTTATGCTGTGGAGCAGGAAGTTGTGTGGGGCTGACATGCCAGTGGGTTGCTAGGAGCTTGGGCTCCTGAAGGATATGGGAAGTTTCGAGAGGGTAAGGGGTACAATAAAACAGCAACGTCTTGCTTTCCACCTTAGCTAGATGGAGAGGATGTGGGTGGGGAAGGATGAGTGCTTTGAAAACAAGGGATATGGGCTTGAAGAGGTCAAAGGTCACACTCAGAGTTAAGGGGAAATGGGAGGGTATTTGCAGCATCATTGGGAGGAGAGAGAGAATTTCAGACCCAGTTAATGCAACTTGCTCTTGGATAGAGCTTGCCATTTCTAAACCTTAAAGGGATTTACAAAATATGTGTCACTGTTCCAATTTTACAGATGGGGAAACTGAGGCAAAGAGCGTCAGGCCAGCAGGTCACTGGAAGAGTCAGGAAGGGATACATGATCTACTGACTTATAGTCCAGTGTTCACTCCACTAGCAGATATCAGGGAAAAAGAGAAGTTTATCGGGCAACTTCCCTCCCCTCCTCCACACACCTTGGAAAAATACGTCATGCCAATAGAACAACAAGACATTACTTTAATTTTATGCAGTCTACCTCTTCTGTGACAGGCATTGCACTGGTTTTCATGTCTAAATCAACACTAGATTTGCTGCTCCTATATGTAGATCTCCACCTGAGCAACATGATCTTCTTCAAATACTTCATGGTGTTATTTTTTACAGTTACAAAGCACATGGTGTTGATCATGCTGTTGCTCATGGCAATGCACTCAACGATGTAAAAGGCTGTAAGGTAGTGCTTCTCTTTCACAAAGACTGTGGGGAAAAAGTCACGGACGATTGTGAATCCATAGAATGGGGCCCAGCAGAGGACATAGGCTGTTAGAATACACATAAGGACCATGACTGTTTTTCTTCTGCATCGGAGCCTCTTTCTGATCTGTTCTGTCTGGAAGCCTGGGACGGTTTTAAACCAAAGCTCTCTGGAGATCCTGGCATAACACAGGGTCATTGTGATTACGGGTCCAACAAATTCAATGCCAAAGATGAAGAGAAAGTAGGATTTATAATACATTTGCTGGTCAACTGGCCAAATCTGGCCACAGAAAATTTTCTCCTGACTTTTTACTATGAATATTACAGTTTCAGTAGCGAAATATGCAGATGGTATTGCAATGAGTATGGAGATTATCCAGACCAAGGCAATTAGGAAAGTAGCTGTTTGATAATTCATACGTGGCTTGAGTGGGTGGACAATGGCCAGGTACCTACAAAAGATAAATAAATTACTCAGAACAAAGCCAAGAGAGCTTATTAACTAAAGCACATTTCTGAATCCAAACAGAATGATTTGCTGGAGGGAGGACCAAAATTGCCATGATTTTAAAAACGGAGAACTTGACAGACATTTGTTTTCTTGAGGGAGAAGAGATGAAGACAAGTTAAAAACAAAGCCTGAAATTGGGCTGATAAGTCTATACATAAGCTCTATAAGTCTATACATAAGTTATAAGTCTATACATAAGTGATAAGTTTATAAGTCTATACATAAGTGTGAGAACTGCAAGCACACAATAATAAATCTTTCAGGGTCAAAGGAAACCAATACATTCCTTGGCTGAGAAGTTCTTGACTGTGTAGAATTAGGAAAAGTACAGTTACTACCATTGAATCTCTATGTAAAACCACTTAAAAAATTGTGTTTCCATTATTTTATAGGGTGTTAAAGGTTTGAATTGAAATCAGACCTAATGATGTTTTTGAGATGTAATACTGATGTGTTTACATTTTAGGATGTTTTCAAGTAATTGATAAAGAGCTTCATACTTAAACTCTTGGGGTGTGTCTAGACTACATGCCTCCGTCGACGGAGGCATGTAGATTAGACAGATCGGCAGAGGGAAATGAAGCCGCGATTTAAATAATCGTGGATTCATTTAAATTTAAATGGCTGCCCCGCTCTGCCAATCAGCTGTTTGTCTGCAGATCAGGGCAGTCTGGACGCGCCGCTGTCGACAAGGAAGCCTTTGTCGATCGGCGCAGGTATGCCTTGTGAAACCAGTCTAGACACACCCTTACAGTTTATTCTAGTGTGGATTTTTGGTTTAGTGTGTAGCAAGAGACTATGGAGCTTAAATTTTCTGTGCCCTTTTAGCTGCCATGCTACTTACCACGATGGCAGCTGACTGCATTCATTAATCATTACAGGACTACAATCAATTTTCTTCCGCCATTTACATTTGTGTAATTAACAAAAGCTAAGAAAAAATCCCAGCATTTATATGCAAGATGCATCAATTTTTATTGATTCAATTAAATTAAAAAGGCACAAGGGGCCATACTGTAATGTTTGTTTTCACTCAGATCTTGATGGGGAGTTCTGCTTAACTGAGGTCATGATTTCGCACAAATATTTGCACCTTCTTTTCCATGTAAAAGAATATTTTCATTAAATATACTCACAAAAATGTGTCTACCCTCCCAAACTATCTGTACTTTGTATTCCACATCTAAATGTAACAATTGCTTAAAACTACAATTTAGCATTCAGTAGAAGTGTTTTTATGCCTGTGTATTAAATATTATTGGAACACTCATTCATAAATTAATGGTCCATCAAACTATTTGGATGCTCCATCTAAGGTCAAATGCTCACCTTAAAGTTTTTCTTGGTACAGGCCATATATCATGGAATGACAAAAGTGTTCGGTTCTATGGCAATGCAATAGAACTGTTGACAGTATATATTTTTATGATTAACTGAGTGCTTCTTCTCTTTCCACCAACTGAAAAGTTCACCATTTTAAATGAATGCCAGTAAAAGAAAAGCATACACCTGCCCAGCTTCTCCGCACTAGCTCATACATGCTTGGCAGAACTAAGGAGACATAAATATGAAGGTGACGTAAGCCACCTTCCTGTCCCCCTGATCCTGGGGCTTCTTTATGCTAGGTCCTCTTAAGCATGTTAGAGCTCACATCAGACTGCTCTAAATTACACTAGGGCTATGTCTACATTGGCCCCTTTTCCGAAAGGGGCATGCTAATTTTACAGGTCGTAATAGGGAAATCTGCGGGGGATTTAAATATCCCCCGAGGCATTTAAATAAAAATGTCCGCCGCTTTTTTCCGGCTTTTAGGAAAGCCGGAAAAGAGCGTCTACACTGGCCCCAATCCTCCGGAAAAAAGCCCTTTTCCGGAGGATCTCTTATTCCTACTTTGAAGGGCTTTTTTCCGGAGGATCGGGGCCAGTGTAGGCGCTCTTTTCCGGCTTTTCTAAAAGCCGGAAAAAAGCGGCGGACATTTTTATTTAAATGCCGCGGGGGATATTTAAATCCCCCGCGGATTTCCCTATTACGACCTGTAAAATTAGCATGCCCCTTTCGGAAAAGGGGCCAATGTAGACGTAGCCTAGGTGATCAAGGCTGCTATGATGGGACCCATGCCATTCCCCAGCCAAATCCACTGCACCCAGATATAGGAGCAGTTATGACAGCTCTACATTATCTGAGGATCTTTCTACTTTTGCGGGGGATCTACCTGTTTCCAGCTAAGCTATCTTTAGGGCAGCATTGCACCAGTGGATTCACATGAAACTGCCCATCATATCATATTGTATTGGGATTATTTCCATCTAGGGTGTTCCAGGGATGCTGGGCTGGGCTCAGAATGTGGGCCAAAAAAATGAAGACGTCAACATATACTGTATTATCAAATCCCCAGTGTGATGGTGTATTTCATATTCTTTATGAAATTATACTTCTAAAGACAAATATGCCTAACTCAAACATGCTTTATGCTAAATATTGCATGTTAACCTACCATTGGAAAGCTTGTAATTCCCTGAATGTGTTATCCTATTTGTGTGCACATACCATTTCTGTAGCTGAAATTCAGATAATTGACTGTAGATTTATTATCAAAGTATTCATGTTGAGAGAAACTTATTTTCAGCTCATCAAGTACAACAATAAAGAATTCAGAACCAGACGGCATGTCTACACTTCAGAGCTCTTTCAGGATACCCAGAAAAACCCTGCCACATCCAAGGAATGCATCTGCTTTTCCACACAAAAAAAAATTCAGAAAAGCAGATGCGTTTTTTTCGGCATCCCTGTAAACCTTGTTCTATGGGGAAGAGATGTTCTGAAATAAGGGTTTTCCCCCCAGCATTTGGCCCAGTGTAGATGGGCCAAATGTCCAAAAAGCCTCTTTTGGAAGAAAAGTGGGAAAAGATACGCAATCTTTTTCTGACTTTTCTTTGTAGTGTAGACATAGCCAGAGCTAATAGCCCATTAATAAGAGACTCCTGAGTAGGGAGGAACTTGTCTCCTTGCAGACATACTACAAAGATTTGTGTTCGTGTCACCTGATGCTGGAATCCATCTTGATTTTTGTATTTTTCAGCAGGGATGTGGGGAATTGGACAAAGGCTTCCCTCCCTAAGCAAATTCTGTCTGATGAAAGGGAAGTAAACAATAATTGTCTTCAGCTGGCTTTACTGCCTTTGAACCCCAATGGGATACATGAAAACACCTGTAAATAAAAGGACCATAACAACAGGGGTGGAAGAGAATTGCTGGATCCCAGTCAGAAAGGACATCTCTGGCCTAGAAAATCTTTACTTGCAATAAGTGCTAGAGTGATTTGATTTGAAACAACTTATCAGTGCAATAGGCTTAGCTGGTGTGTTTTGTTTGTTTAGTAACTCACTTTGATCTGTCTTATTGCTTGCAAATGCTTACATCCTATCTCCTATAATTAATAAAAATGACTTTTATTTATTAATAAATTCAGTGTAAGTAATTGTTATGTAGGGGGAACAATAGCTGTGCATATCTCTCTTTCATAGATAAAGAGGCCAAACAACTTATGAGCTAACTCTGTATAAACTTTATGCATAGTAGGACGGACTTATCTGGGGTTTGGGTCTCACTGGGGCTGTGCACCTGGGTGCTGTGTCAAATCCCTTTGACTGAGCCTTCCCAGAGCTAAGTGGAGCTCAGTGTCTGTGTTGCTTTGCCATTGGCTGAGACCCCAATTCTGTGCCATCACGAGGGGAGAAGACCAAAGGCTCTAGCTCAGCAGGACGGGCTCGTGAGCTGCCCTAAAGAGCAGGCAGACCGGCTCAGTGGTATTTTCAGCACATCAGGTGACAGTCCCAAGAGGATCTCTGTGACCAAACTCATCGTGCTCAGAACTTTGTTCCAGAGCCTGTGCGTACTAAGGATGTGGATGTTTGTACTGGAAGTTGTCTTAACTGCAGGAATGTTTTCCTGGGATATCTTTTTAAATAGATTATTTAAGCTTGCAATCTTAAGCTTGTCTATTGCATGATTATCCAAGCTCCCAGCTAGACACAATGTGTTCTCCAATGTGTACTCACTGTACCTGCATATTAGCAACTTATTTGCTTTCACTTAACCATTTTGACCAGGGGAGATGTGAGTGAATTATACACAGACATCTGCCCAATGACAGAAATAACCGCAGGGATTTCAATTGATTGCTATTAGATAAAAGGAGCTTTCAGCATTTTTTTATAGTAATCCTATTACAAAAATAGAGAATACTGAAGACTTAAAACCAACTATGGTTTCATGTAAACTCTGTGGCTTGGCTTTGTGATATTGCCTTTCTTTTTTGAATTCTTTCCAGAATCATTTTAGTATAGATGGATTGGGAGCACTGCTGGAAAACCTTCTCTGTGCTTTTGGCAGATGTAGGGACTTCATGACAAGTACCTTCTCCATCTGTTTGGGAACAACTTTGTGTGAAGTGAGGGACAGAGGAGGTAGCTAGAGGTCCACCCACACTATTTGTTATGATCTAAGAGCAATTAAATCCAATAGAAAAGAATAATACGTTCCAAACAAAATCATAAAATCGGTACCTGAACTGATGCACATAGACTACGCTGGAGCTATCCTGATTTGCACTGCTGGACAGCTGGTTCATAGCGCCTGGTTCTACTCCTTCTTAAACAAGTGTAAAGGCTTGATTCAATTCCCACTGTAGCTAGTGGAAATGTTTCAGAGGAGTCTGTATCAACAGTATTTATACTGCCCTCCATGGAGTTAAATCAGTTTTAAATTAGTGTGAGAGGTGAATCTAGCCCCCAAACTGTGTAACTGAGATTATAACTTAAAATGGCCTGGGAAGGAAATAGGATAAATTGCAAATATTAAGGGGGAAAGAACAGTAATACAATACTAATACAATGATCCGTCTTACATCTTCAAAGGCAGTCATATAGCACAAGCTTTAGCAATGCTATGTGTTGTGTGATCTTTCTCCCAGTAAACACACTCTTCTGACTTTCCATCCATAGGTCAATTGTGACGGAATTTAATGTCAACTGGGGTCTAATTAGCTGAGTCAGTGGCATATGGAACAAATAAAACATGTCAGAAAAGAACAGTAGCCACTTGAATATATTTTAAATGGTTCTACAAGGAGAGAAACTCCATACAAAGGTCTCAGGGATGCAAAGTGAAGCAAATTGTGTGGCATTTGGACATTGTGAGTCACCCTTCATCCCAAAATCCAGTTAGTAAGGGCTCCTTTAATGGAACTAGGTCTTAAATTAGTCGTCATTTTCATAACTGCATGAAAAATACAAATGTCTCTAATTTGATGTCCATATGGGCCCTGTAGAACCATAATATCACAGTGCTTTGGGGAAATATTGGGCATATGACAGTGCCAATGGAGGAAATAAATTAATAGGAGAGGATAGTGGGTTATTGAAGATTTAGACCCAGAGAGAAGATTTTTGGATGCCTGAGGCTAAGTATTTAATTCAATATTTAAACATTCAGCTAAGAACTCGGTGCTGCTGAGTGCTTGATCGAATGGTAGGTAATGGTTCTCAAATGAGCTGACTGGAGAACAAGAATTCCAGTTCATAAAAAAATGTGAAGTTTTGCTGTGCATATTTTTCCACCTCCAAATGAAAACTAGATGTTTTGAAATTCTGTACAGGGGAAACCAAGACCCCAAAATAGCCAATAGCAATCACTAGTTTAGTATCCCAACCAGTGGGATACAGATTAAGTCTGTTTCTGGCCCAATGAACATGTAGTTATCTACACACTGAGGAACAGCTTCAAGAGGAGAGATTGAGATAAAGTGACTGTGTAGTCCAGTGGCTAGGGGGTCTCATCTTGAATATGGAGGATCCAGGTTTAAGTCCCTGATTTAAAGAGGTAGTACAGGGGCTTGAACTTGGCTCTCTCACATGCGTGCCCTAACAAAGGCTTTTGTTTATTATGGGATGGTTCTGTTCTCCAAAATTCCATCCTGGACCTGAGGAAGTCTTTCTCCAAACTGATACGTTTCCACAGCAATTTCCAGTTTCAGTGAATCTGCATTTTTTGACAAATCCCTACTCCTCCCCCTCAACATTTCATTAAATAATTCCTGTTCTGTGCTCATCTCCCAGGATCTCGCTATTAAAGTGGCCTGATTTCCAGAAAGTGCAGAGTACTTAAAAAAAGCGACTTGACATCAAGTCCCAGCAGTGCTCAGCACCTCCAAACATTTAGCCACTTATTTAGGTGGCACCAGCACTTGAAAACATTGGCCTTTGAGAGGGACAGGGATCCCCGGTTTCCTCTCCCCCATATAAATCAAACTAATCATCCCTCTACTTACCTGTCTACGGCTATAGCCAGGAGAGCATTGGTAGATACGTACAGGGAGACGGTGCGGAGGTAATTGACGGAGGCACAGAGCACATGGCCATGCTCCCAGGAGAGCTGTCGCACCACGTAGTAGTCCATCTCAAAGGGGCAGCAGACAATGGCCACAATGAAGTCCGAGACGGCCAGGTTGGCAATCAGCAGATTGGTGAGGTTGCGCAGCTTCTTGTAGCGGGCCAGGGCAGCAATGAAGATAAAGTTGCCGATACCACAGACCAGCATGATGCCAATGAGCGCCACCCCAATCACAATCTTGGCCGCGAAGAAGGTGCGGGTCTTGGTCACGTCATCCTCATTGTCTAGGGGCAGGTCGTAATCGCTGTAGCTGAAATTGAATGGGAAGGAGAAATTTCGGAAAGAGGTGAAGTCCCCACTGTGGAGGTTATAGATGGCAGCGAAGTTGGTGTGGGTGGTATTGCGCTCCTCCTGCTTCATGGTGTTGTCTCTGCTCTTTCCACACAACCAGCTGTGCAGGGCTCTGGGAACTTGTTAATATCACCTGGGCAGTGGCAGAGCAGGTGGCAGGAGAGTTTGCCTGATGCTTTCTTCAAGGAACAAGTCACCTTCTCCTCCTCATTATCATTGCTGGGAGACTGAAGAGCAACAGCTACATTTGCCACCTTTTATGGAAACAAAAAAGAAAGACACATATAGAGAAACAAACGGCAAAATAAAAAAAATTGCTGAGCTGTAAGGAGAGTGTCTTCTCTTCGTTATCACTGCTCCCCTCCCCTCCAGTGCTCTGCAGCTGTACATACAGATCTACATGGAGGAGGAAGTGCCCTGGTATGGAAAGAGTTCTTTGTGATTATTGTCAAATCCTATGAACTGTGACCACATGTTGGATTTTGATAATAAAACGCTGCTGCTGAATTATGTACGAGGCAGTTGTGTTTGCACAGACTAAAATGACATGTGGCAGCATTGTGAAATCCATGTTTAACCTCTGCTGGCCTTTCTGCTTACAGTGCTGTCATACAGCTGAGTGACTCTGAGAAGTTAGGAGGACAAGGCACCTCAGTTTGCTGCGTAACACCTGATGTGCTTTTTTATATATATACAGAGGTTTTGTACTCTGCCAAGGGGTCTCTAAAGCGCAACATTGCATTGCTAGCTTCTAAATACATTAACTAATTGAATAGGAGCTTCCATAACGCACGAGAGGTGGAATAGCTAGCAAATTTCTTCTGACCAGCATTTGACTACCAAATCCTCATCTGATATAAATTGGTGTAACTCTGCTGAAGACAGTAGTGCCACCCTAATTTCCACCAGCTGATGATATTGCTTGGTGGAGTTGATCAGAAGGGTCTTGTACATGGACAAATATATCTCTAGGAGAGAGGATCCCCCCCCTTAGACAAAGAGGAACCTTTTTCATATGAAAAGAACATCTTTCTGACTTGGAGAACTACTGCTCAGAATTGTTGAAAGGGAGGGGAACCCATCCTTTTTTTTGTTTGTTTTTGGTCATTTCTATAAAGGATACGGATGGAATTTCTAATAATTCTATGCACTTTGAAGTGTATCAGATACAAACAACCCCCTCCACTCCCCTACCCATGTGTGCTTTACACACCACAATGCTAACAGAGATCTCTCATAGCATCCTCCTCGCCCACTGCTGGCAATGATCCAGCCCGTCAGATCATCACAGTAAGAATCTTAAAGCTACATGCAGTACTGGGATAAAATTGGCAGGAGCTGCTGCTTCATTGTATTAAAACCCCGGGTCCCCTTCATGTCCAATATCATCAAGCAGGCCCTACGTTGATTGCAGAGGACAATCTGCAGGGCAGAGCTGTCCTCCTGAGCTGTATTTTCCACAAAACTGGCCACAGGCTGCGGGGCACTGATGCTGATGGGTCTGTGAGAGGAACTTTCCTGCAAAACTTTCATTTCCAATTGCACTTGGGTTACGAGAGTGGCAAAACGACACGCGGCAGCTAGCATGGCAAAGAAACTAGACTCTAATTTCAAACAGCCAACCACATCACACAGTATTGCACCGCAACACCTGGCGACTCCGCAAATTCAGCCCCTTTCTCCCTTGAGCAAGAAACACCCCAGGTGTGCCTGAACAACAGGCTTTACAGAGACAGCGGTGACAGACTTTTCAAACCATTTTCCTGCAACTCACAGAGGAACTCCTAAACCGAGACAGCCCAGCAACAACTGGTTACCTGTGACAAGGTTCATCTTCCTGTCCGCTGCAATGGAGGTTACCCCGCAGGTCACTCCCTGTTGCAGTCACCGGATCAGTCACTGGATCTCAGGCAGGGTCAGGAGGAACACAGCAGAGGGAGTTAGAAAATGTTACTTTACTGCCAGAGCTGGAATAGTGTGTCAGCCCTGGAGCTCAACAAGGAGCAGAACTCCTTTGTCTGTGTGCCTGCATCTAAAGCTTTGGCTCAGTGGGAGGCACCTTGATGCTGGCCGTGCATATGTAATTTTAAAGAGGCAGTACAAGTTACCACACGACAGCCCCTGTTTTACTTGAAGGCTCCCCTACTGAACACACACACACACACACACACACACACACACACACACACACACACACACATTGTCCTTGTCACCAGGATTGTAAGAGGAAGGTCCGCTGCTGCCCTGGTCGCTGTTTGATCTTTATTTGTATTGGTCTGTGGTTACTTACCCCAGGCATGGACGAAGGACTGGAGCTAAGCCCCACATTGGGAAGGGTCCCTGGAAAGACTCATCTAAACGAAGAGCTTCCCAACCTAATTCCTATACATGAGATGTGGTATGAGATGAATGCTGGGTACTGCTGGAACACAGCTATTGCAGAGTATCAGAGGGGTAGCCGTGTTAGTCTGGATCTGCAAAAATGACAAGGAGTCCTGTGGCACCTTATAGATTAACAGATGTATTGGAGCATAAGCTTTCGTGGGCTATTGCAGAATTACTCCTTCAGCAGCTTTCCCCCCTGCCTGCAGTGAAGTAGCCCTGAAGCAGGAATAGAAGCTGCTCAATAGCTGAAAGGTTTAAAGCAGCTTTCATGCAACTGCTGGCTGCTTCTATGCTGTGATTCTGCCGAGTTTCCCAAGTCCTCCATCACCAACATGTGGCAAAAGAAGAGCGAGTGAGCGGCTATTCACTGAGCCCACACTGAGGGAGGGCAATATATTGAAAAGGGAACCCCGTGCCCTGAGTTTGAATATGTGGCCATCACAAAAGAGTTCGTTGGCGGGATATGTTTTGCATTTGTGTGGAAAGTCTAGAAATGCAGGTGTGCGAAAGCATAAGGGGTACCATCCAGTGGCTGGATGATTAGCCCCACCTGCTGCACCTGGGGAAAAGCTTGCTGCTCAACCTTCTGACCCCATACAAGAAAGAGCAAGAAATGTAGAGGAAGAGCGGTAGCGCCTGCCACAGGTGAAGCTACTGCTGGGAGGAACTGCTCCCACAAACAAAACTAAATACAACTCCATCCCCATCTCCTTTCTATGATCAGAAAGCTCAGGAGTAGGAGCCAGGAGCTTTGGGTTGGGGAACATTTAGGGAAGTAATGGACAGACTTGGAGAAATGTTGATCCTGTTTGAAGAGACTTTAGATGCTAAAACCACAGCAACTGACGCTGCTGGAATCTATCTTCCCTGGACACAGTGAGAAGGTTCCAGGTAAACTCTCCCATGGAGGGCACTAGCTCCTAAAAGCAAGTTGTGTTCCAGCTGGAAAAGGACACTACAAGACAGATCAAAATCTCTTACGACGTGACAGTTCAGGGCATTCGGTGCCTGTATTCCCCTTCTATGGTCCAGCAAGGACACCCACTCTAGGCTCCCAGCTCCTCTGCTATCACTTCTCCTTGGCAGAGACCTTCCTCTCTCCCCTCCTAACTAGGCTTTTTCCAGGCTGTCATTCCTTGCCTAAACTGTAATTCACAGCAGCTATTTGAACAGGCCAGCACCTAAACTTTGCTCTCCCTATCAACAGTGCTATCAACAGTGCACTGGACAGGAGCTGTAAGTTACCACATAGTACTTTATAAAGAAGCACATTTATTCTTCAGGAAAAAGCATTAAGAAGAAAATGTATTAAAAACAAAACAAACAAACAAAAAAAGAACCTACATGGCAGGTGAAAGCTTACCAGAGATGAGCTCAGCTACAACAACAGTCTCTGGTAGGTGTCCATCCTTCCAACCTTCCCCTAAGGCTCCCCTTCACCCCACCGTTGGACAGAAATTCCTGTTTGTTTGCTGGCTCCGAAAGAAGGCTCTGAGTCAGCTGGACTGAAGCTAGGTATCTAAGGGTGTGTCTACACAGCAGGGCTTAACTCGAAATAAGCTACGGAAATTGAGCTACGTCAATGGCGTAGCTTATTTCGAAATAGCTTATTTTGAGTTTTGGTGCTATCTATACAGCAGTTATTTTGAAACAGAGCACTCCTCCTCCGACTTCCCTTGCTCTTCATAAAATGAGGGTTACAGGAGTCGGAATAAGAAATCCTCTAGCTTGACAGTAATTTGACATTACGTTGGAATAACTGCCGGCTGTGTAGACGCAGACTATTTTACTTTGAAATAATGCTAGTTATTTCAAAATGTTGTTGTGTAGACATAGCCTAAAAGTCCTTTCTTTGTCTGTTGGTCCTGGAGATTTCAGTTTGAACAAGAATATGCATATCTGGTGATAGTGGTACCTCTTGAGCGGTGTTACCATTTGCCTAATCATCCCCTCCTATCCCTATTCTTTGTTCCTCATGGCTGTAGTCCCTCTATCCCCAATGAATTACATATGATATCTGGTCTACAATGGTAAATAACCATAATACAATAAGATCTTCCAAAAAATTGCCATACCTGTGTGTGTGTGTGTGTGTGTGTGTGTATGTGTGTGTGCGTGCGCACATGTATGTTATAGTTCAGAGCAACTGTATGTATACAGTATGTATATCTCTCTCTCAGATTGCATTATTTTGGGATGTTAATAACAGCAGCCCTCTTATAGCTTTTGATTCATTGGACTATTATAATTCAATCTAGTAGAAGCACTGTACTTTGCCATATTTTTCCACAAAGCATTACACCTTTCTGTTTTAAAATGTCAGCTTCATATGTGTGAAAAAATACAGGGAGAAATCAACTAAATTTATAATGTACATTAGAATAAGACATAAAACATACTTGCATGAACCTTTCATGAACTTAAAGAAACACTGGTGCTGCATAAGGAATTGTTTGGAACTTTATAATAGAAAGGTATTTCTTTTGACTAATATTTTGCTTTAATCTTTTAATAAGATTTGTATAGGATTTCAAATCAGGGCAGGATACAAATATTTATATTTCTTTGGTCCAGATCCCCAGTTGGTGTAGATGTGTTTATTCACAGTGACTAAAAACATTACATCAATGGATCTATGACAGCTTTCATCAGCTTAGGATCTGACTTTGTTTCTCTTTTGAGTTTACACAAATCTCTACTGTATACAGATTAATACTGCCGTGTGTGTGTGTGTGTGTGTGTGTGTGTGTGTGTGTGTGAGTGTGAGAGAGAGAGAGAGAGTTAAAAAATCTGAATCCGTTGATGCTGCCAGTAATAGCATGATATTACCTTATTTAGAATGCAGACGAGGAGTGGCGCATTGCCAGTATTATGCAACATGATTGATGCTGACTTGTGGGTTTAAAAGTCAAGCAGGAAAATGAAAATTACGTGCTGGGCCTCAGTCCTGGTCTACATTACAGAGTTAGGCCAACATAAGGCAGCTCAATTTGACCTAACTGTGTAAGCTTCAACACTAAAAAGACACTTCCTCTGATGTAACTTGTACTTAGTGTTGTGATCGTTCTCCCTCACCAAGCTGTTGAATTGTGCAAAGTTTTTCAGTCTTTGTCTTTGTCTGGCATGGCTCCAGACTAAAGACCCCAAGAAAAGGGGACTTCCCTGGTTTGGAGGTTAACTGGAATAAGAACAGTTTTAGGGTGAATTTGTAATAAGTCTGTAATAAGTATTAGAACTAGGTAACCGTTTTCTGTTATTTTAAATTTGTAATTTGCTTTGCTCTGCCTTTTTTTCACTTCCAACCACTTAAATCCCACTGCTTCTACTTAATAAAATCATTTTTATTGACTATCAAGCCCAGTGTAAATTTATTTATTTGTTTATTTTAAATATTTTTATCCTGTGCCTCTATTTAAAATATTCAAGGCAACTTACAATTTTTTTAAAACACTCTCTCTCTCTCTCTCTCTCTATATATATATACAGGCAGTCCCCGGGTTACGTACAAGATAGGGACTGTAGGTTTGTTCTTAAGTTGAATCTGTATGTAAGTCGGAACTGGCGTCAGCTGCTGCTGAAACTGATCAGTTTCAACCGCGGCTGAATCTGGACGCCAGTTCTGACTTACATACAGATTCAACTTAAGAAACCCAGGTGTCCCCAAGTCAGCTGCTGCTGAAACTGATCAGCGGCTGATTCCAGGAAGCCTGGGGCAGAGCAACTCTGCCTCGGGCTTCCTGTAGTCAGCCGCTGATCAGTTTCAGCAGCGGCTGACTTGGGGACGCCTGGGGCAGAGCAGCGGGGGTGCTGCTGGGTTGCTATAGTAGCGCGGCTCCTCGGCGCTACTGGAGCAACCCAGCAGCACCCCCGCTGCTCTGCCCCAGGCGTCCTGATTCAGCCGCTGCTGAAACTGACCAGCAGTGGCTGAATCAGGACGCCTGGGGCAGAGCAGCTGGGGTGCTGCCGGGTTGGTCCGGAGCGGCGCTGCGGGACCAACCCGGCTGCCCCCAGCTGCTCTACCCCAGGGGTAGGCAAGAAAAGCCTGGTCTGCTGGGGGGGGCACTAGCTGCACCCCCCCCAGCAGACCAGGGAGACGGGGGTGACGGGACCGCCCAAGTCCTCCATGGCTTTGCTCCGTCTCCCTGGTCTGCTGACCTGGGAGACGGAGAGCAAAGCCACAGAGCACGCGGGCAGCGGGACAGTCCAGGCGCGCCGCGGCTGTCCCACTGCTGGTATGCTCCGAGGCTTTGCTCTCCATCTCCCTGGTCTGCTGGTCGGGAGACGGGGAGCAAAGCCGCGGAGCATGCCCGCAGGGGGACAGCTCAAGCGCGCCCGGGCTGTCCCGCTGCGGGCGTGCTCCAAGGCTTTGCTCCCCGTCTCCCTGCAGACCAGGGAGATGGAGAGCAGCTTTTCTCGCCCCGGAGGACGGGGGCGGTGGACCGCGGCGCATCTGGGCGTCCCGCCGCTCCCGTCCTCCGGGGCGAGAAAAGCCCCGTTCGTAACTGCAGATCCAACATAGTCAGATCCGCGTAACTCGGGGACTGCCTGTATATGAATAAAGTATCAAGATCCCTGGGGAGCAATCAGTGGAGACAATTAGGAGGCTTACCTAGATGATTCATTTAGGGTTCTGATCCCATCTTGGGAGCAGTACCCCTGGAAGCTGAGCCCAAAACTGTATTTTCCTCAGGTCTGAAGAGTTTTAGTGTCTGTATTGGTCCTTGAGGTAGTAGTGATCTCAGTGCTGTGCCTTGGCTAGGGGGGACCCGGTGAGCTGGCCCAGCAGAACAGGGTAGTGAGAAGCCCCAGAGGGCAAGATGGCGTGTGTCAGTGGCCTTTTCAGTACTCTGGGAAGCACCTGCAAGGGGTCTGCTGTGACCGTACCTCGTCACACACACCATCTCTGTGAGGGTATGTCTACACTACCCCGCTAGTTCGAACTAGCGGGGTAATGTATGCATACCGCACTTGCTAATGAAGCCCGGGATTTGAATTTCCCGGGCTTCATTAGCATAAGCGGGGAGCCGCCATTTTTAAATCCCCGCTGCTTCGAACCCCGTGTAGCGCGGCTACACGGGGCTCGAACTAGGTAGTTCGGACTAGGGTCCTATTCCGAACTACCGGTACTCCTCGTGAAACGAGGTGTACCGGTAGTTCGGAATAGGCACCCTAGTCCGAACTACCTAGTTTGAGCCCCGTGTAGCCGCGCTACACGGGGTTCGAAGCAGCGGGGATTTAAAAATGGCGGCTCCCCGCTTATGCTAATGAAGCCCGGGAAATTCAAATCCCGGGCTTCATTAGCAAGTGCGGTATGCATACATTACCCTCCTAGTTCGAACTAGGAGGGTAGTGTAGACATACCCTGAGAGATGTAGGGCTTAGATAGAAGCAATGTCAGTGTAGACACTGTTACATCAATATTAACAGCCTCCAAGAAATGTCACACAATACCCCACCCTGACCACTCTAGTCACTGTTTTGAACGTTGTTGCCCAGTGGCCAGGAACACACCTATATGTCTCTCCCCTTAAAGCCATGCAAATTGTGGAAATTCCATTTCCTGTTTGGTTGGTGTGGAGAGCTCACCTAGCGACTCGCAAGCTTGCCTAGAAACTGCCCAGGTGACCATGCCGGCCACATGCTGCAGAAGCACTCTTGCCTGGAGTACACATGAGGTTCTGGATCTCCTGAATCCACAGGAAGAAGAGGCTGTGCAGGCATAGCTCTGATCCTAATGAGGAAATGCCACTATTGACAAGCAGATGACTCAGGGCATGGAGGAGAGGGGCTACAAGAGGGACACACAGCAGTGCCACGTAAATGCTGAGGAGCTGCAGCAGGCATAGCAGAAGACCAGGGAGGCAAATGGCTGCTCTGGTGTGGAGCCATAAACATGCCATTTTTACACACAGCTGCATGTCATCCTTTGTAAAGAAGAGACCCCTCCTCCCAAGAGCTGTGTGGATACTGAGCAGGAACAGGAGTTACAGGGCCCTGCTGGGGACAAGTATGAGATCCAGTGGCACAGTGAGCCAGAATCTGATTTTGACTCCTGGACAGTTCAGCCAGTTCCTGAAATCCAAATTACCAGGGGAAGGAACCGCTGGTAAGTATGTAGTTTGCTTTTAAGTTGCTGGAACCCTTTTGTATTAATGCTAGAAGAGGTAATGAAACAACCAAGAGAGGGAGAGCTGCTGTCTGCTTCTCTTTCCCCTCTACAATTAGGCATAGGCAGGCCCCTTCAGAACAGTTGGTTTATGTGCACCAGCATATCCCATGAACCCTTCATTGAGATCTCCAGGACACTTTCCTGAAGGCAGTTTGCAATCCTCTTAGCAAGGTTTCAGGGGAAGGCTGCCTTGTTTCTTCTGTCTGAGTGGGATGCTTTCCCATGCCACTCAGCGATGGCTTCCGCAGGCACCCTATGAAATCACAGGCCAGCTGTTATACAGCCTCAGTCTGCAGCTGGACACCTGCAGGAGCTGTTCTCTTTCTGCCTCTGTGGCCCTCAGGAGTGAGGTATCAGCTAAAATCACTACCCCCCATGAGCTACCCCTTCCCCCTTATTGTTGCCCCCACATGATGGCTGGGACAACTGCCATGCTCTATGAATCCCAAGGAGAAGTGAGAATGTAGCACTTGCAGGTTGGGTGATTCAAGGGGAATGAATTCTGTAGCCCAAATTCAGTCCCGTATGCAGGAATTTCTGTGGGGACGTATGCGCTTTTTTTTTGTAAATAGGGACTGCAATTTTTTAAATATAAAGGAGTTCAATATAGTCATGCAATGGGTGTGCATAAGAGAGGTTAATGAAAAATGTGAGTGGAAACAGTGACTGGTAAACTGATTTTGTTATAACATACTAAAATGGTATACAGTAATAAAGGTTTTATAGAAATTACCTTCTGGGATCATGGCGGGCAGCAGGGCTGCCATGCCCCCCCCCCCCCCACTCCCTCAGCTGCTGCTGCAGCTCTACCTGCTTGGCGAGGCCAGTGCGGGTAAGTGTATGCGGGACTTACAGCCAGTGGGGCTGGGCCTGGGCTGCTCCTCGTGGGTAGAGGGGGGGGTGCCATTCCCTGGCCCTGACACTCTGGCCCTGACACCAGCCCTGCTCACTTGCTCAAAATCAGCAAACAGCTTCTTCACCTTTGCCAATGTGGAAACTTTTCACTCTTTGCTTCATAGATATTAAGTGCACAGCAGGCAGCTGTAACCATTAGGTATTTTTTTCACAGAGGTAAAATCTCAGGAGTAGAGAGCATCAGCAGACTTTCAGATGGGCAAAGGCACATGTCATTCTCCACCTGCTGAGCTTACATTTCAAGCTCTTTTTGGTGCTGTTGAGGTGGCTGGTGTACAGCTTCAAGAGCCATGGGAGTAAGGGGTAGGCTAAGTCTCCCATGATCACTATTAGCATTTGAATATCCCCAATGGTAATCACCAGTCTAGAAAGAAAGTTCCTGCTTTCAGCTTTTTGAAGAGGCCCGTATTCTTAAAGATGCACCTTCCCTGAACAGCCTATGCTGATGTCAGTAAAATGTCCCTGGTGGTTCATCAGTGCTTGTCGTACCATAGAAAACCAGTTCTTTCTGTTGATGTACTCTAAGGAAAAGTGGTCTGGTGCCAAACATAGGGGTATGCATGCCTTTTATTGCCCCACCACAGTTTGGGAATGCCATTGTTGCAGAACTATCCATTATCTTTATCAGATTGTCAAAAGTCACAGTCCTTCATAGCAGGATGCAATTCATGTTCCTGCTCGCTTTCATCCCAGAATTGCCTCCTTCTCCCCCGCCCCCAATTTTCCAACTCAAAATTTGAACCCTGACTAATCAGTAGCAGTCTGGTGTTGCAAGCTTCCTCACAGTGATTGCCAATTGCTTCTCCACTGCCAGTGCAGGTCTGATTTTTGTGTTGTAGTGCTGAAGGGCTCAGGTGAGTTCAGACACATTCCTGGATCTGTGTGCAGGATGCATCCAAAAGTTCTGCAGCCATGCCTTGTCATCCCCAACCTGCATAATGATTCAATCCCAGTGCTTGTCAGTCAGTGCTTGTTTCTTAGGCTCAGAACTGGCATTCCACCACCTGCAGCTGCTCCATCAATGCCCTGAATGACTTAGAATTCTTTCTTTCTATGTCTCACAGCAAACTAGCCTCCCAGTAACCATATTCCTTGCAGCTCTGCAAATACTGCAGGACCTTGTGTCTCATCCCTGCAACCCTCACCACATTAGTGCAGAGCCCTCTGCAGGATTGGTGCATCTCACAGAGAAAGCAGATGTGTGAGTTTGCAGAGCTTTGGAAAAGTAGCACAAAACATTGTGAAGAAAACTGCATCGTGGGACATGGAAATCATAGAATCATAGGAGTGGAAGATACCTCGAGAGGTCATCGAATCCAGCCCCCTGCTCTCAAGGCAGGACCAAGCTCCATCTACACCATCCCTGACAGATGTCTATCTAACCTGTTCTTAAATATCTCCAGAGAAGGAGATTCCACCACCTCCCTTGGCAATTTATTCCAATATTTGACCACCCTGACAGTTAGGAATTTTTTCCTAATGTCCAATCTAAACCTCCCTTGCTGCACTTTAAGCCCATTACTCCTTGTCCTGTCCTCAGAAACCAAGAGGAACAAATTTTCTCCTTCCTCCTTGTGACACCCTTTTAGATATTTGAAAACCGCTATCATGTTCCCCCTTAATCTTCTTTTTTCCAAACTAAACAAGCCCAGTTCATGAAGCCTGGCTTCATAGGTCATGTTCTCTAGACCTTTAATCATTCTTGTCGCTCTTCTCTGTACCCTTTCCAGTTTCTCCACATCTTTCTTGAAATGTGGCGCCCAGAACTGGACACAGTACTCCAGCTGAGGCCTAACTAGTGCAGAGTAGAGCGGCAGAATGACTTCACGAGTTTTGCTTACAACACACCTGTTGATACAACCTAGAATCATATTTGCTTTTTTTGCAACAGCATCACACTGTTGACTCATATTCAACTTGTAGTCCACTATGACCCCTAGATCCCTTTCCGCCATGCTCCTTCCTAGACAGTCGCTTCCCATCTTGTATGTATGGAACTGATTGTTCCTTCCTAAGTGGAGCCCTTTGCATTTCTCTTTATTAAACTTCATCCTGTTTACCTCTGACCATTTCTCTAACTTGCTAAGGTCATTTTGAATTATGTCCCTATCCTCCAAAGAAGTTGCAACCCCACCCAGTTTGGTATCATCTGCAAACTTAATAAGTGTACTCTCTATCCCAATATCTACATCATTGATGAAGATATTGAACAGTACGGGTCCCAAAACAGACCCTTGCGGAACTCCACTTGTTATCCCTTTCCAGCAGGATTTAGCACCGTTAACAACAACTCTCTGACTACGGTTTTCCAGCCAATTATGCACCCACCTTATCGTGGCCCTATCTAAGTTATATTTGCCTAGTTTATCAATAAGAATATCATGCAAGACCGTATCAAATGCCTTACTAAAGTCTAGGTATATGACATCCACCGCTTCTCCCTTATCCACAAGGCTCGTTATCCTATCAAAGAAAGCTATCAGATTAGTTTGGCATGACTTGTTCTTCACAAACCCATGTTGGCTATTCCCTATCACTTTATTACCTTCCAAGTGTTTGCATGTGATTTCCTTAATTACCTGCTCCATTATCTTCCCTGGGACAGACGTTAAACTGACCGGTCTGTAGTTTCCTGGGTTGTTCTTATTCCCCTTTTTATAGATGGGCACAAAATTTGCCCTTTTCCAGTCTTCTGAAATCTCCCCTGTCTGCCATGATTTTTCAAAGATCATAGCTAAAGGCTCAGATACCTCCTCTATCAGCTCCTTGAGTATCCTGGGATGCATTTCATCAGAACCTGGTGACTTGCTGACATCTAACTTTCCTAAGTGATTTTTAACTTCTTCTTTGTGTATCCTATCTTCTAAACTTACCCTCTCTCTGCTTGTATTCACTACGTTAGGCACACCTCCAGACTTCTCGGTGAAGACCGAAACAAAGAAGTCATTGAGCATCTCCGCCATTTCCAAGTTTCCTGTTACTGCTTCTCCCTCCTCACTGAGCAGTGGGCCTACCCTGTCCTTGGTCTTCCTCTTGCTTTTAATGTATTTATAAAAGGTCTTCTTGTTTCCCTTTATGCCTGTAGCTAGTTTGATCTCATTTTGTGCCTTTGCCTTTCTAATCTTGCCCCTGCATTCCCGTGTTGCTTGCCTATATTCATCCTTTGTTATTTGTCCTAGTTTCCATTTTTTATATGACTCCTTTTTTATTTTGAGATCATGCAAGATCTCCTTGTTAAGCCAAGCTGGTCTTTTGCCATATTTTCTATCTTTCCTACACAGCGGAATTGTTTGCTTTTGGGCCCTTAACAACGTCCCTTTGAAATACTTCCAACTCTCCTCAGTTGTTTTTCCCTTCAGTCTTGCTTCCCATGGGACCTTACCTACAAGTTCTCTGATCTTATCAAAATCTGCCTTCCTGAAATCCATTACCTCAATTGTGCTGGTCTCCCTTCTACCTTTCCTTAAGATCATGAACTCTATTATTTCATTATCACTGTCCCCCATACTGTCTTCCACTTTCAAGTTCTCAGCTAGTTCCTCCCTATTTGTTAAAATCAAATCCAGAACAGCTTCTCCTCTGGTAGCTTTGTCAGCCTTCTGAAACAGAAAGTTGTCTCCAATGCAGTCCAGAAACTTATTGGATAGCCTGTGCCCCGCTGTGTTAGTTTCCCAACATATGTCTGGATAGTTGAAGTCCCCCATCACCACCAAATCTTGGACTTTGGATAGTTTTGTTAATTGTTTAAAAAAGGCCTCATCCACCTCTTCTACCTGGCTAGGTGGCCTGTAGTAGACTCCTAGCATGACATCACCCTCATTTTTTACCCCTTTTAGCTTAACCCAGAGACTCTCTACACAGCTATCTCCTACGTTCATCTCCACTTCAGTCCAAGTGTGTACATTTTTAATATACAAGGCAACCCCTCCTCCCTTTTTTCCCTGTCTGTCCTTCCTGAGCAAGCCGTACCCTTCCATACCAACATTCCAATCATGCATCCCATCCCATCAGGTTTCTGTAATACTAATGATATCATAGTTGTATTTATTTGTTAGCAATTCCAGTTCTTCCTGCTTATTACCCATACTTCTCGCATTTGTATATAGGCATCTAAGATACTGATTTGATCTTGCCTCCCTGTTGTGACCTGACCCTCCTTTCTCCTTGCCATTATAGGCCGTAGTCTCCCCCATTTCCAACCCATCTCCCAGTCTTGCACATTCAGCACTTACCTGTGGGCTTTGCTCACCTGTCCCCGTCAAACCTAGTTTAAAGCCCTCTTCACAAGGTTAGCCAGTCTGTGTCCAAACAAGGCCTTCCCGCTCCTGGAAAGGTGAACTCCATCTCTGCCAAGCAGTCCTTCCTGGAAGAGCACCATGTTCCCAGTCACCTCTGTGGGACTTGTTTGCTTCCCTCCCGCAATACTGCGCTAGTCTCTTTAAAAGGGCTGGAATGGAGGGTGCAATGGGGTTACAAGTAGTGCCCTGAATCCCCAAGTAAGACCATGGTACCCTTGCGCTATAAAAGCTCATAGAAGATTGACTTGCTTCAAAGAGCTTACACTCTAAGGGCACGTCTACACAGCAGGGCTACAGTCAAATTAAGCTACGCAACTTCTCTGCGTCAATTGCGTAGCTTCAGTTGAAATAGCTTAATCTGGCTTTAGGCGCTGTCTACACAGCAGGAAATTGAAGAAAGAACACTCTTCCTTCAAATTCCCTTTCTCCTTGGCTGCGTCTAGATTGACATGATTTTGTGCAAAAGCAGCTGCTTTTGCGGAAAATCTTGCCGCCTGTCTACACTGGCTGCTTATATTTGCCCAAGAACACTGACTTTGTAATGTACAAAATCAGTGGTTCTTGCGCAGATACTCTGACGCTCCTGCTCAGGGATAAGCCCTCTTGCGCAAGCATTCTTGCACAAGAGGGCCAGTGTAGACAGCCACGTTTATTTCTTGCTCAAGAAAGCCCAATGGCTAAAATGGCCATCAGAGCTTTCTTGCGCAAGAGAGCGTCTACACTGGGCACAGATGCTTTTGCATGGTTTCCCTACAGTTTATTAAAATGGGGCTATAGCTCTATAATAGGTGAAGATATTTCATACTGCATCTGCTCCTGTGTGCACGTTTTAAGTGCCGATCCTTCTCCCCCCCCCCGCTGAGGAGGAGGCGCTTGGCTCCCTCTGCCCCATCCGCTCTCCACCCTTCCCCCAAGCCTCTGCTTCATTTCTTCCACACCTGCTCTGCTTTTTCCCCATCCCCAGTCTCCTCCCGCAACCTCTTGCATGCTGCAGAACAGCTGTTTGCGGTGGGCAGGAGACACTGCTGGGGGGAGAGGAGAAGTTGATCAGTGGGGCAGCTGACAGATGAGAGGCACTAGGGGCAGAGGGGGAAGCATGGCTGCCAGCGGGTGCTGAGCACCCACTCATTTTTCTCCGTGGGTGCTCCACGGAGTGCCGTTGGAGTGAAAGCCTTATCTGCTGCATTCCTGCCAAGTGCCTTTTCTTGGCTGCAGCTGCCCTCAGAGCAAACTCCATCTTGGCCACAAAGGCGCTAGAGTTACACTTTGTGTAAATGAATGAACCGATATCTCTCCATATTACGTATTCCTGCCACAGCTTCTTTTGACTCCCTTGGCTTTTACAGTCCATTTTCTCATGGATGGGTCGTGCCCACTGTTGTTTGACTGCTTCTGAGTGGGGACCAAGGGTCCTAATGGCAAGATAGGTCAGTGACCACAGAATGAAACAGAGCAAGTGTCGCTGACATCACTGGTTAGAGTAAAACGGCACTCGGTATAACAACATCATTAGACCTTGTGCATTCAACCTGTATGAGGCTTATAACTGGACAATAGCACGTTGAGATCCACAGTGAAATGAAAAGCAGTTTGACTGAGCTGCACTGTAGAAAGATGAGAAAGTCAAGATGACCCCAAGGACTTTAATAACCTTTTGCCACAACATTTTTTCCCCAATTCTTTTCTTCTGTCCCCTATTTGCTTCCTCCCCATTCATCATTTCAGGGTCACAAGAAAATGGCCCTCACTTTGCTCAGCCCAGCAGCAGTGAATCAGAAACACTTTTCACCAACAGCAGACCGTGAAATTAATTTGGAAAAGAAGTTTGTGGCTGCAACTGACACTGTTCTTTCAGAGCGGCCCATTATGCTAAAATCATCACCTGTGGCACTGCTAGGGGAAGGCCCTTTTAAGGGACTATCAACCAGTTTTGAACCAGCTTTAATTCTGCGTGAGCAACCACAAAAGTCAATTGGGTTTTTCAGACAAAATGTTTCTTGTTTAGAACTAAATGGGCTTCTTCTGACTGGGTTAGGAGCTGGGTTATACGTGGTTACCTAGGGAACTCACAGAGCCATCTCATCTTTCCTAATTTGTTCTCTGCAGTCGAAATCCTCTTCTGAGGAGCACATCAGCACAAGACACAGGCCCTGTTTTGGTAGATGAAGTGGGATATAAGTGGTGGGCAGAAGCTCTCCCTATGGGGATGGGAGAAGTAATTCTCACATCAGTGTGCTGCACTGGTCTTGCAACTGATTTAGACATTACCAGCCATCTGGCTTCACTCTGTTGCACATCTAGCAGAGCTGGATAGCAGTAGAAAGCTCCTCCTCCAGTCTGTTAATGGGGTGTGTGTGTAGGAGCAGCTTTCTCTCCTACACACTAGTGTAGCTTCACTTGGCTGTTCATTCTCTGCTGAGACAATCGCTAGTTAGTATCACCTGTGGGTAGTAGTTTCAGGGACCCCATGATTTTGAACCATGGCTGCCAAACTTATTTCCCATAGATTGCTTAACAGTTGTGCCATAGTCTTTTCAGTCACTATTGATCTATCCGGGTATGTCTACACTAGCCCCCTAGTTCGAATTAGGGTGGCTAATGTAGGCATTTGAACTTGCAAATGAAGCCCGGGATTTAAATATCCCAGGCTTCATTTGCATGTTCCTGGGTGGGCGCCATTTTTAAATCCCCTTAGTTAGAACTGACTGTCCGTGGCTACATGCGACAGAAGTTAATCTGAACTAAAGCCTTAGTTCGGATTAACTGTTACTCCTCCTGCAAGGAGGTGCAACAGTTAATCCGAACTAAAGACTTAGTTCAGATTAACTTCTGACTGCTGCGTGTAGCCGTGGGCAGTCAGTTTGAACTAAGGGGATTTAAAAATGGTGCCTGCCCAGGAACATGCAAATGAAGACCGGGATATTTAAATCCTGGGCTTCATTTGCAAGTTTGAATGCCTACGTTAGCCACCCTAGTTCGAACTAGGGGGCTAGTGTAGACATACCCTACTAGACTGACATTGGGGATGTAGAGGCAAAAGGTGCTGAATTCTATTGTAACTGTCCCCCCAGATCAGTCAATTTACCTAGTCTCCACTTTTACAGGGTTGCCTTTGTATGGTTTCCCACCTCAAGTTAATCTTTTCCCTGTGATGTGCCTACCCCAACATCATATTTACCCACAAATCAAGAGAAGGAAATGAGAATCGAGCAAAACAATCTCAACCCTTTCCTTAGAATAGTTTATGTTCATCCAGAACAGTAGAGCATTTTCTCTTCTCCATACCATTATACAGTGGCACTGCAGAGCAGTTTCTACCCTCTATCCCCGTCTTTTATACAGCGGTCTAGTAGAAAAGTTTCTATGAATTAGAGTTCAAAACTTCAGCATTCAGTTCTCTCCCTTCCCCATTTTTTAGCTCTATTTCTAAGATTTGTCCAGTGTTAAATCTGTCAGAACAATCTACAACTCTCAAGTCAAACTAGTAAACATCATTTAGTTGTATGGTATATAACTTTACATGGCCCTGTTAAAAATTCAGATCCAAACACGCTGATCCAGATGTGGCCTTTACACTTGATCCTTTCTCTAGAGTTAATTTTCCAAAATCCCAGATCCAAACTCCTGCTTTTGGAGACATCTGAATTGTGACCTCAGCAATACAACTGAGATGTATCTCTCCCTATACACAAATAGGACAACAAATTTTCACCTCTACCTTTTAGGAGCCTAATTGAAATGGACAGATTTTTAGACATGCTCAGATTCCATTAGCTTCTATTGCTCTCAATGGGAGTGACTGGTTGTCTTGAACTTTTTGGGGGAAAAATTATTACTTTAATTAACTGCCAAAGTAGGAGCCACAATCCTTTGAAAATCTGCCCACTGTTTTGGATGTTTAAATGGCAGTGACTGGCTGCATGGCGTTTTAGAAAATCTGTTCCTTACACTTTGCAATTTAAGCATAATCCCACATTATGATTAATTTGTCAGTGTTTCCCTGCCGATGGGGGGAGGAAGATCAAAGGGGGCAGTTGCCCCAGGGCCCAGCGATTTGAATAAGACCAGGGCTCCTAACCGCCGCTGCTGCTATGGGTCCTTTAAATTGCTGCCAGAGCCCCAGGAAGCACAAGCCAGGCAGCACTGGAAGGCTAGCTCACAGTCCCACCCCTTCTGCCTGAAGCTCCACCCCTTCTGCCTGAGGCCCCACCCCTTCCAGACTCCCAAAGCAGTTTCTCCACACCTTGCCCAGGGTCCAGTGAAGTCTCTTTGCCCACCCTGGTTCCAGCCCTTTTTTATTTGTATTATCTCTTCAACTTCATATTTTATCACCTCTGTCATTCAATTCGTAGTAAATCCCATTACCTACTTATTGCCTTTGTTTTTATCTATTATCCTGAATGAAGTACTGGCCCCATTGAACTCCCCAGTGGGAGTTTTGCCATTGACTTTGACAGTGCCAGGATTTTATCCTGTAATTTCAGCTCAACCATAATTCTTCCAACAACTCCCTTCTCTGCAAATGTTCATACATAAAGGGCACATTTCCCTTTTCTCATTTGTATCGTTCCTAAACTGCTCATAACACAGATTTATGGAATGTTACTTATATTTACAAAGCACCTGTCTCTTCCAGTAATCTAAAAGGCAAAGAGCAGACACTAGTCAAGAAACTAGGACTGACCCATAGCCTTACTTGGAAATGGAACCGTACAGACTTATAGCAGTCTGTGTGAAGTGGCAATGTAAGAAAGGGATTACTGTGAATTTCTCATTACAAGTAAAGGTTCGAGCCAATATTTCTGTTTGTGCTTGAAATATTTACTGAGCCAACAGAACACTGTCTTATAATAGTCTCATTTGAAAGCCATCAAAGCATGAAACCTCAATTGTGGTAGCAGCATGAGTCGAGAAAAGCCAACACAATTTCACTTCTTTTTCTGAAGCCAGCAGATTCACAATCTCTTTGAAATGGCATCCAAAATATACAGCCAAGTCAACCTTCTCCTCACGGTACTTTTTGATCTCTGAAGTTACAACAGTTGGAGTAACTGAAAATTTGCTCCTACATAAGACTGAGCAAATCGTCAGATTCCATTTTGTGAACTAATTGTGTGAGCAGACAGAGTAATTCTGCTCCTTAAAGGCTTAAAATCTGCAGAAATCTGAGGCCAAGCAGCCAGTGTTCTGGGTGAAATTTACAAATACCAGCACTGACCTGTTCAAATCATGCCCCACCCAACCTATATATGCTACTAGAAGACTTACCTGGCATTGCCTGGATCTGTCAGGGCAGGGGGCTGACAGTGTGGAGGGTGCAGGAGTCAGAGAAGGGCCGGGGATGTGTGGAAGTGTGGGAGATGCCAGGAGTAAGGGTAGGGGATTGACGAGGGGCTCAGATCATGGGTCCGGGGATGTGGGGGGGGGGTAAGAGTGAGGGTTGGGGGGCGAGGAGGGGCTCAGGGTGGGGGTCCCATCTGACAGGTTTTTATCTTCCTGTTTGCTGGCAGGGCCTTTTCTCTCCCCACCCAAGCTCTAATGGCTGGTGGGGGTAAGGGCAGCCTGTGCATATAGGCAGACTCGGCAGTCGCCTAGGGTGCCACGTTAAACAGGGTGCCCAATGATGACATCACGCCATTGAGGGCTTTGGATGCGGGGACGCCGATCGCGCATTCCGCCTAGGGCTCCAGTTGCTGGCAGCTCGTCTCAGAGGCGGGGGCGCTGATTGCACATTCCGCCTGGGGCACCAGTTGCTGGCAGCTCATCTCGGGCCCTCCCTGGGTGAGGGCCTTCTCTCCCCCCACACTCCTGGCCAACTGGAGCTCTTCCTGCTCCCTGTAGCCTCCCTGGCTGACAGAGGCCTTTTCTTCCCACCAGACTCCTGACCAGCAGGAGCCTTCTCTCTCTCCCCAAACTCCCCTGGCCAACAGTGACCTGTTCCCTGTCCTGCAGGGCTTTCTCCCTCCCTCCCCTCTGGCGCTGTGACCAAGGGCAGGGGGAGGGAGGAGAAAGAGTTTGGGGCAAGGGGTTACTTACCCAGTTTGGTGACAGGCAAGATGGCATACACCAGCCCCAGCTGGCCATTCTCTTAATGGTGTAGCAGCCCGCAGTGGTCACGCTGCAATAGCGCTCTCCCCTCCGCTTGCTGCCCCCAGTGGCCACTGTGAGTATCACATCCCTCCTCTCTGCTCCCTCCCTTTTCATGTTATGGAAAACAATCCCATTACAGGTGCTACCAAACTCCGACCTTGCTTTAAGATAGGATAGAGGAAGCTGTGTAACAAATTTGGTGGTTCCTAGCTCTTGCTGTTTAGGAGGAGTTCTTGAACAAATGGACTGAGACAGATGCAGTCGTGTGTGTGTGTGTGTATATATATATATATGGGGGGCGGGGAGAGAGAGACGGGGAGAGAGAAGCAGATCTTCAGAGACCATGCCAAAGGCTGTATTGTGCAGATGCACAGCAGACATAAGAATGTCAGGCTCTGCTATTTAACTCAAATTCAACATCCCTCAAGTGTTCACAGAGTACTCAGACAACAATTACATCGTTCAGAATAAATCTCTGACCAACCTTCGCTTCAGCACCAGGCTCCTTGTCTGACTCGGGTGTACCAATAATCTGAGTTTAACTGGAAATGTGAAGGAGAGTGTGGTGGAGAAGAGCATTCTAGGCAGAGTAGTTCTTGTCCAGCATGTTAGTTGCTGCTCTATATGTTCCAATGGGTGGGGTGGGGGGGGTGGGGGGGAAACGGGACAGAGCAACACTTTCTTTTCAGCAATGTACTCTGCAGTAAATTTGGCTATCAACGAGTCTAACAAGCTCTTCAAGCAGCAATACTTTGTTTAAACCAAGCTGGCCTTTGATGAAATTATTTATTAACTACATTTTTGCCATGAAACATCAAGAGTAGCAACTGTTCAGATCTCTTTGAAGCTCTATAATAGTCTCATTCTTTCCACCCTTTTCATTATTTTTTGCTGTGGGGAATTCATTTCTTTTAAGTGAGGGAGGCAACATACAGAGATCAACCAAATGCCTGAACATCAGACAGTAGGTTTCTTTATCCCATTTCCCCCCTTTTTATGTCTGACATTTCTCCCTCCATGTTAGTGCAAGAGAAAACTGAAGGCTGAATCTCAATCCAGAGCTAAGACAGATTCTGGCACAATTTGGAGCAGTTTATGGGCTGCTCTGAGATGTACCAATTGAAGTAATCCCATAGGGCACATCTACATTGCACGCTTATTTCAGAATAAGCTATTTTGAAAGAAAAACTCCAAAATAGCTTATTTCGAAATAGCACGTCTACACAGCAAATGCCCATCGAAATAGCACTGAGCTATTTTGAAACAGAGTGTCCACACTCATTGGATGCTGAATCACATTTAAGGCCACCTAGAAGCACTTCAGGAAGGGCATCAGGACAGCAATCACTTCCTATAGCTACTGCCTGAGGTTATCTGAGGCTCATGCTTAAAGGGATCCTCCCTGTACAGTCATGTCTCAGGCTCTTCACCTTTCCTGCTTCTTTGAGGGACAGCAAAGCCTTTTCTCTGTGTGCACTGGTTTCCCTTGCTGACAACACAGCACTCCTGCCATGGAGTCAGACCTGCCTCCAAGCAGTTGACGGCTCTTATATCGCAAGATGCATCTCGTGGTGCAGTTTCTGCAGCCTGCTCTCATGGCTATTCAGGAAGCGGACTCTCCTCTCTCCAGCTGTTGCCCATGCACCTCAACCCGCCCACCCCCCATCATCCCCTGCACACCATGCTGCTGCTTCTGGTGACTGGACACCAGTTCCAACTGGGGGGGACCGGATTGTTATGGAGTGGTGGGATGTCCAGCAGCGGCTCCAGAATTTCTTCATGTGAAAGGATGCCTTTCTGGATCTGTGTGAGTGGCTTGCCCTGCCCTCAGGCAACCCACATAAGACCCACCATCCCTCTCCAGAAACGGGTTGCTGTCATCCTCTGGAAGCTCACCATGCTGAACAGCTACCGCTCTGCGGGGAACCAGTTCAACATGGGGAGATCGACCGTCAGGACCATGCTCATGCAGGTATGGTGCTCTCATGCCTGTGTCCCAGGAGAGGGTGGTGAACTGCTGGAATGGGGTTCCCTAGGCAAGGGGGAGTGGAAGCCCCTGCCCTGGGAGGTTTTTCAGTCCCCCCTTCACAAAGCCCTGCTGGGGGTGGGGAAAGTTGGGATTGCTCCTGGTGTGTGTGGGGGAGGATGGGGTTAGGCTCAGGGAACTCCTAGGGGCCCTGGCAACCCTATGATTCTCTGTGTGTCTCCTTCTATAGGTGGTGAGGGTCATCAACACCATCCTGCTACACTGGGTCATCAACCTGGGTGATGTGGACCCATCATCACTGGTTTTGCCACCATGGGCTTCCCCAACTGTGTGCGTGTGTGTGTGTGATGGGCTATTGATGGCACCCACATCCCCATCCAGGCCCCCAACCGCTGGGCATCCAAATACATCAACTGCAAGGGGTACTTTTCGATGGTCCTGCAGACCCTCTTCAACCACTGCAGCTAGTTCACGGACATCTACATCGGGTCATTGGGGAAGGTGCATGATGCCTGTGTCTTCCAAAACTCCAGCCTCTTCCAGAAGCTGCATGCCAGCACTCCGCCCCCACTCCCCAACTGCATCATCAAAGTTGGGGATGTGGACATGACAATGTGCATTGTAGGGGATGCAGCTTACTCTATGCCCCCTGTCTGGTGAAGCCCTACACTGGACACCTTGACCCCACAAAGGAACACTTTAATGCCAGGCTAAGCAGGCCCGCATTGTTGTGGAGAGCACCTTCGGATTGCCTCCTCACCCGGCTGGTCCTCACTGAGTGGAATGTCCCCCAAGTGGTGGCTGTGTGCAGTGTCCTCCACAACCTTTGTGAACATAAGGGGGAGATGCTCCTGCCAGGGTGGGGGGCAGAGGCCAAGCAGCTTGGCAGGACCTTCGAGCAGCCATGCATGGCAGTCATCTAGCTGGCCCATTAGGGGCTATACGCATCCAGGAGGCCCTGAGGGAGAGTTTCAGTTAGGGCCAGCAGTGAAACTCTCCCCTGAGCCTCTCCACAAGGGGCCTCTGCTGTGGCCCAGTGTGCCTCCCCCCCACACACACTTCCCCTGCTCTCCTTTCCCACTCCCCCCCCCTGCAGACACGATAAATCACACTTTTTGTTTTGAAAGAATGAACTGGTTTTCTTTAATTGGGGGTAAATGTAACCAGGGAGGGACTGGAGAAAGAACCTGGGGGCCAGGGGAGGGAGGTGGAATGGGGAGGAAGAGAAGGGAGGAGAGACTCAGGGCTGGGGCTGGGACGGCGTCTTCCTTGGATGATCCCACTTCCTCTTGTGTGTGGCTCTCAGCAGCCATGCAGTGGGGAGTCTAGCGGGAAAAGGGGGGGCGATGGCAGAAGCAGCCACCAGGTGGTCGAGGACAGCAGTGAAGGCTGCACACATGTGTTGTGGTGCAGCTGCAGGTCCTCCTCCTGTCTGGTCCTGCCAGCCAGGGAGTGCTGCAGGGCTCGCAGGGCAGTGATGTGCCCTTTCTGGAGGTCATCCTGGGCTCTCCTGTGTCTGCAGGTCACATGGAGTTGGGAGGATGGCATGGGAGGTGTAGAGCACACCCCTCTCACAACTGGTCCAGCTGTGGAGAACAAAAAGAAGGTCAGTCATCCCACGAGACACCGTGCATGAAGCCCAGCCCTCATTTCTGAGCCAAGACTGAAATGTCTCGGGTCAGACAAAAGTGATGTATTTTGAGAAAGGCCATCTGTGGCCTAGACTGTGGGTCCTTTCTTGTAGGGACACAGATTGGAGCAACGGGGTCACTCATGGTGGCTACCAACTCTGTGCAGACTGGTCCTCTGTGGCTCACAGCTGTCAGGGCCTATTGTTTGCCACAATCCCTTTTCCTTGTGGCTGCACTTTTAAAGCTTGCAGGGAAGGGGGGGGGGGTCTATAGATTTCTGATGAGTGTGGACAGAGCAGTCAGCAACACACCTGTGGGATTTCCTGGAGGCCTCTTATTTCAAAATAACTCCAGTTATCCTGCCTACAAATGCCCCATTCCAAAACAGCTATATCAGAATAGGCGTTATTCCTCATGAAATGGGGATTACAGAATCCGGAATAGGATGGGTATTATTTCAATATTATTTTGAAATAACAGGCTTGCTGTGTAGGTGCTCACATAGGGTATGTCTACACTACCACCCTAGTTCGAACTAGGGTGGTTAATGTAGGCAACCGAAGTTGCAAATGAAGCCCGGGATTTAAATATCCCAGGCTTCATTTGTATCTTGTCGGGCGCCACCATTTTTAAAGCTCCGGTAGTTCGGACTCCGTGGCCGCGGCTACACGCGTCACGGAGTAGGTAGTTCGGATTAGGCTTTCTAATCCGAACTACCGTTACTCCTCGTTGCTCCAATCTGGCTGTTTTCGGGGAGACCAACACTTCACTTGACCATAAAGTTAGGTTGTAGAAAAGCTTAGTGAGCAATGTAATATTGACCTCATGGGAGTGCCTGGGTTTGATCAAAGGATAATCCACTCAGGAATTCACCCACTGTATTTCTTACAAATCTGAGCCTTCTTTTGTCTGTAATTAATACCTGTGAAACTCTGCCGAAGCAAGTGATCATCCTCTGCCCTTTTAGAAAATGACTGTGACTTTTAAATAAAAAGGGAGTTCTATCTTTTCACCAGCAAAGATGCCACATTGTATTTCAAGGATGATGCCAGCATGTTCTCCTTGATATTGCCTAATATCAAGCATGAAGAAAACACTTGACTTCTTTCAAATGAGAATTTTGCATTACTGCACTGAATATTTCTGTGAAGCAGCTCAAAAGAGAAAAGTTTATCTTTTAGGATGATGATACTCATCAGTGCCTGACAGCTCATTTGGGTGAACAAAAATCGCTGATGGAATTGGGATTGAGAATCCATCAAGTTCCAACATGAACTGTTTAGAAATGTAATCACCCAAGGATTTTAATATGGGTTTAATATGAAATTCTCAGAATACTGATTTTAATAGTCATTATTCTTAATGAGTAAATGCTTTTCTTTTTCTTTTTCCCCTTGAGACCAGTGCAAAAGAACAGGCCCTGGAAAAAAGTCCTGCAATCGTTGTTCATTCTTTATTCAGGTTAAGATCATAGGCTGAGATTTTGAAAAGCAATTAGTGATTTTGAGAACCTCAGCTTTTGGCTGCTTAGTGTGAGACACCTCAAAACGTCCTGATGTTCAAAGGTGGTTCTGCACTTTCTGAAAGGTCAGTTACTTTGAACTTGGACGCCTGGAACTGATTCACCCAAAATGATGAGACCTTTTTGAAAATCTTGGCCCTTTGTTACCTTCAGTAGGACTTTTGACGTCCGTGGGGAGCACAGCTCTTGGCCCTACAACTGGAAATGAGTATGAGGACTCTTCAATCATAGAACCATAGAATGATTCTAGAATTAAGTATACAAGTTGTTAAATATTCTTTTAACTCTAATCTTGGAAGTAACATGACGTTTGCTTTTTAACTCTGCTTCTGGTTCTACCTCTTCCCCCAGACTGTCTCTGTCTTGTCTATTTAGATGGCCTACTCTTCATGGTAGAGAACTTCTTTTTGTCCTGTTTGGACAGCACCTAGCACCAAGGGAGGTCAATCATGATTAATCATCTAATAAGTGCCTGATTATTATCCATAATTAACAAATATGGAATCAGAAAGATAAAGTAGGTGAGGTGATGTCTTTTATTGGACCAACTTCTGTTAGTGAGAGAGGCAGACTTCTGAGTGACACAGAAAGCACTTTTCTGGGAAAGGTACTTGTTGTGACACAGCTAAATACAAGATCAAACAGCACATAGTTTAATGTAAGTGGTTAGGGAGCATTTGAGGTTAGGGAGCCACTTCATATGTAATGTAGCATGCTTGCCTCTTTTGGTACATGGGAATTAAACCTTGAAAAGGCTGGGGGGAGGGGGGGACAGAATTGTCAGTCCCCTGGGCAAGGTGCGTGCGGTAGGGCAGGTTCACATTCCTGGAAAGGGCAGAGCCTTGGACAGAAGGGACAAGGCTAAGACTAGCTCCCACTTAGTGCCGCTCGGGCCCTGCCATGTTCCCCACTCCCATCAGCCAGTGCTTAGTGCCACCCAGAGCAAGCAACCTCACTGCATAAATTCCCTTAGGCTGGCTTTCGCATTTCTGCTTGAGAGATCCCATCCACACCCACAAGCATGCACAACTGGCAACTGCAGACATCTGGACTTCCTGAGATACTCCTGAGCTGTCTAACCCCTGAACCCATGACAAATGTAAAAACGAATATGCTTACACAGGTGCTTGTCTATGGAAAACACATACACAGATACTGGAATTTTGCAGATGTCAGATGTAGAATAATGCACATGCCATGTGTTAGAATTTAGGTTTAGGGCCAAGTTCTGATGTTAGGGCCAGACCTGTTCTCCGGTTGAATAGCACCTTACTCCATAGACTGTGCTATTCAGTTTGCATGAATTATAAAGCTAGTCAAGCTCTGGAACAGGCTTCTGCGAAAATCCCTGTCAATGGAGGGATTTAAGAACAGGTTGGACAAATACCTGTCAGGGACAATCTAGGTGTACTTGGGTCTTGCATCAGTGCTTGGGGTGAACTAGATGACATCTCAAGGTCCCTCCCAGCCCTGCATTTCTATACTTCTCTGAAATTAGGTACTATTCAGCATGAGGAAGGGTATAGGAGTCTGGCTTTAAGTGGTCTTCGCTCACAGTTATCACTAGACTGGAGCATAGATTAATTATCCAAAGCCACTTCCTCTCAGTGCTGCTGTGTTTGTAACCAATCAGGAGCCTTTGTAAGGCTGATAATTATCTGTACATTATTTCCTTTGGAGAATCTCACATCTTTTCAGTGGCTTTGGACAGCAGGTGGAGAATGTTAGTACTAAGAAGGATTCCTGTTAGAGGCAGTGAAAGTGCATATTACCTGCATTAGCCCTTTGCACTAAAACGTGAAGTAAGGTACTGTCTGTCCTTGTAATATGGGGATATTGTAACTCACAGGCCTCCAGCTGCTGCGTGTTATTGAAGCAATGCAAATGAGCCATCAATTAGGATTCATTGGACAGTTATGTCAGGTTTACAACTGCTTTCATTAAAAAAAAAATCTTGATCAGCTCTGACTTTTATTTAGGCAGTGTCTATTCTACAGCACAGACATAACATGATTTCACCTGTTTGACCTGCTCCCTAGGTAAGTGGGGCTACTCTTTATTCGATGAACTTTCTAGGTAGCCTGCAAGGAGAACACGCTGCAGCAGCCTGGTTTTAAGCTTATGGAAATGTGAATACTCATAATGAGGCCTGCAGCACACGCCAGGACTCAATTAAGGGATTATAGTTTTGGACTAGGACACAGGAGATTTGGATTAAATTCCATTTCCAGCTCTTCTGTGCAGGAGCATTAGAACAGGAGGGGCAAGAAGCCATGGCCCCACCACTTTTAAAAGTGGGAGGGCTAGGTCCTCCCACTTTAATAGCTATAAGGATGAATGATGGTGTGGGGCCCTGGGTGAAGAGGTGGTGTGGGGGTAGTGCCCTAGGAGGGACAGTAAGTGGGTGGGTCCTCCAGAGGAAAGGGTAGTGCAAGTGCAAGGGCAGGGCCTTGGGGTAAGGGACAGCGTGGGGGGGAGGGTAACAGTTCAGGGGCTGGTGGCTTCCCCACTGTTAGGAAGCTTCTGCGTCTCACCCTCCCCACCCAGCCACTGTGTGACTGTGAAATCCCTTCATTCAGTCTTTCTGTGCCATCTGTAAAATGGAGATCATAATATTCCCTTTTCCTATGGTAGCAAAATAAGGACCCGCCAATGATCAGAATGAGGGTATGTCTACACTACCCCGCTAGTGTGAACTAGCGGGGTAATGTATGCATACTGAACGTGCAAATGAAGCCCGGGATTTGAATTTCCCGGGCTTTATTTGCATAAGCCGGCCGGCGCCATTTTTAAATGCCGGCTTGTTCGAATCCCGTGCCGCGCGGCTACACGCGGCACGGGCTAGATAGCAAGCTATTCCGAACTATCTGTACGCCTTCATTTGCACGTTCGGTATGCATACATTACCCTGCTAGTTCGCACTAGCGGGGTAGTGTAGACATACCCGAAGTGATTTACAGACACCCTTCCTAGCTGGAGATCCAAGAACAGAGAAGAGTTTAGAAATATCCATACATTGAACATCGCTTTGATTACAGGGAAGCAGACAGCTTCAGATAAGGGAGTGACCACAAAATTTAGCAAAGGGGAGCATTAACTGGTAACCAGCACACCCTCCTCCTCTAATCTGCCCGAAGCCTAAACCAGACAGCTTTCTTCCAGTTTCTTAATTCGTCATGAGAGGAAGGAGACCGTTCCATGCCAGACCCAGTAAAAAGGAGCAGTAGAGCCACTGCTGTTCATGCTGTAGCATTATTCCAATTTAGCTAATTTCAAAAGAAATGCGTGTAATCACTTGCAAGTTACTCCATCCTCCCATGCCAGATTCCACGCTCAACAGTAACTCAGGATCAATGGTTCTACTGTTTGATCCAAAGCTTGTAGAAACCTGGGGGGGTCTTTCTACTGACTTCAGCAAACAAACCCATTGGGAGCACTGATAGAACTAATAGCACTGACATCTGCCATCTGTTCCTTGCCTTTGGCCAGCCACTTGATTTATGCATCAATACACAGAGTTGTATATTTTTGGAAACTTTCTCCTCTTTGTCACACAGGCTTTTAATTCAATCTGTGTTGTATTTCTGCCTCTTGGCAGACTATGACAGCATCAAGAAAAACTGTTGTATTGAGTCTACCACAGGAATTATTAACCTTTTCTGTTATTTAAAAGAGGCATATATTTCTGTATGTTTTCATGCATAATACTCCTGCACCAAGCACCTGTTCTTGCTTGGCTATAAACCTTCACCAAACCCAATGTACTCATCATCCTGAGAGCACAATTGTGGTTAAATATTATAGGAAACTCTGTTTGTAGACAGAAAAGGATTGTACTAAAATAATAGATGAGTCATTTTAAAACAATGATTACATCTATTTATATGCGGTATTATTGTAGCCATGCTAGGACAGGATACTAAAAAGACAAGGGGGTGAGGTGATAGGCCTGTCTGTCCTTCTATGTAGCTTGTTGCTTTCACCAAAATAAGTTGGTCCAATAAATATATCTCCTCACCCTCTTGTCTTTCTAGTATCCTGTCCTAGCATGGCTACAACATAGCTACAAAAGGTGATCCAGAAAACAGAAGGGCGAGCTGTCTGCTGGGAACAAAGGTATGACCTGTAGACCTGAGGCTGAGGAGGATCCTACTGGGAGTAGGAAAGAATCCATTGATTCTTCTACAATGAGAACAAATGATAAAGCTAAAGTGTCTTCAGGACATAACGTGGGAGACTATGCCAAGAGAAGAAAGACACTTAGCGAAATGGAGACTTAGATGATCTAAAGTGGGATTTTACCTGTCGCTAGAGGAGGAGAATGAAGACAAGATTAGGATAATCAACAGATGGGGTTTTTTGGGGGGGGGGGGAAAGAGAAATGTTACCAGATGTTCCCCAGGGACAGTGTTTGGGATAGGCTACTAACCCCATGATCCAATCTGGAAATGACTAGAGACTGCTCTAATCTTTGCAATTAAATACTACTGGGTATTGTATGATTATAGGAGACTTTTATTTCTCAGCTATAGATTGGAGAATAAGCACTGCTCATAATGGGAAGGCCCAGATTTTCCTAGATGTGAGCTGACTGATTTCTCCATCAAATGGTCACCAAACCAACAGATTCATTTTAGATATAGTATTGGTGAGCAGTGCGGGCTTCAGAGAAGAACAGATTATAGAGGACAAGCTTGTTTTGAGTGATCATGAGACAATTCAGTTTAAATTAAATGAAAGTATAAACAAAAATACAGTTCCTTGATTGTAAAGAGAATATATATATATAAAACACAATGCAATTAGTTATGGGAGTAGACTGGACTGAAGAACTCAAAAGACCTGAATGTGGAGGAGGCTTCGGATTAATTAAAAGGACCACTTTTTCTGCCCTCCTGCACATTGCAGGTCACAGGACCTCTCCCACCCACTTCTGTAATAGACTCCTACCCTCAGGATGAGAATGATTTAAAGACTTCAAGTTACAGAGAATCCACCATTTACACTACTTCAAGCCTGCAAGTAACCTGTGGCCCAAGATGCAGAAGAGGTGAATCCTCCTACAGTCTCTACCAATCTGGAAAATTCTTCCTGATCCCAAATCATGGACTGAATTAGGACACTGCATTTGTGGCTTATTATAACCACCTGTAGCCCACTAATAGCCCCTTAGTTTGGATTCCCCAAAGATGTTGACTATCTTGTGTAAACTTTGACAAATTGAGATCATTTTGACCTGCAGTTCTTCCTTCGTTTGCTCTCTAGCTCTGTGCAACATACACACACACACACACACACACTTTTAAATATGACATTTTTATGAGTTATATCTTCAGAACCCTGACTCAAATGAATCCAGATCTGATTAATGAACACTATCTGCCCCATACTCTCCCGAGGCACATCAAATTTTAAAGAAACCCAATGAAGTAAGTTGATTTTAGGGAACTTAGAAAAGTCAGTCTTTAAACAGATGTCATGATGCAATCTGAAGTATAGTTGCACTGCCACACCACTATAATTCCTGCTTTAAGTTAGAGAAGAATTAAGGTCCGATGTACCTCAGTTATTTCAAAATATGATGAAGAAGAATGGGTTGTAGTAACTTCTATTATATTCATTTTTTTACATTATAGGGACTATCTTTCTATTGTCTCAGAGAGGTAGCCATGTTAGTCTGTAACTTTAAAAACAATGAGCAGTCCTTTTGCACCTTATGGGTACGTGTACACCTGCACCCTAGTTCAAACTAGGGATGCAAATGTAGGTGACCGAAGTTGCTAATGAAGTGGGGATTTAAATATCCCCCGCTTCATTAGCATGATCTCGCCAGCACGTTACTCCACTCAACAGCTGTTCCGAAAGTGAAAGTGCGCGCTGGGACGCGTTAGTTCGAACCAAACCCCTTGGTTCGAACTAATGTTACTCCTCATTTTTTGAGGAATAACGTTAGTTCGAACCAAGGGGTTTAGTTCGAACTAACGTGTCCCGGCGCGCACTTTAACTTTCGGAACAGCTGTTGAGCGGAGTAACGTGCCAGCGAGATCATGCTAATGAAGCGTGGGATATTTAAATCCCCGCTTCTTTAGCAATTTTGGTCGCCTACATTTGCATCCCTAGTTTGAACTAGGGAGCAAGTGTAGACGTACCCTAAGAGACTAACCCTAACTCTAATCTTTGTATTGTTTCTGAGTGCTAAGCCTATCACAATGGGAGTCTCCAATGGGACTTGATCCCTGATGGGTGCCTCCTGCTGTGGCAATAATGCTAATATAACTTCTTAGAAAATAGATTTTAATAGTTTGAGTCACAAAGGAGATATGATCACAATGTAAATTGAAGCAGTTTATCCAAGGCCATAAGCAACACTGTATTCAAGCAATCTTCGAGTATTCTTTTTTTAATGCTATGTCTAGGTGCAGCTGGTCAGGCAGCTACCTTTATTATTCCTAAGGCAAGAGAAGTTAAACACTAAGATAGTGTCCTATTGTGTGTCTTGACAACACTGTACTGCATCAAGCAAATACATGATTTTGGACCAAATACAGATTGCTGCAATTCCCTCTCTCCCAGCTGGTAAGTAGTCAACGTCTCATGTTTTCCTTCAGATTTCCTTCCTCTGTTGTTGAAGAGAATAACGTATTACTCCCTCTGGTTGTATAATGTGATGAAATTTTTTTGATATATATAGTGCATTTTTCAGCACCCATTCCTTTATTTTCATACATATATCAGACTGTAAACTCTTGGCTCAATTAATGCAGGGTTGCATTGAGAGCTATTTTTTTAAATTGATTCATCATTTCCTTTTTATTTGTTTGCTAACATAACAGCCAGAAATATCTCACTGTCTCTTCTAGGTTTATTTTTCCAGGGTATTAGTTTACCCTTAGGCTATGTCTACACTGCAGCGCTATTTTGGGATACTGGAGGTATCTCCAAAGAGCTATTCTGTGTCTTTTGAGCACGCCCATTATTTTGAAATATCACAAGCTCACTATTCTGATGTCCTTGTAAACCTCATTCCACGAGGAGTAAAAAAGATTTTGGAATAGCGATTTATTTTGAAATAAGTGCTGTGTGAACAGCACTAAATTTTGAAATAAGCTATTTTGAAATTAACTCAAAATAATTTACGCAATTTGCATAGCTCAAATTGCATAGCTTATTTTGAGCTCCGGGTGCAATATAGATGCACCCTTTCTGTTCAGTCCTGGTGTCATAATAGCCCCATGTGAATTGCTTTTTTTCTTTACAAAATTGAGTTACTTGGTAAGTGTCATGCTATAGCAATTTCTATAAGAAGTCCAGCTCATGTTCCTGAGAGTAGGATCAAGAGTTTGCCTACTGAAATTTGGCAAAATAGCACCCTGATAATTTCCCTACTAAGCCATTTTTTAACATACATGACTGTAGCCTTAGGGAATCTTCATAAAGGTGTTATAAAATAATGAATAAAGAGCAGATAAAGGAAACTACTTGACATAGTTGAACATCTGGGAGTATGCTGAGATCAGCAATTAGTTTTCTTATCCTGTGAGAGTCTTCAAGATTTCCAGATTATTATCCCATCTAAAAAGAGACAAAGTTGCAGTCATGAGCATTTCATGAATTAATAATACATTTTTATCAGGTTAGTTAATTTATACTAAAAACATTAATAGATAAAAAACAAAGCAACACATTTTGAAAGTATCAGAATGAAACATTTTGACTAACTTCAAAACAAAGTAAAAACATCTGAAACTTTTTGTTGTGAAAATGTCAACACAAGACAGTTTTAAAATGTTATTTTTCAAAAAAGCATTGAATAGGGAGATGTCAAAACTGCCCTTTTCTTGTAAACAGTTTCAGTTTAGACAAATCGACATTTCCTGACCAGAAAAAATGATGAAGAATTTCTTACTAGCTCTAATAGTGTTTGGCAAAGATGACTGAAAAGTTGGTGCAGCTGCTAGGGATCTTGTAACTTTATTGCATGAAGATAGTGAATGAAACAGCTAAGATTACAAAAAGGCAAGTCAGAATATGCAATGAGAGTGCCTACTGATCCAAAGCAGCATTGTTACAGAGCAGCACTAATATATGACTGTTGATGTAGTGGCAATAGGGGCTACATTGAAAACAATGCTATAAGCCAGTGATTGACTATACGCTTGCAGGTAAATATATTATCCTGTTGATGCATAATGTAAGAGTGATATCATTCTCCTTTGCAACATCTTTATGTTGGGATGCAATTTGAAATTCAATCTACAGTAAAACTCCAATAGTCCGGCATCCAATAGTCCGGCACTCCTGATAGTCTGGCATCACAATGGCAAGAGCCTAGTGAGTGAGCTTCAGCAAAAAATGAGTCACAAGGTAACAGCGGCAGCAGCTGACCTGAGCAAAAAGGGTAAAAAAGGCTTAAAAAACCTAAAATATTACAGTATACTGTATACAGTATGTACAATAAAAAGGGTTAAGAACACTTTATATACAGTATATAATGTATACAGTATATATATATAACCAGCTTATAGTACCTCCTGATAGTTTTCTTATCCTGTGTTTCTTATCCAGATAGTTTTTCATATCTGATAATCCAGCACAACCTAGGTCCCATAGGTTCCAGATTATTGGAAGTCTACTGTAATTGCAAGTTTTTGAAATAACAATAAAGGACAAAGTGGAATGATTATCAGTTGTGAATGGGAAATAGGAGTCCACACACACGGTCAGACTCTGCTTTGAGTTATAAGGGTGTAAAACCAAAATAACTCCCTTGAGAGATACTACAGAAACAGCCCATTGTCAGGAGTACCTTTCTGGATGGTTTCCTAATTCTCACTAAGCCTCTACATTGCATGGTTGTTCCCCCCACCATTAGAACTTTCTTCCCAGCATGCCTTTTTGGGACTGGGGCTTTAAATTTGGCAGGACCAAGCAGCTGCAGCCCTAGAGCAGCCATTTTGTGACTTTCTGCAGATTGCTGCATTTCCCTATTCTAGCTGGTAAGTAGTCAGCTCCTCATGTTCTCCTCCAGATTTCCTTCCTCTGTTGCTGAAAAGAATAACATGTTCCTTCCCTCTGGGTTTTTAATGTGAGGAAGAATAACATTTGATCCAATGTATAAATAGTATTTAATTGTGTAACACCTATGGAGCAGTAATATAGGACTGGAACATTTTAACAAACCTATTGCATAGCCTGGTGGTTAAAACATTGGAATGATTTGCTGAAGATGTATTTAATTCCCACCTCTGTCCAACTTCTTGGGTGATTTTTGGCCAATATATTGGATTTTTCTGTGCCTAAGTTTCTAATCTTCTAGTGACTTAATATGTCCCTTTCACTCAGTGTTAGCTATATAGAATGTAAGCATGTTGGTCCAGGGATTCCTTCTCAGGATTTGTATTTATAGGTTTTCATAAGAAAGTTAACTTTTTGTTTGAAGTTTTCCACTTTATTATCATTTTTTTTTACCAAAATCATTTGAAGTGTTTTCCTGTTAGTTTGCCCCGCCCATCAGGAATTTTTTTTTCAATTAAAAGTGAAAGTTATTAGCTTCCATGTTTTCAGCTTGTTGCAAACTTTTCTCCTCACTTTTTTCCTTTCAAGCTTTTTTCTTTGCCTTTGGAAAAAAGTGAGGAGAAAAGTTTGCAACAAGCTGAAAACATGGAAGCTAATAACTTTCACTTTTAATTGAAAAAAAAAATCCTGATGGGCGGGGCAAACTCACAAGTGCAAGAGTGATTTTTTTCCACCCCATTTCTTACCTTTTAAAAATCCTCCATTTTTCCAGTGTGAAAAAGCATTGAGTAAGAGAGAAAACACTGAGATAATTGGAATTTGACTCTTTTTGAGTAAGCAAAACTGATTTAAAAAAATCAAACTCTTTTGCAACAAATTTTGTTTGTTTAAAACTTGTTTTTGTTGAAAAACTTCCTTTAACAAAGGAGATTCAGTCAGCCCAAAAAGTACCTCACACAAGTGAGCCCTGACATTGACAGGGGACTTTATGGACTCATGTAACACAAAAAAAGTAGTATTAGAACAGGGTGACAATAAAATAGAAGATGAACGCCAGTCAAGTGATGAGAAATGACTAAGTACATGAAAAATCTATTATCTACTTTTTGTGATATGGAAACAAACATGCACATCTCTTTTGTGAAAGATTTTATTAAAGACAAATGATCTTGTTTAGAAAACAGCAATTTTATTTAAAAACAATTACACAAAATAAATTTAAAAAACCATTCAACCCGAGAACTACAGTGTGACAGTTGTTAATTTCATGATTTTGGCCGAGGGGCAGGGCTGCCGACAGAATTGCTCACCCCTGAGGGAAGTGGGCTGGAGACTGTGCAGAATGTGTAATTGCTATTGTGTACTCCTGGGTAGTATACTAATTCCAGTTACTGGATAAAAGATCTGTTTTGGGAGACCTCAGTAATGATGGTTAATAAAGCTTCCTGGTTGGGTAAAGTACCAGATAGCACAGTTTTTACTGTACTAAAAAGAGTATAGTATAGTTGTTTTTGAGATCTGTGGTATAGAACCAATGCTGGAATAGTTTTTATCTTACTCAAGTGGCCCGCTGAACACCAAATGTCAGGAGACAACATGACAGTACTTTCCTTCTAGAACCTGACCCTTAGGCTGTTTTCCATAGCCTGCCATGAAGACACATTCCAAGAGTTCAGAACAGAAAGTCTACAGGCCTATTTTTCTACTTGTGCACAAACTAATTCACAGAGCTGCATTTATACCACTAGGATTTGATTGTCAGCAGCTCTGCATGATTCCCACATGCAATCTGGCCAGGAAGCTTTTCCCTTGGGCAAAGATTAAGAATAGTCATTTACACCTGTGTAGTGTGGCTATAAAATTCTTCCAGATCAGACTGTTAGCATTTTGCTCTCAGTTTGCACTCATTTTTCCTCAAGCATAAATAAGCACACAAGATAAATGCCTATGGAGAATGAGTCCCAAGTGCCATAAACTTATCTTGATATATTACAGTGTGAAACTTGCCAGAAATGTTTATGACACGATGCTAGCAGTCTGGAGATCAAATAAATCCACGCCATCATGTCATAATAGTAAAGTAAGCTATACTTAAGCCAGTGAGGGAAAAGGGTTTTATGAGGCAGCCTTTAAGTGAGACGGTTAGTAACCAGGGTACTATTTAAAATTTTATCAATTGTCTAAAATAACTAAGGCCATCTCTTCACTTAATCAGAGCAGGAGCTTAGCATTTCAGCGCCAGATGTTTAT